>NC_090448.1:279820522-280138736 GCF_031143425.1 Pleurodeles waltl | reverse complement strand
GAATGGTATAATTTAAAAAAGATAATTTGCACAGGAATAAGGCACAATCTAAATAAAGATTCCCTACCCTGTAATTGTCAATCCTGTGTTCCCCATACACTCTTTAAATTAATAGCGTTCTTCCAGTATTAGTAACCTTCAACTGCAAGACAGGAAACAAAGGAATCTGAATAAATCAGTTATGTATCAGTTAGAACATTTTTCCTAATTTTTGAAGGAAGTAACTTGAAATAATATGACTGGATTTTTTGTGTCATGCCGAGAAACATAAGTGAATTTATCTGACTAATGTTTTGAGCAGTGTTCTCACTGTGTATAGTTAAATACCGATCTATGCCTAGTTGCACAGTGCAATTAGTTATGTCCCCAGTTGTTATAGCAGAACATTTCCCCATAAATATTTGTATTTGGTGTATACATCATCACTTTCCAATACTGAATAGTCCTTTATTTCAGTTAACATTGAATCAACTGTTTGGACATCACAATCATCTGATATAACACCAGGTGTAATTACATCAGTCATTGAGATTTTGAAGACACATGGAATTTGAATGACCTCAGTAGGCCCGTACATATCAAATGGAACTTTATCCCATACAATCCCATCAGGAATAGGTACAGCTGAAATGTTCACAAGGGACAGGTCTCTGTGGACCTTATGTGAGGAAAGAAAGGGAGTTCAGAATTTATCCACAGGCTCAACAGAGGAGCGTTCAGGAAAGTAATGACCATTTATAAGCAAGAACAAAACAGTCATGAAACCAATCCATAGGAAAAATGCAAATAATGTCAAGGATAACCATAGATAATTCCATAGATAAATTAAATAGTTATTTTTAAGCCATAGATACAGGTTGTGTGTCTTTGGAACAGTTTCAATAGTAGGTGTGTGTTAGACCTGACATGCTTAGGGTGGTCACCCCTAACTTTTTGCCTGCCTCCCTCCACTTTTTGGACTCTGTTTTGCTGGCTTTTAGACTCTGTGCACTTTACCACTGCTAACCAGTGCTAAAGTGCATATGCTCTCTCCCTTTAAACATGGTAACTTTTGATCATACCCAATTGGACTATTTAATATACTTATAAGTCCCTAGTAATGTGTACTGTATTTGCCTAGGGCCTGTAGATTAAATGCCACTAGTGGGCCTGCAGCACTGGTTGTGCCACCCACTCAAGTAGCCCCTTAACTTGTCCCAGGCCTGCCAGGGCAAGGCCTGTGTGTGCAGTTTCACTGCCACTTCGACTTGGCATTTAAAAGTACTTGTCAAGCCTAAAACTCCCCTTTTTCTACACATAAGTCACCTCTAGTATGGGCCCTAGGTAACCCCTAGAGCAGGGTGCGGTGTGGGTAAAAGGCAGGACATGTACCTGTGTAGTTTACATGTCCTGGTAGTGTAAAACTCCTAAATAAGTTTTTACAATACTGTGAGGCTTGCTCCCTTCATAGGCTAACATTGGGGCTGCCCCCATACATTGTTGAAGTGGCAGTGGCTGATCTGAAGGGAGTAGGAAGGTCATATTTAGTATGGCCAGAATGGTAATACAAAATCCTGCTGACTGGTGAAGTTGGATTTAATATTACTATTTTAGAAATGCCACTTTTAGAAAGTTAGCATTTCTCTGCACTTAAATCTTTCTGTGCCTTACAATCCACGTCTGGCTAGGTTAAGTTGACAGCTCCTTGTGCATTCACTCAGAAACACCCCAAACACAGGGTACTCAGCCTCACTTGCATACATCTGCATTTTGAATGGGTCTTCCTGGGCAGGGAGGGTGGACGGCCTGCTCTCACACAAAGGACTGCCACACCCCCTACTGGGACCCTGGCAGACAGGATTGAACTGAAAGGGGACCTGGTGCACTTCTAAACCACTCTTTGAAGTCTCCTCCACTTCAAAGGCACATTTGGGTATAAAACAGGGCCTCTGCCCTACCACCTCAGACACTTGCTGGAGAAGAAACCTGTACCAGAAACAACATCCTGCCAAGAAGAACTGCCTGGCTGCTCAAAGGACTCACTTGTCTGCTTTCTACAAAGGACTGCTGCCCTGCTGTTGGCCTGCTGCCTTGCTGAACTCTTGTCTGGCTGTAAAAGTGCCCTCCAAGGGCTTGGATAGAGCTTGCCTCCTGTTCCCTGAAGTCTCAGGACCAAAAAAACTTCTCATTTTCATTTGGACTCTTCGTGCGCCGCAACTTTCGACGCACAGCTTGCTCCGCGGTGAGAAAATCGCTGCACACCGACGCTGATGAACGCAACGCCTTCGGGGCGACTGGAACTTCGACACACGGCCTCGCAAGGACAGCGCCGCCCAACTTCCAGAGGGGAAATCGACGCGACGCCTGCCGTGAGAGCGGAAATTCCACGCACAGCCTCCCTGAGCGACGTGCAGCCGGAAAACAAGCCAAAGAATCCACGCACAGACCCCGGGACATCTGGTAATCTCGCGAACCACAGAAAGAGACTGTCCGTGCACCAGAAAACGACGCACGACTTCCCCGTATAAAAAATAATGACGCAAGTCCGTGTGTGCAGGGGAGAAATCGACGTACACACCATATTTCCACGTACCTCTTCTTCTGCGTCCCTTTGCAGAGATTTTCCACTGTAAACCAGGTACTTTGTGCTTGAAAGAGACTTTGTTTGCTTTTTAAAGACGTAAGACACTTGTTGGGGCCATATGTACAAACACATTTTCCCATTGACACAGAATGGGCAAAACTGCTTGCTACATCTGGCCCTTAATATCACTTTTCAGTGATATCTCTACAATTTCACATTGCATCTTCATTAGTTTTAACCTACAATTATCCAGATAAATATTCTATATTTTTTCCAAACACTGTGTGGTGTATTTTTGTGGTGCTATATGGTGGTATTGTATGATTTATGGCACAAATACTTTACACATTGCCTTCTAAGTTAAGCCTGACTGCTCGTGCCAAGCTACCAGAGGGTGGGCACAGGATAATTTTGGATTGTGTGTGACTTACCCAGACTAGAGTGAGGGTTCTTGCTTGGACAGAGGGTAACTGACTGCCAACCAAAAACCCAATTTCTAACAGTGTGGATGAAGTAGAAGAAAAGTCATCAATGTCGATGAAGTAACCAGAAGAGGTCTCTGCAAATGTAGGAGCAGGTGCATTGCCGGTGGATGGATCCACTTCATGTGGAGGCTCATAGTATACAATGTTGTCAGTCTGTGTTGTGTTGGAATAGAAAACAGCCACATCTTAGCCAGGTGTTGTCATTGAAGTGGAAATAGGAATCAGCAAAAGATAATTTTCCGCCCTCCCCATGCTCAAGGAGGCATTCATAGCATCGTTGCACATGCTTGTGTAGTCAGAAGTGTTGTTGTTTCTTCTTTGAAGTGAAATGTCCTGTTGGGTAGGGAGAGGGGACCGGGAACTACCCAAGGGACCTCTGGGTCTACTGTGCAGGATCGTCCATAAGGTGAAGTTTGACTTTGTCAATGGAAATGAATCTGTTAGCTTTGGAGCCTGGCAGAGGTGGTAAGATGACAGTTCTGGTACCTTGTATTCCCAGGACTGGGACCAGTGCTCTGTAAGGTGGGCTGAATTCCTTCTTCACAGTGATCTTCTCACGAACCAGATTCCCAGCTTTAGGAATCCATCCAGTAGAAGTTGTTGGCAAATCCCTTATTCTTAAGGTGGTGGCACTGGCGGATGATTTATGATCACAGAATTGCTGAAGCTCCTGTAAAACAGTGAGACGTTCATTTATGTCAAAATTTGTATCTGCTGCCACCAAACCAGGGCCATCTAGATCTGGGACATACATAGGTATCCCAAAGATAACCTCATAGGGAGTGCGTCCCCCCAAGGACTGTCTTGGCAGATTATTCAGTGCTCTCTAGACCCCATGTAGGTGAAGAAGCCAGCTGCGGTCTGAACCTAATAATCAACTGCTTTAGATCTCAATTCCTCCTCTCCATGACCACATTTTCCTCAGGATGGTATGGCGAGGAGTAATGGAGTTCAACACCCATCATCCCCATGGTATCCCTGAATGCCTAGGAGGCAAAGGAAGTGCCCTGGTCCGAGTGGAATGCTGCAACTGCGTATGTACCGATAAAAATCAGCAAGTCTTTTATAACAGTTCGAGCATCAGCCGACCACAGGAATCTACAACAAGAATCTAAAGCAACTAAGTTGTATTTGTATGCATCGTCAGGTTGGAGGGGATTGCAATGGTCCAGGTACACATATTGTAGTGGCCTATTGGACACTAAGAGGGATGTCTGCGGTGGACGTTTGGTGTTGGAGCTCTTAATTTGCTGACAAATGTCACAAGAAATGATATATTACTTGGTCTGCTCATATGGACCTGGATGCCAGAAGCGTTTCTGTAAGAGTGTTACTGTGGCCGAAGTACCAGCATGAGCAGATGCGACACCCTCATGCACTGCTTTTATTAGATCTAATTTCTGGTCTTGGTTGGGAATCACTCGATCTCCAACCCCAGGAAATGTTGCGTAGGCAATATTCTGTGCACTGATGTGGTAAGAGTATTTAGTAGGGTATGCTTTTTGGAGAGGCTTTCCTTCATCCGTACCTTTTACGGCAGCCAACATTTCATTATCCAATCTTGTCTGAGAACGAGTCACTGCAGCCATAGAAGCTGTAGCTACTGCAGATTTCACTGCTTCACCAGCCAAAGAGTTGCGGATAACATGTACTCCTACATGTTGGTGGCCTAATATATGTACTAAATAGAAACAAGTTAGCTTATCCTGGAGATCAGCCAGCCTCCCCCACAGAGGTCTGTGTGTTGCGGTGTTCCTTTTGGTGGTCCCTAAACCTGTTCAGTCGCCAATGATTAAGATAATCATTGTAGGGCTAGATGCAGTTGTATGAGTTACAGACAATCAAAGTCAGTAATCCTGGCTGTGTATTCTACCACCAAGATAAGGGCTTTGAGTTCAGCCAGCTGCGCTGCGTGTAGGTATTGTGAGGGTGGAATACACCATCCTTCATCTCTCCGCTCACAGCTGCGCAAGCGCATGAGTATTGATGTTTGGTACCTACAGCTGGTTGTGCTGATCCATCAGTGTATATGACAGCATGGTATCTGTCAAGTGGCAAAATATCTAGAGGTGCCGTACTCCTGTTCGTATTGGAGAAATCCTTGTGTCTGAAGTTTTGGATAAAAAATTTAATCAACACCTGTAGAAGTCAGGGAGGTTGCCCACTGAATCCAGCTTGGATGTAATGTTTTAGCATTAGGAACGCTTGCTTTGGTGATGGCCTCTAAGGCTGGCAGCGGGGTAACAACAATAAGGCGTTTCCCTTGGGCAAGTGGCCTCTCCTTAATGACAGCAGTTTGAACTACAGTTAGAATCTTTTGCGTGGGTGCAAAACGTAATTCTGCATTGGAGTATAAATGTGATTTATATGCCATGGGCACGGTGTCGCCCTCATTAAAGGTGACATAAGTGAACCCAACAGTACCAGCAATTATTCTGATGACCAAATTTGTTTTGGTGTCAAGGGTGTGCAAATGTTTTGCTTCTAGCATGTCCTGTTGCAATTCCCTAAGGATGCATGTGTGTTCAACCTTCCAGTGTCTGCTAGAAAAGTCAGGGCGTATTAGGTCATAAAGTGGTTTGACACATTGTGCATAATCAGGAATGTAAGTTCTGCCAAAGTTAAAGAAACCAAGTAAAGACCATAGCTTCTTAATTTTATTTGGTGGCTGGAGTTAAGCACATTTTTCTAGAAAGTGCAGGGCCAGGCTCTTGCCCTCGTTTGTATTTTAAGAACAATACGCAGAGAAAGGCTATTTTAGATTTCCTAAAATTAACTTTGTAGCCAAGGGCTGTGAATCCTAAAATGATCTGATTGACCCTGGAAAGTTGAATGTTGAGGTCGACATCTGTGAGATAGATATCAACCACGTAAGGCATAGCCTCGGGATCAATATCATGTAATATTGATGTTACACAGGCTGAGAACAGCCCTGGGCTGTACTTGTAGCCTTGGGGCAAATGTCAAAAGTGTGTTTGTGAGCCAAATGAGAATGCACTCAGGTCCTGACTTTCGTGTGCTGAGTTCTGGCAGAAAAAAACGTTGGAGATATCCAAAGGTGTTTAGTATTTTTTGCACACTATGTTGTTTATTAGTGTTGTGCTATGTGAATTTTGTGTAGCGTATCTATGTGTATGACTGTTTAAGTGTCTATAATCTAAGACTATACTGTAAGAATGGTCTGGTTTTGCAATGGGGAATAATGGGTTATTCATTGCAGAGACACAGGTCTCAATTACTCCCTGGTACTCAAGCTGAGTGAGGATCTACCTCACCGGAGATTTAGCTTTGTGTTTAACAGGATATTGTGGCTGAGGCTGAGGTGTAGTCCTGATAGGTATTACATGGCAATGTGAGCCCTTGTCCCAACCTACATGATTGTGGTACAACGCAGGTGCCTGCGCTAAACCCCAATTGACAGAGTAGTCTTGTTTTGCCACTTCTGGAACAAGATTGGAGAAAGAAGGCATGTGGGAGCTTACGGACGTGCTCAGGTGGCCAGTCCCTCTCAGCCAGCAGGATATCACAACTAAGTTAATTCCAGAATATCAGCCCAATGGTGTGCTCGATGTCTCCCTCAATTTGTATTTTTAAATCATAACTCTGTCAGGTGGTAGGTAGCGACCATCCACAGTCCCAACTGCAAAGTAATTGCTAGTTGCTGTTGCATCCAGATGATCATTCAGACTCTGGCAACATATTGTGATCTCTGCTGCGCTGTCTAGAAGTGTCACTGCCCACGTCTTGTTCTTCAGCAATGTTCTCAAGTGTACTGGCATTTTTAATTGACAGTGCTGCCACCTTTTTCTTTTTCAACTGTGGCTTTAGTTGTGGGGACTTATCTTCTTTTTTGTCTGAAGACTGTGGTGTGTCTTTCTTCTGTTTCATATAGTCAGGACATAGCTCTGACCGGCCCACTCTCTCACTGCATCTATCCGTTGCAACCTGTAAGGAACAAGAGGGACGTGAATCAGTATATCTATCAGGAGCTTTTATATTTTCTCCATTTCTGAGAGTATATCTCCTATCAGAGTTCTCTGGGTGTGGAGAATCTGCTCTCTGATTTAGTCTGTCTTTAAATTGCTTTTGTTTGTCCCAGTGCTTTTTAGAACCCTCCTGTGCTTGTTTAGTACCTTCCTTAGGGGTGGTGCTCTGTAGTTCTAGCTTTTTCAGCTTGGCTCCCAAACTATCCACTCTTATATTGGTACGGGCGTTGGAAATTATTTTTGGTAGTTGTTTCTTCTGTTCCAAGTGTGGAATCTCTCTGAGTCGCTGACGTATAGCCAGTGCTACCACTTCCCTTTAATGTTACTGAGTATGATTGAGGAGACTGCGTCAAAGTTACACATTATTTCCATCCCCATATCTAGGGCTGGAGCAGCCCCGTGCTCATTCTGAATTTGTTTAAACACTTCCAGTAAAGTGGCAAGTGTTGGGTTACCATGTGTGGTGGTATAACTTGAAGCGAAGACTGTATCCCATGTGGCTCAGTCATCCACCGAGGGAAACATCCCAAAGGGCAAGCACATTGTGAGAATTCTATGTTTTCTACTGTAGTTCCGTATGGGGAAACACAGCCTCCAACTGATTTGTTTTCTAGGCTATCCAGAATGGAATTGTCCCTCATTCTGTGGGTACTTTACCCATGATAGAATGTACTGTTTGTGGATTGATCCCAGTAGTAGTAAATTGGTAAGCAGCAGGTGCTGGTGGCACTGGACGTGCTGGTGTTTGCATTACAAACTGAATAAGTTGTCTATATAGTGTTACTAGCTCAATGTATAAATCAGATCAGCTGCCTACATGTTTTATATACCTGGGTGAGGTGTGTATGTGGCAAACATAGACCATGTTGGTCCTTCATTCCCTAAGGGACCTAATCTCACGGTTTGTTTTACGTGTGATAGGGCGCCATTAAACTAGTTCTGATGTTCCTGATAAGTAATCAGTATTTCAAGATACTGGTATGCTTGGCACCGTTGAGGTATGTTTGAAATGCTGGATGTGTGGAATGTGAATCATCTTTGGTCTTCCTCAGAAAAGGTGATCCAACAGTAGAATGTTTCTGTTTAGTAAGCTTCACAAGCTTCTACTATGAATGTGACATCCACGCCCTCGTCTGTTAAGCCATGCGCTACTAGGTGTAATGTTGATGCTTGTCTAGCATTCTCAGGAATGTCTATAGCATGAGCCATATTGTGAAGTGAGTAAAGAGATGGAACACCAAGTGGGGAGAAAAGTCCTTTTAATGGTTCGAGCTCAAACAATCTATAGCCTAATTACGTGCTCCCTGTTCAGCTGAGGAGGATCTTTCCCAAGACCACGGATACCTGTTGTATGTGAGACAGTGATAGTCAGGGTATCCGTAAATTAGTGCCAAAACCCCATTGTTGATAGTGCCGTGCCGTAGTTTGACTCTTGCTTAAGGCAAGACTGCTGGTTTAAGGATGACAGTACTTATGTTTGTAGGCAACTATGCCAGTCCTACAACAAGTCGCAACTGTCGTCCCAGTACTCCCGGTTCACAAGCTGCACCTCGCCAAAAACCCAAACAGTAAAAGGTGATTTGTGGCAGCCTTTACGCATGGACGGTTCAGCGGACTGGCGGCGGACCCCCACAACTAACAACATGGGAGGAGCAGGTCTTGGCGATTCTGCATCCTGAGGGCCTCGCAGGAGTTGGTGGAGGAATGGTCTCTGGTAAGTCAAATCTTAACTATTACATCCCCCACCGTGCCTGCATGCTATCACATACCCCCACCCTCACCCTCACCCCTATCACTCCAACTCCTCACAAATGTACCAATATCACAAACCACACATCCCAACACCAAGCCCTGCATGCAAAAACAAAGCATGGAGACCCATCACCAAAGCATGCCCACTGCACATACCCATACACCCCCTGAAACCATCATCATACAAGCTCCCACACAGGAATGCCAGAACTGGGGTACACGGTCACCCACCCATTGCACACCATGCCACACACAGATGCAATAATCATGCCTTTCCACACCTGCAGGACCACTACCCAACGTCACCAGACAGGATGGTCCAGACATGTCCACTCCACCCACAGAAGAGGCCCACAGTGATGACAGCACCTCTGTCCAACTGGATCTAGATGACCAGCCCAGACCATCGGGGGCCTCGGGACAGTCGGTTCCCTTCACACAGGCACAGGCCACCACACACCTTCCCCCATCTGTAAACACCAGCACAGCACCTACCCAGCGGGCCCATACCTACGTCCCCAGGACACGTCAATCAGCTGTGTGTCCACCACTACAGGTAACCCAGGATAACCCACCACCTCAACAACAACAGGGACCTGGGGGCAGTGGGCACACGGTCCAGGAGACGGAGACCCAGGAACACAGGGGAACTGGGAGGGCTGCTGTGCGACAGGGGGCGGACAGGCCAAGGGAAACCACTCTCCACGAGGCCCTCTCCTCCATAATGGGAGCATACCACCACTCCCAGGAGACAATGGCAACGGTACTGGCCAAGTTTCAGGAGACCCAGCGCATGCAGGAGGAACAGTATATGGACTTCAGGGAGGAACTCAGAACCATCAGCTCCACCCTGTGCACCATCATAGGTGTGCTTAAGGAACTACTTAACACCAGGAGGGACACTGTGGCACTTCAAGGGGCCCCTGACACTAGCATGGACGATGAACTGCCCACCACCTCCGCTGGCGCTAGTGGACAGGACGCCCCGCCACAGGACCACCACACCAGCACCCCACCCCCTGCAGAGGGAGAACCACCCTGCAAACGGTCCCTGAGATCCAGGAACAAGACAGAGAATGATGCCAAGACCCCCGCGAAGAAATTAGACCACCCTGATTGTCCTCCCACTGTCCCACTTTGTCACCCTGTCCATAATTAAACTGCCCCAGCTCCACTTCCTATGCCTGTATGGGCAATGCACCTGTGAGACTAATAGAATGGACTCTGCCATGGACACTCCTCCGCCATCACCCCTCACCATTTAACTTCCCCTTCCAATATTTTGCATTTAAATAAACACACCTAAAGCACAAAATGATCTGGAGTCTGTCTGTGATTTCGAAATAGTGTATTTGCAATTACAGTAACAAAATGTTCTTGAAATAGTAATGTCAACATACCTATGTCACACAGCTCTAGTCCATGAGGAATCTAAGCAGATGACACACGTTGGGACCCACATCTGTGAAACCGTAAGGGAAAGTGACAACTCAGTGACCATACACTGGGTGAAAACGACAGACAGTAGAGAGGTAGTAGTTGAAAAGTACATGTAGTAGGCAGGAATGTGTTTTCACCTGTGTTTCACTTGAAATGTTGCTGGATCACTGTGTCACTGTTCTGCATGTCTTCTTCCTCTGCTTCATCCTCATCACTGTCCACAGGCTCCTCAGCTGCCACAACACCGCCATCTGGACCATCCTCCTGCAGAAAAGGCACCTGTTGGCGCAAAGCCAAGTTGTGAAGCATACAGCAGGCCACGTTGATCTGGCACACCTTCTTTGGTGAGTAGAATAGGGATCCACCTGTCATATGCAGGCACCTGAACCTGGCTTTCAGGAGGCCGAAGGTCCGCTAGATCACCCTCCTAGTTCGCCCATGGGCCTCATTGTAGCGTTCCTCTGCCCTGGTCCTGGGATTCCTCACTGGGGTCAGTAGCCATGACAGGTTGGGGTACCCAGAGTCACCTGCAAATGGCGAGGGACAACTGTTAGACACACACTAACCTGTAGGGATAACCCCAGACACCCATTCCCACTGTCTTGCTTCCAGGGGCTCACCTAATAGCCACACACTGGAGTTGACCCATCACATAAGGGTTGCTGCTATTCCGCAGGATGTAGGCGTCATGCACTGAGCCAGGGAACATGGCATTCACATGGGAGATGTACTGGTCTGCCAAACATACCATCTGTACATTCATGGAATGATAACTCCTCTGGTTTCTGTACACCTGTTCACTCCTGCGGGGGGGGGCAAAGCCACATGGGTCCCATCAATGGCACCTATGATGTTGGGGATATGTTCAAGGGCATAGAAGTCACCTTTCACTGTAGGCAAATCCTCCACCTGAGGGAAAACGATGTAGCTCCGCATGTGTTTCAGCAGGGCAGACAACACTCTGGACAATACGTTGGAAAACATAGGATGTGATGCCATAGCCACAGTTGTTTGAAAAGACCCACTTGCAAGGAAATGGAGCACTGATAGCACCTGCACTTGAGGGGGGATTCCTGTGGGATGGCGGATTGCTGACATCAGGTCTGGCTCCAACTGGGTACACAGTACCTGGATTGTGGCACGGTCAAACCTGTAGGTGATTATCAAATGTCTTTCCTCCATTGTCGACAGGTCCACCAGCGGTCGGTACACCAGAGGATTCCTCCATCTCCTCACATGTCCCAGCGGACGGTGCCTATGAAGGACAACAGTGACCACAAAGTCAAACAACTCAGAGGTAAGTACCCACAGTTTACCCAGAACACCAATCATACACAATAGGTGGCCTGTATGTGTGTTGAGACTAGGCCTAGGTATGTGGGACGCAGTTGAAAATTAGGCAAAATGGGCCCCTGAAATGGCGGCTGCCTGACCTCTAAAGTGGGACAATGGGATGTGAGGTAACTGCGCTGGCATTGTACACCATCGCGGTAGGCGGTTGGAGACCGCGGCGCAATGTTGCATTGGTTAACATTCGACCCTATGGGTCCCAGGAGCCAATGACGATGTACGCCGGCGGTGATGGTACGCACCGCCGCGAACCTGACCGCCGCGGACGTGACCACCATTTTCTATCTGTTCAGTCACTCGATACCTGATCTTCGACAGGGGAGGACCTACACTGCAAGTGCTGCTGTGACCTCGGTCTGGAAGAGACAATGGCTTGTGCGTCTGGGGAAAGGGCCCCTGCCTTCACATCAGAGGAGTTGGAGAAGCTTGTTGATGGGGTCCTCCACCAGTACACGCTACTCTACGGTCCTCCAGACAAACAGGTAAGTATACAGGGAGCATGTTGTATGGGCTATGCCTGTTTGGAGAGGGGTGGATGTAAGAAGGAAGGGGGCAGAGTTCTGCGTGCATGAAAGACGGTGGGTGCATTTGCCACATGGCAAGGGTAGGGATGGGGGCCACTCACTTTGACGGTGCAGTTGGTAATGACTTCTCTTCTTTCCCTGTAAATTTCATGTAGGTCAGAGCCAACCAGAAGAAAGATATTTGGCGTGCCATCGCCAAGGACGTCCGGACCCTGGGGGTCTACCACAGACGGAGCACCCACTGCCGGAAAAGATGGGAGGACATTCGCTGCTGGAGCAAGAAGACGGCGGAGGCTCAGCTGGGATGGCCTCCCAACATGGGAGGGGTGCCCGTCGAACCATGACCCCCATGATGTTCAGGATCCTGGCAGTGGCCTACCCGGAGTTGGATGGACGCTTGAGGACATCACAGCAGACACAGGGGGGTGAGTACACTCTCATTCAGCTGACTTTGCACACAGTGGAGTTGTCTGGGTGGGGGAGGAGGGCTGTGGGTTTCCCTAGGCCAGGGCGAGTTCCGTAGGCTGGGCCCCTCAGTAAGTCATGGCCCTGTGGTCCCCCACCCCACCTCTGTAGAGCGCTAAGTACAGCTATTCATGCCCCTGTGTCATCTATGTGTGCAGATGTCATCCATAGCCTTGTAGGCCATTTCCCATGAATTGCACTGGAGAGCCCAAGAGCGCAGCGTAGTGCAGGGAGCTTCTGTGTCTGTCTTGTCCGCCAACGGTAGCGGTACTCCATGCACTCAACATGTCTTTATTCTGTTTCCCCCCCTTTTTTGTGGTTTCCTTGTTCTTGTGTGCATTAGCATCATCAGGCGGAGGAGCAATGGCACCGGAGCACGAGGGAGCTGCATCCCACATGGCCATGGAGGGCCACACTACGGACTCAGAATTCACCAGTGGGATGGAGGGCGAGGGGAGCTCCACGGCGGGGACAGGAGCTGACACCAGCGACATGGACTCGTCCTCTGATGGGAGCTCCCTTGTGGTGGCGGCAACATCTGTGCCCCCCGCATCTACAGGTACAGCCGCCACCCCCCCTACCAGCACCGCCTTCCCAGCAGCCCCTCAGCATTCGCCCCGGGCCCGCTCACCCAGGAGGGTGGGCATCACCTTCGCCTCAGCTACCTCAGGCCCTGCCCCAGTCACCCCTGCTGCCCTCAGTGAGGAGGCCATTAACCTCCTCAGCTCACTCACTGTTGGGCAGTCTACCATTTTGAATGCCATCCAGGGTGTAGAAAGGCAGTTGCAACAAACAAATGCATTCGTGGAGGGCATTCATTCTGGTCAGGCGGCCCTTCACCGAGCCTTTCAAACTCTGGCCTCAGCACTGATGGCAGCCATTGTCCCTGTGTCTAGCTTCCCCCCTCCAACTTCCTCCACCCAGACCCAATCCCCTGTACCTCTGCCTATCCCAAGCACACCATCAGACCAGCCTGCACACACTTCACCACACAAGGGAAGCTCAGGCAAACATAAGCACCACACATCCCACAGGCACTCACGCAAGCATCAGACACATGCAGACACACCAACATCCACTGCCTCCACTGTGTCCCCCTCGTCGCCGTCTCCCTCCTCCCTCCCAGTCTCGTCTACACACACACCTGCATGCACTACCCCTACAGCCACTACGTCCCTCACCAGCACACCCACCAGCACACCCCGCTCACGTGCAGTCACCACCCCCACTACCATTCACACGTCCCCTGTGTCCTCTCCCAGTGTGTTTGTGATGCCCCCTGCCAAGATACACAAACGCAGGCACACACCCAGCCAACAGCCATCCACCTCACGACAGCCTCCAGCGCATGCACCTGCACCCAAAGTCACCAAACGTACACCTCCTACTACCGCCACCTCTTCCTCCACTCCCGAACCCCCTCCAGCTACCCGTCCCAGTGTGTCCCAAAAACTTTTCCTGTCCAGCATGACCTTTTTCCCACACCTCCCCCACCCTGTCCATCTCATAGGCCCCAAAGTAGCACCTCAGCCACAACATCTCCGGGACCAGTGGTGCCTGTAGTCGCAGGTATGTGGAGTGCACCAACCACCAGGACAGCCAGAGTGGCACGGAGCCACAGCACAGCCAGTCACCCCCTGTGAAGCATCAGAGGTTGGCCAGTGCCCGGCGGGAGAGGGGGAAGACTCCAGCCACCCAAGCCGCTCCCAGGGGTCCCGGTGAGAGTGTGAACTCAGCTGTGACACCTCCCAAGGTGGGGAAGGGCCACAAGAAGCCCAGCAAGTCCGGGAAGAGCAGCACGGCGGAGAAGACCGCCATCATCCCCGCTGCCCAGGAGGCCACCGCCAGACCCATCCCAGCTGCCCAGGAGGGCCCCGCCAGCCCCATCCCAGCTGCCCAGGAGGGCCTCGCCAGTCCCAGCCCAGCTGCCCAGGAGGGCCTCGCCAGACCCAGCCCAGCTGCCCAGGAGGGCCCCGCCAGCCCCAGCCCAGCTGGGCCATGAAGGACCCCCAGCCCCAGCCCAGCTGGGCCATGAAGGACCGCCAGCACAGGACCCGCTGGGCCATGAAGGACCGCCAGCTCAAGAGCCGCTGGGCCATGAAGGACCGCCAACTCAAGCACCGCTGGGCCATGAAGGACCACCAACTCAAGCACCGCTGGGCCATGAAGGACCGCCATCTCAAGCACCGCTGAACAGGGCAAGCACCGCTGAACAGGGCACCGCCAATTCAAGCACCGCTGAACAGGGCACAGCCAAATCAAGTAACGCTGAACAGGGCACCGCCAAATCAAGCACCGCTGAACAGGGTAAGCACCGCTGAACAGGGCACCGCCAACTCAAGCACCGCTGAACAGGGAACCGCCAAATCAAGCACCTCTGACCAGGGCAAACACCGCTGAACAGGGCACGGCCAACTCAAGCACCGCTGAACAGGGCACCGCCAACTCAAGCACCGATGAACCGGGCACCGCCAACTCAAGCACCGCTGAACAGGGCACCACCAAATCAAGCACCGCTGAACAGGGCACAGCCAACTCAAGCACCGCTGAACAGGGCACTGCCAAATCAAGCACCGCTGAACAGGGCAAGCACCGCTGAACAGGGCACCGCCAACTCAAGCACCGCTGAACAGGGCACTGCCAACTCAAGCACCGCTGAACAGGGCACCACCAAATCAAGCACCGCTGAACAGGGCACCGCCAACTCAAGCACTGCTAGCCCATGAGCGGCAGGGGCACTGACGCAACTGGGACCGTCACAGGGTGAGTGATGCACTCTGGGCACCAGTCCCCCTCCAGAACCAGTGGAGACATGCATCCACTACCTCTGTCCTTCACAGGATGAAGCACTCTGGGCACCAGTCCCCCTCCATAACCAGTGGAGACTGTTATCCACTTGAGAGACTGTGGCTTTGCACTCCCCAGGATAATGCAGTGGGCAAACCACCCACTGGAGAGACTTGAGAGACTGTGGCTTTGCACTCCCCAGGATAATGCAGTGGGCAAACCACCCACTGGAGAGACTTGAGAGACTGTGGCTTTGCACTCCCCAGGATAATGCAGTGGGCAAACCACCCACTGAAGAGACTTGAGAGACTGTGGCTTTGCCCTCCCCAGGATAATGCAGTGGGCAAACCACCCACTGGAGAGACTTGAGAGACTGTGGCTTTGCACTCCCCAGGATTGAACAGTGGGCATTGAGCCCCCTCGTGGATCTGGCGTTGTGCACTCATCCGGCTGAGGTGCCCCCCCTTCTCTTCTCCCTGAGGTGCCTGTTGTATTTCTAGCTGATGCCCCTGCAGTGTTCTCTCTGTTTTGATCTGGTATCAAGTGTGGGCCTCGCCCATGCATTTTGGGCCCAGTGGTCCACGGACTATAAATGGTACAATACCTGGAGACTACTATTCTTGGTGTATATTTTGTTAATAGTGTATATATGTATATTTTAGCTTACTTCATTTTAATAGATTACAATGGTTACACTAATTTCCTTTTGTCTTTGCATTCTTTCGGGGGGTTTGGGGGGTGTAACTATAATGTATAGATATGTATTAGTGTGTTTGTTGTAGTGGGTAAGGGTGGGGGTGGGGGTGTTGCTTGTGTGTGTCCCTGTTTTTTGCCTCTCCTGTGTCGTAGGTGCGTACTCACCGTGGTCTTCGCTGCCGGCATTCGTGCTCCTGGTAGAGGAGCAGGAAGACTATCGCAGGTAGGATTTGGAGTTCCAGGTCCATGGTGTCCTCGTTCCTCGTGGAGTGTGTAGAGGTGAGCGTTTTCCCTTCAAAATTCCTGTTTCCGCCGTGTTTTTATCCGCGGTGAATCCGCCCCTTAAAAGGTGGCGGATTGGCCTGTCATAATAGTGTGGGCTGTACATTGTCTTCCGCCTGTCTGTTGACGGTGACCGCCAAGCTGTTTGTTTGTACCGCTGTGGTGGTCGGAGTGATAAAGTGGCTGTATTTGTTGGCGGTTTCCGCCACAGTCGTAATTGCTAATTTTTTTCTGCCGGTCTGTTGGCGGTCTTACCGCCGCTTTAACACCGTCCGCCAGGGTTGTAATGACCACCCATATCTTTAATCAGTTTTTAATTTTTTATTTTTCACTCAGGTCAATGCATGGTAATGTGGACAAGCAAGCATGGTCGAGGAAAGTTGTGTAGTCTGTGCAAGACCACTTGGGCTACATTAGGAGTACCACAAGCCACTGCTACTGTCATGGTCTTATGTGGGGTAATAGCCCACTTGGGCAATATTTTTGTAATATTAGATTATTAAATTAATGGAGTAGAGATCAGGATACTGTTATTTACCCTTCCAGTACACAGTTATACTTATGGTGCATAACACTATGATTGATTGTGCTCCCGTTATACTTGAACCTGACTATAGTAACATGAGGGACTTTGAGTTTTGCAGTGTACATAGTATGGGGTAAGGTAGTATAATCTAATAATACATTCATTACATTTTCCTGTGTAGTCAATAAATGTTAGACAATATATACCATTCTAAGATGGCTGCCCACGTTACTGATGATATATTGGTTCTTTCATTGTTTCTAGTATATTTATATTTGTTTTGGCCACTTTATTCCTGTAACCCATGACAAAGGTCCGTTGGGACTGAAACCCATCAGGAGGGGCCTGAATAAACCGTTTTTGCATGCACAGGAGATTTGAGCATTTCTTTCTTCGTGACGGTGTGTGTATATATATATATATATATATATATGATTTTGGAATTTGCATTTGTTTGTATGGATTGCAAAGTATTATTTTTGTGGCTATTTGTGTTGTGAGTGCCTTCATCAAAACTGATATCCACATAGAAATCCTCAAATAGAAAATACAGAGCTATCAGGAATGGTAAGTGGATGGTTGTAACCTCCGGCAAAGTAAAATTTTGCCTGTGAAGTGTTCCATCTACTAAGAAGCAAACAGTTTTTCATGCATTTATTTGATATTTTGTGGCACCTAGATGTGGAATCTTCTGAGTACAACATCTATGAGAGCCAGAGATAGTGGTGGCGCCCTTGGAGAGCACCATCTATTAGATCCGGAGACAAGGAATATGCACAGATTACAGGAAACGAAGAACTGTAAAAAGGAGCACTAAAGTAAAACATCAACTAATGATGCAATGAAAATAAATAAGGTCCATTAAGTAATTAGTAGGGTATAATAGAGAAGAGGGGAAGAGCTCAACGTGCAAATGAGGTATTTACAGAATATGCTATATTAAACATGAAGTCCTCAAAACGTTGCCATTGATGAAGCAGAAAAAGAAAGACTAACAAACATTTATATCTCATGTAACAAAATCGTATAAGACAATGTGATTTTAGCAAAGAAAAATAATGTATGTAGAAAATGTGCCCACGAAGTAGATCGCCATTAGTAAAAACAAGCTTCATTAATCATGAAAATCGACAAATGTATTAAAATGTCATAATTGCAGCTATATTCTATGATTTTCTCGTGAAAATTGTTATATGCTTAGCTTAAATTTAGCAGAGGCTTTGGCCTAGTTGCCTGGTCTCAATTTTAACTGCGTAAGTTTTCACTTGTGTTAACAAAGACGTGTTTTAAAACCTTTAAAAGCTGTATTTTTCCAGTAGAATGACTAATACACTTATCTCAAGGTTGCGTGTTAGGGAACTTTCATCTCCTTTGAAGCAAGGTCAGTTTCTGCAGGTGCAGACAATAGAGACACTGATGCAGAATAAATTGGCAACTTTGTTGCTACTTGTGTTCCCAAACTCCAAGGACACCTTATGCGTAGATGAGTATTAAGAGAAAAGACACTATTCATTGGTCAAAGAAAAATCCCCCCATGGACCCTCCAATGGAAGAACCTGAAGAATTTGGAACTTTTCTTACTTAATCCCATCGGATGGAGAGAAACCAGCCATTATTTTTTTTCTTTGATGCAATTTCGAAGCCAGATTCGAGAATCCATTTTGATGACACTTTGATGCTTTTTCTCTATCCCAGAGAGAGAGACTTTAAAGAATTCTCACCCTAGAAACTTTAATTTTAACTTTACTTTGACTTGCCCATTCAATAACTTTTGTTCCCCCCATTTTCCTTGCTGCTGCAAGAAAAACTTGACTTTAACTTTGCCCCTCCTTTGAAGTTTGCCCCATGCTGATCAAACCGGTACCTGAAGGACGAAGACTTTCCTTGAATGCTGATTGTATTTGGTAATTATAAAAGGATAAATGTATTATTCGCAGTATTTCCCTTCTTAGGTATCAACTGCTTATTTTTGACAGAGCCTAAGCTAGAAGGTTTCTAAATTTATGTTGATTAAATTCATTTTTCAAATCTTGTTATGCTGGCCAAAGTATGTAATTAGTCAATTTCAGTTACTTTTATTAGTGATTTGCGTAGATTGCATTTCTTCCGTCGTTATGGACAGCCAGTAATGTTCATTGTGTTAGCTTTGTTAATATAGGGAAATAAACTCATAAACTTTTAATAAACAGGTGTGGTTATTCATGACTGAAAGGTCATGGTGTGTCTAATTACTGATTTTCTGTTTAACTAATTTGTTGATTGATTACTAATCGAGTATTGGTTATTGATTATAAATGATTATTGATTATTGATTTGAGGGATCCGACAATTCTTTGGATGCGGAGATGTGTTATGCTCCAGTACCACAGAGAGAAATGGTTGTGTCTGTATGCACTCAGCCAGTAAAACCAACTCAAAAGCCTACAAATAACCTAGCAGAAAAAGGTTTACATAGGAAGCAATGTTACATTTTCTACACGTAGGGGAAAATAAAATTGTTCCAATCGTCTTATTGTAAGGTGCAAGCAGGAATAGAAGCATGAGACAAACACAGCAAAAACATATCAACAGAGAATGCAGGTTGCTGAAGGTAAACAAAATGTCGTAGTATAGCATAGGTTAAGTACATAATTACAGAAAAACTTAAATGAGAATGTCACAAAAATTTTTAAAAAATAAAAAAAGGTGATGAATTTTGCACACCTTTTTATGCCTTTTCATATATGTGGGCCATGCAGAATCCCACAATTTTGCCCTCACTGAGCTTAAGGCAGAAGAGATAGGCTGATGTTTTTGGGACCTTCTCATAAAACTCATAACTAAACATGATGATGTAAGACATGGTATCTACCAAAGTTTTGGGCTGACTGGTTACTCAAAAAAACAAAAAACAAAAAGAAAGGACTGGACCCGCAATATGAAAACACCTTTGACAGTGATAGATCGTTTGCCACTGGAACTTTAAGGAAAACTGCTACCGGAAATGTGCCAGTATTTGATTACTTTTATAAAATAACTGTAGAGAATAAAACAGCACAAAAATATAACAATGGCATGGCAAAATGGCAACAAAACCAAAACATAAAAGTGTACAACAAAACGAAACAGAATAAAACACGACTGTACAACTCAATAAAACATGAAAAAGTAAACCAATGTGAAAACTGCAGAAAAAAAACAACTCTTAGCCAGCATAACAAAAAGAACCCCACTATGATTAAATAGCTACACAATCTAAAAATGCAACACAAAAACAACACAACAGTGCAGCACATAAGCAACATAATGGCACAACATAAAATAACAGTAAAACACGTAAATAACAAAACATTAAAAAATATACAACACAGCAGAACAACAAAAACATCAACGAATTTACACAACTGCAACACAAAAGTACAGTGAACCACAAAGAACACAACAAAGTAACAGGGAACACATGCACAACCATAACTTAATACAGCACAATTATTTACAACCACTACATAAGAACACAAAAAGAAAACACAATTTAACACAATACAGTTGTGCATGGGTTGTGCAGGTGTATTATTATGTTGAGATGGTATTCAATTGCATTCCACTGGTGTGTTATTTCATAGCACAGCTCTATTTTATGTGTTGTCATTGTGTTGTCTTTGTGTTGTTGTTTTGTTGCAGTTTGTTGGTGCATTATTTTGTTGTGGTGTATAGTTGATATATTGTTGCACTGCTGTATTTTGTTGTTGTGCTGTATTACTGTAACTGTGGCGTGTTATTTTAATATTTTGCTATGTTGTTATGCTGCTGTGATTCAACTGCATACTGCCTGCTTTGATATGCACAAATGTATTTGTAACACCTTACCACTTACAAAAATTAACTTTCAAAATACGGTGGTAACAGGGGTTTGCACCAACAAATGCCTTACCTGACACCAGGGTGTTAGACATGTAAGAGTACGACTCAAAGATGTTTCGTTATGTGACCCCTGCGGATCTGTTATTTTATTTTCCAGAGTGGTGAATTTTCAGGAAATGTGCTGTTGTAATTTAGAGTTAAAAATGGATTCACTATGTTTCTGAATGTTAAACTGAGCAGGAGTTGATCAAAGGGATGCTGTCCGACCTTCCTTAGAAAGGATGGTTTTGTTAAGCTTTGTTGGACATTACCTGTGCTCCAAGACATTTTGTTAGTCTTTTGGCTTACTCTGAAGGCGCAATGCCTTTCATTGTATCAAAAGAACACCTAGAGCCAGGTGACTATGTATCAATAGTGGAAGCTACATCACCTTCTCAACATTTATCTGATACCAACACATACTTAAATTAGGTGCTTAACCTCTACCCAGACACCTTGTGACCTAGCTGGAACAAATCACAAGTTTTAGTGCAATATGCTCTCCCTCCTCTTCAAGCCACTCCAACCAATATGATGAATAAAGGGAGATGGAACCCTCAACACTGCCTGTTTCTTTCGTCTGCTCATTGGTACGTGACTTAGAGCATGAGGAACTCCTTTTCAGGTAAACCTGAGGAAGGGAGGTGAGGCCTCTCAAGGCCTCGGGTTCACAGTTGTTCCCCACCTACTCCTAGTAAGTTGTGTACTTTGCTGGGCTAAGTGTCCGCAGTGTGGGGGCTTTGTTTGTTTTTATTGCCCCAGTTTTCCAGAGGTGGAGTCTTTTGGGTTCTCTGGGGACATTTTATTGACCCTAGGCATGGGAGACTTGGTCTTCCCCTCGTGGGCCGACAGGTTGCTTGGAGCTCATTGGGTGTAGCCAGGGTATCTTTTTTTTCCTAAAGCTGTCAGCTGCACAGATGTTTCATTCCTGACTCTTTGGTGGGCTGCGTGCCTCTTCATCCTGCTTGCATGCAGCCAAACTCTCAGTTGATGAGGCGTGCCATTTTTTGTTAATTACCTTGTGCTGTAGGGTCGGGTTGTCCTGGAAGTGCGCAGTCCTTTTTACCGTAACTTGTAAAAGACTGTCACACTGATGCATGTGGGTTCCTGTCTTAGTGTGCCTCTCGTTTCCCTACTTCAATTTCAAACCTTCCTGGCTGTGCAGCATGCCAGTCCTGGACAGATTGATTTTAATTTTTGCAACGCGCTGCACGGACGGGTGTCCTAGGAGTGTGCGCTGCTTTCCAGAAAAACAACCTGTTGCCTTTCCGTCTACCTCCCAGCTGGACTACAGACCAATAGGGTTGCTCGTTTCCTGCACACTCACTCATTCAGGAAGATTGCTAAAATTCTACATTCTCCCTTAACTTTTGTTCCTTAGCTTCTCTTAAACAGAGCTGCTAAGCTATGATTGGAGTCAGACAGCGGCTTTCATTTGTTAAACCTACCTGTTTGGTGTAGGCAGCAGATGTCTTATCTCACAGCATTCCCCAGCAGATTGGGCTACCTTTGGGATTACAAGGATTCCGGCTCTGCCTCTTTATTATTTTCTAGCACCATTTTGTGGTGCATGGGGGTAAGTTGGTTTTGAGCTGTCTTTGGTGGAAATTGGGCTTTTTTTAAGGTGACTTATTCTACAATAAGATCTCTGCTGTAGCTGCTGCTCCAACCAGGCATTTTGGTAGCCGACCTTAGGCCCTTCTGTACTGTTTATTTGGCATTGTTCTTCCTGTTCTTCACTCGTCATGATGGAGCCCAAGAAGCACACAGCTACGAAGCATCATTGTTCTGACAGAGGCCCTGATCACAAGCAGGGTAGTCACCATAAGGGATATCTCTCTTTGTCCCCTTCCGAAGGGTATGGAATTTCTGCAGCTCAGTTCCAGCTTCTGCTTTTTTCTTTATCTGACGCCTTTCAAAGCTTCAAAGAACCTCCATACCCTGCTGTCAGGTATTCTCCTTCTTCTCCTACGTCTTCCTCTCTCTCATTAGCTTCCTCCTGGCCAACCCCAGAATGTGAGGATGATGGCACCCCCATTATAGAGACAGTTCCCAGATATGAGTTTATTCAAAAGTAATACCTGTTGTCACTTTTTAAAATATCTGGGAGATAAGCTGAATATTACAATGGAGGATGATCAGCCCAGTACCAGTTCTGGTCTTTTTCAACAGGTCATGTCCCGCTTTGGGTCTAAGGTGGATCTTCCTCCTAAAGCCCCAGGAAGAAGTTTCTGTGAGTCCCCATTTCTGAGTTGTAAGCAGACACAGACAACTCCAGTCACTTCCATCCAGAAAGTTCACAGAACCTCCCTCTCCCCCTCCGGTGAACCGGGGAAGTGTTCTTGACTGTGCTGACCTGCAGGTAAGAGGTCACTTTTCCATTATTTTCTTCAACACTGGTGAGCTCATGTTTCCGATGCATGGGTCCTTCTTGTTATAGAGCTAGGTTACTCTCTGGATTTTGCTGTCATCCCACCTCAGTCAGGCCCTGTGCAGATCTCTTTTCTAAGAAATCCTGTTGTGTGTCTGCCCTTGCTCAAGAAGTTACAGAGCTTCTGTACAAACATGGGATTTCCCATGTTCCAAAAGGCTAGGAAGGAGAATGTTTCTATTCTATGGTATTTCTAGTCCAGAAGCCATCAGGGAAGTCAAAGTTGATCTTCAACCTATGAAGTCTAAATGTATTTCTGAACAAGCCTAGGTTCAAGATGAATACCCTTCAGAAGATTATTCCCTTCATTCAGTCAGGGGAAAGGATGGCCTTGTTCGACCTATGGGATGCTTACCTTCACATCCCAACAGTATCTCCTCTTCTGTGTAGATGGCCATTATTGACAATTCCAAGTGCTGCCTTTCGGTCTGTCAGCATCTCGGTGATCATCACCAAAGTGCTGGCTCCAGTCGTCAGCCATCTCCACAAGCTTGGTGTTTTGCTCCATCCTTAATTGGACAACTGTCTTCTCCATCACCAATCTCAAACTGTCCTCCTATCTCAGAGAAGGCTGGTCAGTCAAGTTCTGTTGGACTTTGGTCCTCTTATCAGCTGGGAAATGTCTCATCTGAATTGACCAGGGAAAGGGGTTGCATAATAGTAGGCCCAGGGCATGGTGTCCCCGAGGCCAAAAGTGGCCCAGGGAGGGGGACCCAGAGCTCCCTCCCCCTGAAAAATGCACCGGACCCCATGGGATAGGGTTCCTGGGAATAAAAGCAGGGAAAGTGTTCATGGGTTGGCTGCCTTTGGGGACTTGGCCACAGGGCTTTTTGTGGCCCAGAGCGCATGGCGGAAGGCTATGCACGGCATGCGGTTGGCTGCATGCGGCTAACCCCCTGCTGTGCACAGCCAAAGACCCTGTGCAGTGGAGTTTGGATTAACATATGGTAATTGAATAATACTTTATGTTAAAAGAAACCCTAGCAATTCACTAAAAAAAGGTTGCAGGGACATTATAGATAATTTGATGTTTACACACACAAAACCATAGAAATTCAGCAGTTATAGTTATACTTATCTCAAGGAAATTATAACTTGTGCCCTAAAGTAACTATAATTAGATGTGTTTTTCCATAGATAGAGCTTTTTTGTTTGCTAATAACTGATGAATCTTTATGAAACTTTCAAAAATTATAAAAAGAAATAAAGGTTCAATCACCTCAGCTCCTTCCTGGAAAGTTTCAGGGTGACCCGTCAAGCGGGGTCTGAGAAACATTGGGGTATCCCAAAACACAAGATCCCCATGCATTTTCCATTGACTATTTTAGACAGTGCTAACATAAAAACTGCTGAGCGGAATTCCACCAAATTTGACAGAAAGCTAGACCTTTGTCCAGAAAGGCAGTATTTATGATTTGGTGTAAATCTGTTCAGTTTTTTTTTTTTTAACAATGAAGGTTCAAAAATATTTGTACATCTGGACTTTTGAGTTTGAGGGAGTCTCACAAGAGTCGCTCAAACCCGATTTTACAATATAGAGCATTCAGACTGACCAAGGGAGCACTTTTTCCCCTGGGCCAATTAGCTCCTACAGGAGTCAGACTCAACAGGAGCAAGGGCTCGGATCAGCTGTCAAGAACATGAGAAAAATAGTGTTGGCAGCCACTACAGGACTTGGGGACTTAGGGCCTGATTTAGATTTCGGGGGGGTTACTCATCACCAACAGTGACAGATAACACCTTCAATGAAATATAAATCCCATTGTTTTCTATGAGATTTAGATTTCAGCGGACCGGATATCCGTCACCATTGTGATGGAGTAACCCCTCCTCCAAAATCTAAATCAGGCCCTAAGTTGAGTTTTTTTTAAAAAGGGAATAGGGTAGGGTTAGCCTTCCCCCCTAGGCCATGTGGACCCCCAGGGGACAAAATAATAATGCCTTTAATGGCCCTGGGGACCACATCACTGGTGCTGGTTCAGTGCCTACGTCATGGGGAGCCCACCCCTGTGGCACAGTAGTTTCCCTGCCTGGTGGCAGGGAAACTTGTTTGCTCCCATCTGGTGGAAGCACTTTTAAATCTCCCGCCGAACTGGAGCAAACCCTTATGGGCCTAAACATGAGAATGTCACGCAGTGTAACACAGCACAGCAAGTCACCTTGCTGCACTGCATGACAGGAAAACTGTAGGAATGTGTTGTATATAAGGCAATATGCACATTCCTGCCTTTACCCTTGCACTGGAGACCTTTTGGCAGCCTAGCACCAATGCAGGCAAACTTGCACCATGGGGCAAGGCTGCCTGTGTTGCAAGCAGGATTGTTTTTGTATAGGAAGAAACACCTTCCTTTGCAAAAACAATTCTGAGAGGCATATTCTTCTCTCAATGTGTGCTACAGAATGCAGCACACATAGTAAGAGGACGTAACAAGCAGAAATAAAGATATTTCTGCTCATTATGCCTCACCTGAGAAGGCATATCTTTTTGGTGCATTTCAAGGTCTAACAGTTCTGGTAAATCTTGGAATGCATCAAAAACAACAGGAGCTGCATGGGAATACCCATGCAATACCCATAGAACATCTTCCCAGGGCAAAGCAATTTGAGGTGCATTGCCTTACTCCAGATTATTGAATCCTCTCACAGCCACACAAAGTGGCCTTGCGTGGTTTTATAAATCACATGTAAGGTTTGTGTGGCTCCTGCACCACATTGCATGGTGCAAGAGTGATGCAACCCAGCTCATAACTAGGCCCCTAAGTGTGGTCCTAGCTGGCAGGAGATTTAAAGATGCTTCAGCCAGCTAGAATCAGACTTGTGTTCTGTTTCCCTGTCCACACTGATGCAGGCCAGGAAATAGAACTGGTACTTCTCCCACACTGAAGGAGCAACCATAAATAGCTGTTCTCTCTGAACCAGAGCACTTCTGGCTCCCCGACAATGCAGGGGGCTGACTGAGGCTGCAGGGACCCTGCAGCTACCCTTGCAACCCCCAAAGAGTGCTCTGTGGGTATCCCTGGGGGCAAAGTGGCACCCACCTCTCACCGCTGTGGCTGGAATCCCCGAAAGAGGGAGGGCTCGGGATGGGGGGGTGCACCCTTTCTGCCATTATTAATAAAAAAAGTCCCTAGGAGATGGGGTCCCTGGGGACTATGAAGGCTTGGGAAGGAGATGATATATACATCATCAAGCTACAGTCATGTGTAGTTAGGTATTGAAAATCTATACATACTTACCTTTGATATTTTGTCTACGATATTTTGTCCTCCATTTTAGTGTCCCACTATATTCTTTATTTGATACCCAGAATCCACATATTAAAGGTAGCAAAGAAAATGCATAATGGTAGTCATCAGTAGTCATGGAATTATAATGGGTGTGCAAAGGTCTGGTTTATTGGCCTACTATAACTTACTTTCGCATCATCTATGTTCTTGCATTATTTTTTAGACAAAAACTGGCAATATCTCCATCTGAATTCTAGTTGACCCTGAAAATGGATGTGCCTTTTTCTTGCCAGTAAACTTCAAAAGTATTTTCCTCGCAAGTTTAAAACTGGATGGATATTGGCAGCTTTTTTTCTTAACACAACTTAAACATGGTGTGAAAGTCTTGATTTTAGTGCGAAAATTCATTTGTTAGAAATTTGCAAACTGCAGGTGTAAATGAAGCATTTACCAGAACTAGGATACGTTTGCGAGTGAAAAACTTCACATACCCCTCTAATTGTAACGGAAGCTGCAGATCTAGGTTAATTGTATCAGATGAGGGGCCATTCTGGGAAGTATAATATGAGTTGGTACTTGCGTTTTTTTGGAGAATCTAAACATGCATGTCAAAGCAAAACTGCAGTGAGCATCGCCTACTTCAAGTAGTGCTTGTTGCTATTATGGCAAATGATGTGAGGGTGAAATCTCTTGCTGAGGACATAATTTCTGAGAAGCTGCATAAGTAGAGTTGTGTTTTGTTTATTCATTACAGGTATTAATCTTTGACAGCAGGCAACAAATAATACTTGTCTATGTTCTTACATTACATAACAGTATATTTAAAAATATTCCATTTGGATAATGTAACTACGTTTAGATCTGACATTAGCCATTATTATGCTAAAATTATATACCTAATATACTTAGAAGGACTTTCAGCTAGTCCTCTTCATCCTTTGGTCTGTTGTGTAATTCACATTTTTCTTCCCCCCACTTCAGCATGCAACATTCAGCAATGGTTTAGCCCATTTGAATACAGGGGCAGCCCCTCTGCTGAAAGCAGAAAAATAAAGGTATAATAAAAGTATTATATTATCTCTTTATTCTTCTGCTTTCATAAGGCAGGGCCAGCCTCCTCCACATCAAGAAGTGGAGGAGAAGTAGTGGTGCACTTCTAAAAGCACATGCCAGTTTGTCTGGCCTTCTGAGGCCGGCCAAACTGACATGTGCACATAGAAACTCTCCACCGGCTGTATTTTACAGCCATGTGGAGACCAGGGGTAGTTCCCCACTCACTCCCTGAGCAGCATTTCTGCTCACTCAGGCAAATCGTGGCTCTTCTTCCCACCGCTAGCTTCACGCGCTGCCCCCACCCCTTCCTGGCAGCAGCCTTGACTGTTTAAATTATTGGGTGACTTCACTGTGTGCGGCTGCATTGTGCTCCTCAAAACAAGCACAGCCACATGCACATTACCTCCCTTCAGCACCTTGGACCGATATGGCAAAATGTCCTTTCTGAGAACAAAAAATGTTTTTGCTTCGGACAATGCTTCTTTTTTATTGCCAAGGACCTGGCAGGTCCTCCAATAACAAAGTTTGACAGAAACCATGATAACACAAAACTCACCCTGAAACAGCCTAAAAGTTACTAGCCAAACCTGATCTACTGCCTTTGCCAATGCTTGCTGAAGATGAAATAGCAACTCCAAAAACGTCAATAGATGCTCATATTGCCTGCCACTGTCACAGAAGTATTTAATTATATTGTCATCCTATTCTCATCTTTTTTTCTCTATTTCACTAATGCAAACAATGCACAAGCACATGAGATTAGCTGGGATCATATAAGGAGTATTGCTCTGCCCTCATGTGACAATGCAGAGGTTTAGCAAAGTAGGCATAGACATGTATCTTCAAGTTGACATTGTTCACCAAGCCAGCTATACTTGTACTCATGTTGACCAAGGGTCTTAGAGGTTTAGATCATTATTCACAAAGGTAACGTTGGTCACAAATGTACATTTACAATTGAATTTACCACCTGGACACATCAAATAATTCATAAACTTTTTTTTCAGGCACAAACCTATTTATGAATTGCCAGGAGTGCAAATCTATGCACGGCAAAACTCCCATTCTGGGAATGCAAACAAATGTGGGATTTGTGGGCAATTTGGACCTTTTTCACAAAGAAAATGGTTCTTCAATGACTCCACCGTAAGGCTGCAGGTCTCCTTTTATGGGATTGAAAGGTGAAGGGATCACCCACTGATTTTATAGGGATGTAAGAAAAGGTATTTCTCCAAATGGTAAAAAATATGATCCCCATGTTCTGCATTATGCATTGAACAGGATGCTGCAGACAGTCACCTTACCTTCCCAGTAGTATGCCTAGAAACCTGTGCCACGCGCGCCTTTCCATACATAACTGGGAATGATCAAAAATAGAAAAAGCTCTTAGAGTTCAACAGAGCGACCATAAAGAAAAAGGGAAATTCAAATAAGATTGCCTGGCCTAATCCGTAAGCCTCACATAATGCTGGTGTCATATGTCAAGCTGCACACTACTTTTTTAACAAATAGGTCTTGCCATTTGGGGGCTTCAAAAGAGAGATTGAAAATAAGCCACAATGCTTCCCTGTAGTTCTGGTCTGTTCTCATAGGGATCCCAAAAAACAAATTTCTGAAGTAAAATCCAGCTGTCACTTAGTGAACTATTAGGCATAAATGTATGTATAGCACTGCTGTCAGACCCTATGGCCAACCTCAGAATTGATCACACAGAATAAACTAACTTATTCTAAAAGCAGGAGGCAAACTACGTACATCATAAAATGTAACTAAAACAGAGAGACAAGCGCTTAGATAGCTTGGTAATAATAGGATTGTGGTCATTAAAGAAGCTGACGAGGGGGGGAACATAGTCATCTTTAAGACAAGACTATGTCAAAGAAATTGATCGACAATTGGCAGATGCAGTGGCATGTACAAAATTGAAAGACAAACCAATGAATCTTATCGTTCAAAGACTAAGGTCACTATTACAGACATGGCGGGAACAATGTTTGATTTCGGATTTAGAATACAAGTACATACTTAACCTGTATCCCATTGCACCATATATATATATGTATATATATATATATATATATATATATATATATATATATACATATATATATATATTACCAAAGATACACAAGAATTGAACCTCACCACATGGGAGGCCAATCATATCTGGGATTGGTTCACCCACTGAAAAACTCTCAGAATATATAGATGGTTATCTCCAGCCATTTGTAAAGAACCTATCCTCTTATTTGCAAGACACAAAGGATCCCCTTAACAAACTGGAGTATATACAGTGGACATCTGAAATGACATGGGTTACATTGGAAGTGAGCTCTTTGTATACATGCATACCAAAAGCCAGGTGAGTGGAGGTGATTTACTATTTTCTTTCAAAAAGATTGCTATCCTACCTAGAAAACACAGACATGTTGATTGAAATGATTGAGTTCACACTGGATAACAATGTATTTTTCCAGGTGGGGGAATGATTTCGACAAGACCAAGAAGTAGCCATAGGCTCACATTTTTTGCCATCGGATGCTAAGCTATTCATGGCGTTTATTGAGCTGAAACACATTTGGCAAAGGAGTCTCCCACATTTAACAGAACATATCTTCTTCTGGGGAAGATTCATTGATGCCATTCTATTAATATGGAAGGTCCAGAAACATTATTATTAGAATTTTGTGCTTACCTTAACACAAATGATTTTAACATACAGATGAAATTTGAATATAGCAAAGGCTCTATCTGTTTCCTTGCTATAAAAAATATTCACCAAAGAGAACTTGGTACAAACAAAGATCGATCACAAACCCACAGCATGTAATACATTATTACATGCTAGTAGTTCTCACCAGACCATTCAACTGTCAGCTACATCTTTTGATGAGATGTCTAGAATCAAAAGGAATTGCAGTGAGGCAGATTAATGTGAAACTGAGTTAGATCATCTAGAAAAGAGGTTTCTACAGAGAGGTTATTCAAGAAAAACTCTGGTGGCTGCCAGGAATAGAATTAGTAAAATATCTAGAACTTCTTTATTAATGAATCAGGAAAAATCCAAAAAGACATCATTACAAAATTTGGTCTCCTTTTACACATCTTTCAGTCAAAATAGTGATATTTATAAAATGCGTCTCAACATTAGAATGTGTTGCACACAGACAATACACTTTTGTGCATAACACCTTCAAAACCAAAGATGATCCATAGAAGAGGAAGAACAATTAGAGACATGGTTTGCAACAGCTATTTGCCACCTACAAAAGAAACTATTGAAACTTGGTTGTCTGGGAGAACTTCTGTATTTTTTTAATGCAGTTTTTGTAATATGTACAGCATAGTGCTGCATAAAGCCTACAACTTTAGCTTTAATGTCAGCAACACGTATAAACTGTAATACTAGATATGTGGTTTATCTGTTACTTTGTGAATGTGGTAGTGTATCTGTGGGTACAATTTGGATACTTAAGGAAAGAATGCAGAAGCATATGCGCTCTTTGAGGAATAATGATCCTTCTTCTCCCTAGTACAACACAAAAAATCCAACATCGGAGACACCAGTGATTAAGTTCATGAAAATCAGTCGTACTAAAGTGAACCCTAGCGGTGGGAGTTGTATAACTGAACTGAGAAAAAATGAGGCAAGGTAGATCATTAAATTGAGAACTGTGGAATTAGACAATGACATGTATCACTTTCTATGATCACACATGCCACATTTATTCTTCTGTATTCATTAAGTGATAAATAGCTCTTGCAAAAATTGGAAAACTAGTGGTCTCTATGGTATGGCCACTTTTTGCATTGTTGAATTTTCATCTTGATTCTATGATAATGCATGTATACATTGTCTTATGAAAATGGCAGTGGTTTAGATTTAACACATAACGTACTTGTTTATCTTAATAATATGACATGATATGAATGTCAACATATTTTCACTGTATCAATGAGTCATGACATAATATTGGGTGTCTCTGTGAATTATTCCAGGATGGTCTAAATATAACAAACAGGATTACCAACCTTTAGAGTGTGACTTATAAGGTTGAAGATGTGTGATTGTTATTTTTGTTACAACACATGGATCAAAGAAAATTCATTTGCATCTTTCATGACTTATTTTTTGCAAAATGTAAATCATCATAGGATGATGGGATGTTCTACAACATACAGATATATTAATTGCATGTGGGGTTACATCAATGACTTTCATGTAAACTTCATGAGTGGTGCTCATTCTCCGATACCCCCTAACTTATCTCACTTCATCTAATCCATTTCTTCAATCTCTATTTAACACTCTATAGGACAAAAGTTACTTACTGTTATGAGTATTGATATAAGTTTTTATTTTCAAACAGAGGCAGGAGGAGAAGATTAAGAAATACAAATATAAAAATGTAATTGAAGTTTATTTGCTGCTTTAATAACAATATGTATAATTTACATATATTTACCTATTTGGGCATTTTAGGAACTACACATTACAAAATGATGATCGGTTTTGAACCAGTCCTGTGTTCCTGCTAATATCGTTGTTTGCATCTAGGAAGTTTGGACCCAGAATCACCCCTTTTCTCAACACAGATGTGGACGGGTGTGGATGGGTGTATTTTTCCATTTATTTAATTCGATAAATATACATTCCAACTGCTGAGTGGTGTAATAATATGTCACGCTGATATAGTGTAGACCTCATAATTTTCAAAGCACATTCATTTACGTAGGCATTTTCAAAGACTGTGATTGTTACAAAATATCGATCGATTAGGATATTCAGTTGCTCCATGTTAGAAATGGGGTTTCAGGTAGGTTAGGGTCTGCACCTAAGCCAGGCAGAACCCACCCACTCTAATCAAGGCCAGAGGGTTACATACACAGGATAACCCCTGCTCACCTCCTTGGTAGCTTGCCATGAGCAGTCAGGCCTAACCCAGAGGTAATGTGTAAAGCGTTTGCACAACACACACAACACATGACTCACAATCCCCAACACAAAGGAAACACAACACCAAGTTATATAAAAATAAACTGTATTGTACACAACATCATTAGACCAAACTCATCATTTCAGTAATACCTGCTACCCAAGCAGTTGTCAGAACATTAGACAGTACTATTACTCTGCAGAAGTCATAAGTAGTCACATATAACACCCAGGTTACTCATTATTCTGCAACTTAAGCAGTAGTCAGGAAAACATTACTATCGGAATGGACTTGAAAGTATCATAAATGCCCGTTTCAGGAACATTAGAAAAGATATGGCAAGTCATGAAAAAATATTAGCATAGAATGCCCAAAAAAGGAACCTTAGCACATATATGGCACTTCATGAAAAGAAACAGGTTAACAGAACATTCCAGCATGACCATCAAAAGAAACATCAGGAAAATACTGGCATGGCATGAGATACAAACATATCCGTTTATATGCCACCAAACGTACCTGTCTTTTTATGGTGTAGGCACCTCCAGTGCCTCGAAGAAGAAAAAGGGGCCTCCAGCACTCCTCCATGCCAAAACGGGGGCTGAGTTATGGTTGGGGGAGGAGGGTACGCACCCCCTCAGCTTTTATGGAGGGGCCCCTCCTGAGGCCCACAATATCTGCCGGCCTCCCTAGGGCCATGACCGACCCACCCGGGGGGAGAAAAGCAACACAACAAGGGGGCCCAGTGGGACAGGGGATTTCCGTTGAGGGTTCCCGCCCGCCCGTGAGCCTCTTGCCACAGTTGGGGGGACTGGTGGATCGGGGGGCCTCTGATGAAGCCTCCACCCCACTCTGACACTGGCTCCTGCACCTGATGCAGTGCATGAGCCTCAGACTTTCCTTTCGGGCCACAGCGCTGATTCTCCCAAAAGGTGGAGTCAATTGGTGCCCCAGAGGAGCTCCACAGAGGGTGCTTCGCCCCGGAGTCACCATTAGGAGCACGCTCACTTCAATCTTCATTTAGTGGTGCCCCCAGAGCACAGGACGTATCACGCTTTTGACACGCTCAGGTTTCTTCAAACGCACGGGTTGCGGCAGTCATTTTCTTACGGAAAACGTCTGTAAGCGCTTACAAAGCGCATGGGGCCACAACATAAGAGTGATTCTCGAGGCGCTAATTAATTAAAAGAAAAGGTGCTATGCCCCTCAGAAAGGGGAGGAAAAACAGCACTCCACACATGGTGCAGCAGGCAGTTGCAGGGGTAAGGGGCCACAGCACCCAGCCCCTGGGGGACACAAAAGATAGAGCACAAAGCAGCAGGGACCAGCAGCAAGCCAGCACCAAGGGGACAGCAGCAGTTCCTCTAAGTGACCCAGCAGGCCACAGGTCAGCACAGCAGCAGCAGTCCAAGGCGGTTCCTGGTGAGTCCTTCCAGGAGCAATCTATGTCCAGTTACAAGCATGTTTAAAGTCCAGAGGGTCTCCAAATTGTGGGGAAAAATTCACTGTACTCATACTCAGTTTTGCAAAGAATTTTAAAGCACTTTCAATGAGGGGGAGTGGAGGTTCTAACCAGTTACAACTGGTTTTAGGAGTGTACCCTCTCTCCTCCAGCACAGGCTCCAGACAGTTGGGGGTAAATATACCCTTTGTGTGAGGCCAGGGCACAGCCTTTACAGATCCAAGTGTGCCCTGTCTCCCCTTCTCTCAACCCAGCAAGACCATTCAATATGTAGATGCATCTCTGTGACACCTCCACCCTCCCTGTGTACAGGCTGTCTGAAAAGTATGCACAAAGCCCAGCTATCAGACGTGGATTGGAGTCAAGCTGCAAAACACAGGAGTCATAAGCACAGAGAAATTCTTACTTTCTAGAAGTGGCATTTGTGTAATGACAATAAAAAATCCACCTACACCATTAAGCAGCATTTCTCACTACCATTACAACCATACCAAACATGCCTACACTACCCCTCATAAATTAGACAATACCCCCTAGACATAAGGCAGGGCATTTCTATTGCAATCCTATAAGAGGCAGCAATCACAGCAGTAATAAAAACAAAATAGGCTGTTTGTCACTACCAGGACAGGCCACGCTACCAGGCACATGTCCTACCTTGTACATACATAGCACCCTGCCCATAGGGCTAGCTGTGGCCTACCCTAGGGGTGACGCACATGTAGTAAAATGGGAGTTCTGTGCCTGGCAAGTCAATTTAGATGGAAAGTCCATGTGGCAGAAAACTGTGCATGCAGGTCCTGCGCTAGCAGACCTGAGACAGGTTTGAAAGGCTACTTGTGTGGGTGGGGCAAGCTGCGCTGCAGGCCCACTAGTAGAATTTAATTTACAGGCCCTGGATATAGGGATACCACTGTACAAGGGACTTACAGGTAAATTAAACGTGCCAATCAGGTATAAGCCAATCATACCAAGTTTACAAGGGAGAGCACACGCACCTTAGCACTGATTAGCAGTGATAAAGTGACCAGAGTCATAACATCAGTCAAAAAGGGTCAGACAGATTAGGAGGAGAAGGCAAAAGGTTTGAGGAATGACCATCTAGGCCAAGTCCAACACTTCGGCATTTTCCTTCTTTTATTCCAAGGGAGTTTCCATGTAGTCTTACAATTCATTTTAAATTGATGCTGCTGGAAGTGTGTCTAACTTGCTAACACACACTCCGAATGCTGAGTCAGGCCATTTAACATGCCAACAAATGCGACACGCAAAAGCTTGGCGAGACTCACACGTCATGTCTTTGGGGCAGTGCACTATGATACTTATTAGCAGAAGTAATGAGGGCTTTATATTAAGTTCACATTTGGTCTGAGACATATTGTGGTAACTATTATGTACAGGGTGACACACATATATATATATATATATATATATATATATATATATATATATATATATATATATATACAGCATACAAGTGCAACGCTTGTGATTTTGACCTTCATTATGAGTCTGGCAGTTTTGAGAAAGCCGGTCTCACGATGGAGGACAAACCTCTGCGGTTGTGGTGGTCCGACCTCCACATTACGAGCATGGCGGGCCGCTACGGTCGGACCACCGACACCTCCACGTTGCCACCAGCCTGCAAGCAGCGCTGCCCTCCGGATTATGAGTCCCCATACCAACAGCCTTTTCATGGCAGTTCCACCGCCATGGAAAGGCTCGTGGAATGGGGGCATGCACGGTCCCGTCGCACATTCCACTGCCCAAATAATGGGCAGTGGAATATGCAACAGGTCCTGCTGCACCTGCCGCACCGCCACATTGCCGCCGGCTAGAATAGGAGTCAGCTGCAATGTGAAGGCCCTGATCAGCGCAGAGCCGGCAGGCAGAAATGCTGTTTCTGCCCGCCGGCCCTGCATCGATCTCCTAATAGGGCTGGCGGTGTTTGGACCACACAGACGGTCTGTCGGTGGTATGAAGGCCTATGTGTTCATTTCTTTGTTGGTTGAATAATTCCGTGATTTTTTTCTCTCATGTTACGAGAGTAATAGCAATGAGCTTCTTGTTACCATGATTACACACCAGTAGGTAAGGTTTTATTTTAATTTTTCTGATGTACACATTTGGTTGACATGATTTGTTCTTCAGGACTTTTAGTGATATAAGCCTGGATTCTTATGCATACTTTTTGGTGCGTAGGTCTTTCGATTATGACTACGTATTGACTTTGGATTGGGTAACACGTTTATTCTCTGGAATTTGAAATCAATCATCACATCTTCGATGGGGTTATAGACATATTGCACTCTTGTTTAAACGCAGGGTTAGTATATGTTGTGGTCACTTCACGTTTTATTAGTTTGCAGGGATGTTTCAGACCATAATCTCTGAGTTTTTATGTATCTTTGTTTTTCTTCTCTATTGGTCATCTTTCACTTTTGAGAAGTAATCATTGCCTGGACCTAGGTAAAGCAGTGTCTGCTAATATTTCTTATTTACTCATGCTTTCACAAAAACTGTGGGACTCTACACAGTATTTTTCTGGCACATTTTCCCTTATCTAAATTTAACATCTATTCATCAATTTTTGGATTAGTATTCAATGTTCGGGGTCATTCTTCTCTTCTTTTTTCACTCCCAAATGAATGACTAGGTGTTGGTGAAGGAATGATATTTCTTACTATTTTCATTCATTTAGGTTTGTTTTGAAGATCTAATGAATGCACATTTTACAAATAATAAACTTACATAGGTTTGGGGAACAGGACACAAGTTTTATGGGATGTGCCTGAGTGGTCTTTTAACTCATTATTGGGCAATACATTTTTCCTAAAAAGGAGATTTTAAATTGTCAATTAGACATAAAGATTATGGTGGTCATTCTGACCCTGGCGGTCTTTGACCGCCAGGGCGGAGGACCGCAGGAGCACCGCCGACAGGCCGGCGGTGCTCCAATGGGGATTCCGACCGCGGCGGTAAAGCCGCGGTCGGACCGGCACCACTGGCGGGGTCCCGCCAGTGTACCGCGGCCCCATTGAATCCTCCGCGGCGGCGCAGCTTGCTGCACCGCCGCGGGGATTCCGACCCCCCCTACCGCCATCCAGATCCCGGCGGTCGGACCGCCGAGATCCGGATGGCGGTAGGGGGGGTCGCGGGGCCCCTGGGGGCCCCTGCAGTGCCCATGCCACTGGCATGGGCATTGCAGGGGCCCCCGTAAGAGGGCCCCTACATGTATTTCACTGTCTGCTGCGCAGACAGTGAAATACGCGACGGGTGCAACTGCACCCGTCGCACAGCTTCCACTCCGCCGGCTCGATTCCGAGCCGGCTTCATCGTGGAAGCCTCTTTCCCGCTGGGCTGGCTGGCGGTCTGAAGGCGACCGCCCGCCAGCCCAGCGGGAAAGTCAGAATTACCGCCGCGGTCTTTCGACCGCGGAACGGTAACCTGACGGCGGGACTTTGGCGGGCGGCCTCCGCCGCCCGCCAAGGTCAGAATGAGGGCCTATGTTTTTAATGCAGTTTTTTTTCTTTTTTATTCCGCCTTGAGGACGTCCTTAAATAGAATTAAACATGCTCCGGCTGGGATCATCTATGAGAAATTAGGCTGGAATTATCTATGAGAAATCAACAGCAACATATCCACAAATTTCCATTATAATATTTGTATCTGTACTAATGAAGTGATAAAAATATTTGTAATCATTTTCTCAAGGCACTGGAAATGGATGTGCGGACTATTAATCATAAGAACATGCTGTGTAAAAGTCTCCGAAATCTGGTTGGGGTAAAAGAAAAAGTACCATCTACTGTATGTCGGAAGTTAATTTGTATAGTGACATTTTATTAATCGTAAAAATCCAAATATAGCGAGAGTGTATTTATGGGCATAAAAGGTATTGAACTAAGAATACAGTAGAAAAATACACAAATTGAGTGCCCATTCATTTATTATTTGCAGGTGGGGGCCAGCACTCAATCCCGAATGCCAGAAGGTCTCAGTGCAATGCACTATTATTAAAGGTTAACTCAAATATGCAAACGCTGTTGGGAGGTGACCCATTCTCCAGCCACCGTTGAATATGACTTTACTATGAATCCTGACCTCGGCTGGTTAAAAACACAGTTAGCTATTTCTGAAAATTATTTTTTTCTACATTATACTGAAAAAATGTCTTTACTTCAAGTTTCAGAGCAGGCCTATTCGATCCTTCTTGTAAATCAGGCAGGTTTTTAGACAGAACTGTATACAAGTGATTTAAGAAGATTGGTCTAGATTAATGTTATCATAATTGATTAGCATGTGCCTCCTCTTTCTGACCGTGTTCTTTGACTTTGTAGCTATGCACGTTTTGGGAAAAATGTGCCATACCGCTCTATAAATCAAAGTTTATTGCATTTAATATTTACATTTTATGACAAGACCGGAGGCTCCTATTATGTGTTTCTTTTCTTACTTTTAATTAACAGCAGCAGTCAAGAAATGTACTACAATTCCCAGAAGGCAAGGGAACAAGAGCCAATGGGAATAAAAACATAGTCAGAACAGTGTACACCAATCACAATGCATACAAGGGTATTATGACATCACTTGACTGCGAACAGCCCTCTTTTCTTGCTGCTCGCAGTCAAGTTAAGTACCCTTTATTCTTCTATGTTCACTTTATATTCGTTATTTATTCTAATATATGGTTATCTGCTATAATTTTCTCACATTTTATTGTATATTTCTTTAAATGTGCTGTTCTTAGCCTCTTCGCCTCAGTCGGCAAGTGGCGGCATGTTTATCCCGTGCGCGCGGCCTCATGCGTTTCTTTCCGAGTAACTCAACGTTTCCTCACACGCCTGTCATTCTCACTGCTTTTGAGGAAACGTTGGGTTTGTTTGCCTTCAGCGCTTATGCGTGCTCGCTCCTGCTTCCTCAAACACTCGGAACAACTTTATTTGCGGCTTACCTTCGTTTCTGCACGCTCCCAGACTGAAGGCTCCTATTTTCAAAACACATTTTTGTGTTTCTGCCTTTCTCCTTTCCACAGCCCTCTGCCACACACAGCTTCCTGCTCTCAGGCGATGCCCACAGGCGGGGCTTGGGCTGTTCTAGCCCTGTTATTATTTTTAACCCCTTACTAACCTGGTTTATCCTTTATTATGGAGAAAGATAATTCTCCCTTGCAACATAATGCTGCTGAGGATATCAGGCAGGAGCTCACTGCCTTTATTAAATCCTCTGTTCAGCAGGCAGTATCCTCTTCCATCCAAACGTTTTCCAAAAACCTGGAATCATCGTTTTCGGACATGATTTCCAGATCTAAGTCAGCCCAGGCTGCGGGGGGATGCAGTCAGTGCCTTTCTCCCCATAAAAACCCCCAAAAATTAAAAAAAGGGCGCAAAAGAAAAGTGAGGTTTCCTCACATATGGCAGAGGACGCGGTTCCTCATAAGGCTCCCACCAAGGAGTATAAACATTTGGACAACGGGAAACCTAGTTTAAAATGCAAAACTAAATCAAAAAATATATCCCCTTTGATTATTTCGTCCATCCCTGACATGGATGACGACATTCCTGATTTGGACTCTGATTCCAATTTGTCTGACAACAAAGATGATTGTTCTTTTTCTCCCCCTCCTTTAAAGATACCCAGGATATCCTCCTGGGATGTTTCAAATCCTATTCCCCTTCTTGACCCTGAAGGGTTCCTGATGTTTGACCCTTCCCATATCCTTCTTCCCAACTCTAGTGAGTAGGTACCTGCTGACCATGTTGCTCAATATGTTTCCGTCAAAATGAACTGTCCTTTGGACAAACAAACTAGGACTAAATTAAAGTCGGAACGTCCTTGCTCCTCTCTCTCCCATAAAATTTCTGTTCCCCCCCTCTATTGACCAACCTCTGCTGACATTTTTTACAAAACTGGGCAAGGATCCAGGCAAAGGAGTGGATAAGGCGTGGTCTGGTTGTCAGGACTAATTGCTTGACGTTCTTGGGCCTCTCACCCGCATTTTTGACCTCGCTGAGGCAGCCAGAATTGATGGCTTCTTCATTGACCCAGAAGAACTCACCCTATGGGTACAGCGCACCTTCTGTCTTCTGGGAAATGCTAATTTTGCGTTACTCATGAGAGACGAAAGGATTTACTTTTGAAACTTGATCCTAAGTTGGTCAACTTGGCTACTGTCCAGCTTAATACTCAAACATAATAAAGGATAAACCAGGTTAGTAAGGGGTTAAAAATAATAACAGGGCTAGAACAGCCCAAGGTGAGTCTTTTATTAAAGACTTATGCAAATATGTGCCAACTTTTACATCTTTAGACAAAGCTCAGCAATCGCTGAAAAAGATGTTTTCCCAATGTGTTTTTGCAAGGGCTGGCAGAGGAAGGAACGTCTTTGTCGGCCGTTCATACCACAACCAAGGTTCCTGAGGATACCACAACGCATCCTACCAGGAGTATAGGCTGCAATTCTATCCTCAGAGAAGCAGAGGTTTCCATTCCCGAGGCTTCAGGAACTCAAGATCCTCCTTGCAACCAAGTAAGTCTTCCTTTTCCTTCCATGCCTATAGGAGGGCGTCTCTGTTTTTTCCTGTCAAAATGGTTGGAAATTACTGCAGACCCTTGGATTCTGAACACTGTCCAATGCTACTCCTTAGAACTCTATTCAATTCCCGTTCAATCACAGCAACCCCCTCTTCCACGTTTTTCCACAGACATGGCACGCCTTATTTCTGAAGAAGTGCACTCCCTCTTGCAAAAACAAGCCATCGCTCCTACCCATCCCGATCCATCAGGTTTTACCAGCTCCGTTTTCTTGGTTCAGAAGAAAAACAAAAAGATGCACCCTGTAACAAACCTCAAGGGTTTCAATCACTTTGTAGTCCATCATCATTTCAAGATGGAAACCATTCTCCATCTCCGAGATACGCTCCTCCAACAGGATTGGATGGTTCGCTTGGATCTTCAACATGCATATCTAGTTGTCCCAATCCACCCTCATTTCAGAATGTTTATCCAATTTCAGTGGTCAAACCAGTATTTTCGTTTTACCTCTCTACCCTTCGGTCTGTCATTGGCCCCAAGGTGTTTCACCAAACTCATGAAACCGGTAGTAGCCTTTCTCAGGGCTCAAGGAGTAAGGCTCATCATTTACCTCAACGACATTCTCATAATGAACCAATCTCCACAATCTCTCTTGTCTCATCTATCCCTCGCATGTTCCCTTCTGTCAAGTCTAGGGTTCATCATCAACAGAGACAAATCCATTCTAATCCCATCTCAAACCATAGAATTCTTAGGTTTCCAAATAAATTCAATTTCAGCCACTCTTATGCTTCCTTCAGCAAAGATCAAGACCATAAAGTCAAAAAGTCTGCAAATTCTACACAGTTCTCAAATTTCTCTCAGAACTTTAGAGAGAATAGTGGGTCTCCTCTCCTCATTTATCCAAGCGATATTCCCGGGGCCCCATCATTACAGAGCGCTTCAGAGATTGAAAATTCGTCATTTAAGGAAAGGCCTTTCTTACTCAGACAACATCCCTTTAGACGTTGACTCACGCACAGAGCTTCAATGGTGGATAGACTATTTAGACACTTGGAATGGAAGGACTATCTTTGCGTCAGCCCCAGATCTAGTATTAGAATTAGATGCAAGCGGTCCGGCTGGGAGGCCCGATGTGGACCAATCTTGACTGGAGGCCCATGGTCGTTAGAGGAGTCCAAAATGCATATCAACTGTTTAAAGATGCTTGCCGGCTCCTTTGCGATCAGAAGCCTTGCAAAAAACAAGGTTCGCTGTGCCAGCCTCCTCAGAATGGACAACATCTCAGCGGTTCGTTATATAAATCATCTCGAGGGCATAAAATCCAAACCCTTGGCGGAATTAGCCAAGGGCTTTTGTTAATTATGCCTTTTGAACCACATTTCGGTTCATGCAGAGTACCTTCCAGGATCTCTCAATTCGGTAGCGGATGGGCATTCTCGCTACCTTCGAGATTCAAGCGATTGGAAACTTCACACTTCAATCTTTCAAGACATTCAGAGCAAATGGGGCCCTCTAGTAATCGACCTTTTTGCATCACGCCTCAATACTCAGCTTCCACAATTCTATAGTTGGCGTCCAGATCCATTGGCATTAGCATCCAATGCCTTCTTACAGGACTGGTCTCCTTCCCTCAATTACGCATTTCCTCCTTTCCTCATGATCTGCAGAGTACTTGCCCAACTCAGACGACAACAAGCCTCTTTGGTACTCATAACTCCCTTTGGCAATCCCAATCCTGTTTCCCAACTTTATTAGAACTCTCAATAGACTTCCCTGGTCTGATTCTTTCTTTCCCGAATCTGTTGCTAGACCCTCTAGGTCGTCCTCATCCCCTCATTTTGGACCACTTACTAACTCTATCCGCATGGAAAATCTTGGGCAGTCCCAATCTCTCCCTTTCATTTTGGCAGAAGCTTCACAATACATCTCACAGTCTTGGGCCCCAGGCACAAAGAAAGCTTACAAATCAGCCTGGTCTATTTGGCACAGCTGGTGTTTGGGAAAACACATTGATTCCTTTTCAGCGGATGTGACCTTTATCGTAAATTTTTTAGAGGCAGAAGCCAGCAAAGGTAAGGCTTTCCGTACAATCAACTTATACAGATCAGCTATTTCTTCCAATCATTCTCTCGTTAATGGGAAACCAGTTGGAGAGCATCCTCTAATTTGCTGCTTACTAAAGGGAGTAAAGTTTTCCAATCCTCCTTTGCCTAAATATAGTCAGCTATGGGATGTTAACATTGTTTTGAAATTTCTATTGTCATGGCCTGATAATCTCATGCTTTCTCTCAAAATGTTATCTGCAAAACTAACCATGTTATTGTGCCTTGTTTCTATCAAACGGCTCTCAGATGTTAACGCACTGGATATTTCTAACCGGCAATTTACACCATCTGGAGTTTTGTTCACTGTGGTTCGTCGAACCAAAACCAATTTATCCTCAGACTTCTAGCCATACTTTCCTGACCAGCCGAAACTATGTGTTGGACAATGTTTAAAAGTGTATGAACTAAAGACTGCAGATTTAAGAACTCCTTCCCTTCCCCAACTACTAATTTCAGTTAGGAAACCCCACAATCCTGTTTCTGCCGCTACTCTGTCTCAGTGGGTCAAATGGCTGATGTCTTTGGCGGGTATAGATACTACTATGTTCGGAGCTCACTCTTCCAGAGGGGCCATAGCTTCCAACGCTTTCTGGGCAGGCTCCTGTTTAGAGGATATTCTTAAATCTGCAGATTGGTCTACCGACAATGTATTTATTTATTTTTTATTGTAAACCTGTCAATAATGTCTCATTGAATGTAATTAAAATGCTTTAAACTCGCATAATAGGAGCCTCCGGTCTTGTCATAAAATGTAGATTTTCCTAGTCCCATGACGGAAAGTCTTAATTTTATTAAAGACATGGAGGCGAGTATTATGCGTTTTTCAGACCTGTCATTGCAGAGCCTGTGTGTGCACTTTTCGAACTGCCATTTCAGCCAGGCAAAATAAACCTTTTGCCAGACCCAAACATTAGGTTTTAAATACATATAAGTCACCGATAGGGTAGACCCTGTCCATCTCAGAGGGCAGGATGTCATGAATTTAAAAGTTTTAGTTTCACATGTCCTGTTGGTGGAAATCTCTTAAGTAATTTTTTTACCACTGCATAGTGTGACATCAGAATTGCCTTATTACAGTTAACAAGTGTAATTTTTAAATGTAAAGAGATAACCCCTTCAAGTTTGATGACTCTGAAATCAAAATTTTAAATCCTAACTTATGGTGAAGTTGGAAATTGAATTGCAGTCCTGAAAATACCACTGTTAGAAAGTTGGCATTTTCTTGCCTTATCCATTTAGTGCCGGCAGCCTGTCTCTGGTCCCATGACTGGGTGTAGTTGGCCTTTGTGTATTCCTCCTAGACAGCCACACACTGGGAGCTTAGCTGAAACTTGATAGGCCATCCGGTAAGGAAGGAAGAGAGGAGCTAAACACAGACTTGCTTTCATCTGAATGGATTGTGTCCAGATCCCACACAAAGGGCTACATGCCCCCTGTAGCTAGTTTGGAGCCAGGAGCACGGAAGGCAGGGCATCTGTGTACTTCAAAGGTATGCCCCTAGGCACTTCTACCCACTTCAAAGGCATAGCTGCATATAAAAGGAAAACCTCAGAGACTGCAACCGCAGTACACTTTTGGATGTGGATACTCTACCAGGAAGAAGAACTTCTGTGCTGCTGAAGGACTGCCACTCTGCTGGAATGCAGTCTGCTGGACTCCTGTTTTGCTGTGCCGACCTGTTGCCTCCTGCCCTCTTGCCTCGGATTGAGAAGGAGTGACCTGAATCTGTTCAACTCATAACCCAGAGTGACTCCAAGGGCAAGTTGCCTAACCTCCTGATCTGAAGTCTCAGTGACATAAAATACATCCAACAGCCCAGCTTCTGCAGCTGGATTATGTCATCCGCCAAGTGCTGCAACCACAGTCCTGGACCTTTGAAAGTAGTGCTTGCAAGCAGAACCGGTGCATCCTCTCTGCTGAAAGATGCATCCCGAGCATAACCAATACATCTCCTCAGCTGAGTGACACTTCCTCAAGCATCGCCATTGATGACTGTATTGCACCCATCGCAAAAGACACACATCGCCGCTGCATTCTGCATCTTTGGTTCGCAGCATCGCCTTTGGACCTGTCTCTGCTTGGTGCTTTCTCCGAACAGGTCCTAGCATCTCTCCTCGACAGCAGTGTAGACGCAGACGCCAAAAGCTGTGCATTGCAGTTTCACTGCTCATCAGAACTGACACATCATCTCAACTGCACAATGCATCCCAACACCGGCCTTTGCATCATTGGCCCCATCTACAGGATTCTCACTGTTGAATCAACAGGATTTTGCACTACAGCCTTGCCGCATCTTGGCACCAGCACATCCCCTCAGCTGCACGAGGCATCTTTGACTCAGATCCACGTAATGCTCTGCAACCAGGATTTGAAGTACATTTTTCATCTGGTCTCACTGGGTCCCTGTAGCTGGCCCGTGCTTCGTCACATTTGTACTGAACTTTTAACGGGGATAGCTGGCACAACCAGATACCCCCAGATGGGCCTTTTTGCTTTTAGGCATCATTCTACAGTTTGTTCTTTTAAAAATGCATAACTCAAATTCTACTGATTGGATTTTTGAAATGTTGTTCTTGTTTTATTTATTAAATTAAGCTCTACATTTCTAACTTGGAGTGGGACCCAGTTTGTGTGGTGTTTCCATTGTGTTACTGTTTGATGTATTGCACAAATACATTGCACATTGCCTTCAACTGAAGCCTAACTTCCCTGTGCCAAACTACCAGAGGATGGGCACAGGTTAATTTGGGTTTACTTTTGCCTTATTTTGACAAGAATGGTGGTTGCTGCTTGACGAGGGCTGACACCCCAGTCAACCAACATCCCAATTTCTCACATGCACGAAATACAAGGGGGCAAATAAGCCCATACGAACCCATTAATTTTACCATGCAATTTGTGAATAAAGTGGGTGTAACAATAAGTGTAAAGTGAAGACTAAGGCTCTGGCTTAGAGTTTGGTGGATAGGTTACTCTGTCAGAAACATGATGGATGTCCTGTATGCCTTACTACAAGTGCATGGATAGGATATTCATTGCGTAGGGACAGAGTAACCCATCCATCAAACTGTAAATCAGGCTGTAAGGGTTAATGGGCAGATTCAGACATGGATAAAGGCACATTGTTCGGCAGCTTGTACACCAGCGAGAGCTCCCTGGGAGGTCTCTCAATTGGGACAGAGCACCATAAATCCCCTCTTCTCCACCCCATCCACATTTTTTTGCAATATGGCATATGGTCCTGAGCTTCTTCTACAATGTTTGATGTGGTGGACCTGGGTATAGACTGGTAGATAGCCTCACATGTGTACCCTGCCTGTGGAATCACAGTTGTAGAGATGTTGCTTTTAAGTTTCTGTGTTGCTCTTCTTTGTGTGGATGATTATCTGGACTTGGCCGTATCACCCCTGTCATGCCCTATGCTCAAGATTAAGGTGAGAAGAGGTGAACTGCTTTTTAGAAATGATAAGCGACAATTCTCATGGACTTCTAGTTCAACTGAGTAAATGTTTTCAAGAACAATATTTATATTACTTAGGAAAAGCAGTAACTTGCTGTTTATTTTCATGCATGTAAAGCATGCAAATTCAGGGGAAAATCCAAGGTCATTTTTGCGTACAGACTAAAAGATACCCCCAGAGATGTTGAATAATTTATTCACTCCAATGCACTCATCTTTTCTTGCCTTTGGAAAACCTGTTTGTTATTTTATAATCAGATATTTGTTTCAAATATTACTTCAGTTAATATATTTTTGGTGATGGCCATCTTTGCAGAAAACTACACCGTTGTGGTCGTCTCTAGCAGCCTGCTTCCAAAGAAAGAGTTAATACAATTTAAATAAATAGATCTCTGGATAATTTCAACTCATTTAGTCTATTGCAATTATATGATTACCTATAGATTCTCCATAGTATGGCATTTAAGAGATCAAAGTTAGTGAAAAGTCAGCATGTAATTAGTTTCTTTCTTTTGAGCATTAGGTAGAATTACGGCAAGAAGCAAAACTATCATTTTATAGAAAGCCCTTAGGGGTTTTATAATGATGGTAGACAAATATATGCATACAATATCAGCTGGTGTGCTAAAATTTAATTTTGAAGCGAAAATGTAGTTGAAGATGATCACAATACATGGGGTTGCTCTTATTTTAATATTGGTGAATGTTATTATTGAAGAATCATATCAAAAGATATGTCACCAGGGAGAAAATATCATTTATAAATCACTAATGAGTAGCAAACAGTGTTTAGCTTGGAGGGATAAGACATGATCCTCTCGCAATGTGCATTTATGATCAAACAAAAAAGATCAAGTAAAAGGGAAGAGAGAATGTATTTTCTTTTATTTTTCAGTAACTCTTTGTGTTGTTAGACGTGTGCGTGCTGCACCCAATGGTAATTCGACAACTTTAAATACATGCATGCACTACCACTTTAACTCACATAGTCGAACAGTTTCAATTACAATGCTTTTTAGAAGTGTTCTCAGAAAAGGGGTGGGCAGCAGTTTACTTTGTTGGCCCACAATTCATCAATGCGAATATAATCTGTGTCCAAGAAGACGCAATTATAAGTATGCCTCTTTTGTAGCCTATGGCTTTTAAGAATTTACAATTGGCTGATGTATGTGTGACTGAATGTGTTAATTGACGAATGCGAAAGATAAATCGATCACAGGGTATTATAGATCAAGTGGTTGATGGAAAGACCAATCTTGCTCCTTTGCTCTTTCAAATAACAACAATTTTTGCACTGTATATCAATTTTGTTGTTATGCCTGTTCAGTACATTGGTAAAGAGGTATGTGCCAAGACGTATTTGCGCGTTTCACATGTATTAACTCTCTGTGTTTTATATTTTAATTCAAATAAAGCAGGTCAAACTGATTTTGTATTTAATCTGGCGTTTCCCTGCTTGGTTAAAGCCTTTGGAGGCAAGTTTTAAAGCCCACTGTCATTCCTGACGTCACTTTCCCCAGTTCCCCGATGTTAATTGCAGAAGGCACCGGGCGAGAAAGACAGAGAGAGAAGGCAGGGAGGTAGAAAGAGAGAAATGGATGTATGTAAAGAAAGCGATCGAGCGAGGAGAGGAAATTCGTTGTCTGGTTAGAATGTTTGCCAGTTGTTTTTGGGTCCTCAGTCTGGCCCTGGCTGAAAGCTGGTTGATGAGTGTATGCACAAATGCGAAAGCTCAATATTACTGTAATTTACATTTTGAATTAAACTTTCTTTTTTACTTTAGATATGTATGTAGGACAATATTTTGGAATCACTATTTTGCTATTTTAATCATAAGTATAGGGTTCACGATGTTTAGATAGTCAATATTTTCACACTAATATTTTGGAAAGCCAATATTCTTGTGGTTGATATTCAGGACTACAGCCAATTATTAGTGCATACGTTCGCCACGATAGCCTCTGGGCATTAGGCTTATGGGCCACACACTGGATTGGAATTGTAGTGGTGCTTCTCTTGACTGTGGTTCTTCTCTGAGCCTTTTTTGTTTGGGCTGGACCATTGGTTCTTATTTAGAGTTGGTGAGTAGGATACTCCGCAACAAATGTACAATCAGCTGTAATTCAAGTACATTATAGTCTACTGCACTATACATATCACAGATAGCAAAAACTCCATAGTTGATAAGCCTATCCTGCCCAGTAAGCTCCTATTAAGTCCCTTAGTTCGATAATGTGTGCTAGCCATGGTCCATGCTGCAGGGCGAAGCAGCCGTGTCTTTATGGCTCCTCAGCATTCGAGATGAGTTGACAAAATTCTGATTCAGATGTACAGCCCACACCTCTTTCACTACGTCAGAATAATAATTATATGTGCAACGTTTCTGTTGAGGTTCCTTTCTGAGTGATATGTTTGAAGCTTGTGCAGCAAGTAGGCCCAGCTTACACTTTGTATTGCCCGGTGAATAACACATACTGCCTTGTATGATATATGTTTAAACATAGAGAGCCATTGTGGTGTCTGAGTTGTTCAGTAACCTCAGATGAAGAAAGGCACAATTCTTTATGTACATGACATTGGCAGTATCTAAGTCAGCGGAGTATTAGAACAATGGTAGCTCAGACCAAGTGAGAAAGCCACAGAAATAAAAAACACACCTACGAATCCTGAGGGTGTTTATGGTATGTATTATTATTTTACCAAGGAATTTATCAGACCTCTGGGGCATATTTACAAAAGAATGACACAGCCTTGTGCTGTAAGTTATCTTGCAGTGCTGAGCTACGCATTAGGAAAGTGCAGAGATGTGTCGTATTTACAGCAATACGATTCCTCAGCGCTGGTGCACAATTGACAGCCTAGTGCCAATGAAGGCACCTTTGCACCACGGTGCAAGGGTGCCTGCAAGGCAGGGATGATTGTTTATGTTGCAGGGATGATTGGTTTATTGACACCTTTTTGCACATAAGCAATCATTAATGGCATTTCCTCCTTCTATGCAGCACAAATAAAAAGAGGAAAAAACGAGGAGAAATAAACATATTGCACCACTTCTACACCACCCCTGTGGTGGCATAAGAATCTGACACATTCCCAGCCCTGTAAATCTGGGAAGCCATCAAATTCAATTGGTGTTGCTTGGAAACACCCACAGCAACACCCATGGAATGCCCCCTTCACTCAGATTAATGGTGAAAGAGGGCCATATTTATAAGGCCCGGTGAAACTACGCAAGGTGGCTTTACGTGGCCTTGTAAATAATAGGCAGCACACTGCCCCACCAAAGCATCAAAAAATGTGACGCTCCTGTGGCGCTAGAAGGGAGCTTATAAATATACCCCTCTGTGTCCAGGATGATCACAAGGATCATGATCTTGCTGTTAGTGGTGAAGGGTGCTCTATGGTCCTTGGCCAGTGGCCATTGTGATTTTGATGTTCCTGTCTTAGGCAACAGTGTAAGAGGATACTCAAAATTACATGGACCAACGTATACAATGTTGGGTGGTAGACCAGTTTGGCTATATTAGGATTTATGTAGTTGATGCACCTAGGTTTGGATGGTGAATGGGCATCTGCTATTTGGGTGCTGCCATACATTTTTCTAATGTGCAGCAGTTCATGCCCACATACTTTGCTACTTTTTATTAACTGATGTCTTCAGTATACTTGTGGAAGTGTTAAAATGACTTGATGATGGCCAGAAGGGAGTTGAAGTCAGCTTTAAAAAGTAGAAATGTGAGAGTGGTATTTTGTGGGGCTCTTCCATCAATATTGAAATTTGAGTATTCAAAATGTGAAGTCTGACTAAGGATGAGATTCAAAACAAATGAACCCTTTGAATATCAAATCATTTTAGTCTATGTAAAAATATGAAATGGTTGCAAAGCTTTTCACTACCTTATCTTTGCACCTACATAGAGAATCACAGATGCCGATTGTGAGAGTTTGGGTTGATGGTTGACTGGGGTGTGAGCCATGGTCAAGCCGCAACCATCATTCATGTCAGGGTAAGGCACAAACAAACCCCAATTTAACCTGTGCTCAACCTCTGGTAGCTTGGTACAGAACAATCAGGCTTAACTTCAAGACAGTGCGTAAAGTATTTATTTGTGCAACATTTCAAACAATAAAACTGTGAAAACACCATACAAAAAAGATCTCACACAGGACAGAAAAAGAGAACTTAATTCAACAAATAAAACAAGTCCAAATTGACAAAAATCCAATAAGTAGAGCTTGAGGTATGAACTTTTAAAGAATAAACTGTAAAATAGCGCTTACAAACCGAAAGCGTCAACCGGGGATATCTGGTCATTCCGGACCGGGTCAAACTCAAAAGCTCAGGCCAACTACAATGGAGTGTTACTCGGCTACAGGGAACCAGTTGGGCTCACAGAACCAAAGCACCTTAAATCCAGGTTACAGAGCAATGCGTTAGTTCCGAACCATGCAGTAGAGGGGATGCATAGATGTTCTCCACACAACAGCAGAGGTGCATTGATTCCGAGATGCAGTGAGGCTGCGGTTGAGGATGTGTTGGGCAGCCAAGGCGATGCATTAGTTCAGATGAGTGAAGTGGCTGCAATGTGGCTTTCAGCACTATCTTTGAGGCTGCCATCAATGGGGATACGATGGCCTTGCACAGAGAAAAATGCTGCAGGGTCAGTTCTGAAGGCAATGCACTAGTTTCAAGATGCGAGGTACAGCAACAATGCAATTCTGCTTGTGCCAGTTCCGACCCATGCAGAGGAGCTGATGCGTCAATTTTCTCCACACAACAGCAGCATCTGTTGATTCCGCAGAGGGGCCATTTCTAACACTGATGTACAAGAAGGAATGAAAAATCTATCTTTCTCTCCTGTTTTTTAAATCCCTCTCAATTGTGATTCCTACGCAGGTCACATTTACAGTGCCACAAAACTGCAGTATGTGTGCTCTGCCACTATAACATAACAGACCTTAACATTTAATATACCATAACTTACCATAATATAATATATTGTGTTTTTTATATTGCCTTTGAAGTGGGGATCAAGCCATAGGTTTTTTCATGATTGGTCTAATGGATTCAGAAAGATCAGGCAAACTAAAGATAATCCTGTCTGATGCAGCAGCCAATATATAAATTAGGATTTTTTTTTAATCGTCAGCTTTTTTTTTAGAAAGCATCAGTTTGTATCAGTTGAATGAATCAATTAATCAATCAATCAAGGCATTTGTAAAGCGTGCTACATACCCGCGAGGATGGTGGGGAAAGTGTTCCAGGTCTTGGTGGCGAGGTAGGAGAAGGATCTGCCGCCGGCGGTGGTTTTTCAGATGTGGGGGACTGTGGCGAGGGTGAGGTTGGCTGAGGGGAGGCTTCGTGTGGGGGTGTGGAAGCTGAGTCGATTGTTGAGGTAGGTGGGTCCGGTGTTGTGCAGTGCTTTGTGTGCGTGGATCAGGAGCTTGAAGGTGATCCTTTTGTTGACGGGGAGCCAGTGCAGGCCTCTCAGGTGGAGTGTGATGTGGCTGCGGCGGGGGACATCGAGGATGAGTCGGGCCCAGGCATTCTGGATGCGTTGGAGTCGTCTCAGGAGCTTGTTTGTAGTTCCTGGGTAGAGGGCGTTCCCGTAGTCGAGTCTGTTGGTGATGAGGGCCTGGGTAACGGTTGTTCTCGTGTCGAGGGGGATCCATTTGAAGATCCTGCGGAGCATACGGAGGGTGTTGAAGCAGGACGCGAAGACGGCGTTGACTTGCCTGGTCATGAAGAGAGTGGAGAGATGACCCCCAGGTTGGGTGCGTGGTCCGTGGGTTCCGGGGCTGTGCCTAGTGACGTGGGCCACCAAGAGTCGTCCCAGGCTGATGGGGTGTGTCCGAGCATGAGGACCTCCGTCTTGTCTGAGTTCAGCTTCAGTCTGCTGTCCTTCATCCAGTCGGCTATGGCCTTCATTCCTCGGTGGAGGTTAGCTTTGGCGGTGTGGGGATCTTCGGTGAGGGATATGATCAGCTGGGTGTCGTCGGCGTAGGAGATGATGTTGAGGTTGTGTTGTTGTGCGACGTGGGCGCGGGGGGCCATGTAGATATTGAACAGTGTCGGGCTGAGGGCGGATCCCTGTGGGACGCCGCAGATGATCTCAGTGGTTTTGGATCGGAAGGGCGGGAGGCGGACGCTCTGGGTTCTGCAGGAGAGGAAGGGTGTGGTCCAGGCCAGGGCCTTCTCTTGGATACCGGCATCATGGAGGCGTGCTGATAGGGTGCGGTGGCAGACCGTGTCAAAGGCTGCTGATAGGTCCAGGAGGATGAGGGTGGCTGTTTCTCCTTTGTCCATCAGGGTCCGGATGTCGTCAGTAGCGGCGATAAGGGCGGTCTCGGTGCTGTGGTTACTATGAACACCGGATTGGGAAGGGTTCAGGATGTTGTTGACTTCGAGGTAGCGGGTCAGCTGTTTGTTGACAATCTTCTCAGTCACTTTTGCCGGGAAAGGGAGCAGGGAGATGGGCTGGAAGTTCTTGAGGTCCTTGGGGTCCGCCTTGGGCTTCTTCAGAAGGGCGTTGATCTCGGCGTGCTTCCAGCTTTCTGGGAAGGTTGCTGTCTTGAAGGAACAGTTGATTGTTTTCCAGAATGGGGCGCGCTGGCTGCGCTGGCTTTGTTGAAGACGTGGTGAGGGCAGGGGTCCAATGGGGATCCGGAGTGGATGGAGTTCATGGTTTTGATGGTGTCTTCGTCGCTGACGCTCCACCAGACGGTCAGGCGACTGGTGCGAGTGGTAGTCGCAGGGGTGGTGGACTCTGTGGTGGGTGCGGGGGGATCAGGGTTGAAGCTGTCGTGGATGTCGGTGATCTTGAGGTGGAAGAAGGTGGCCAGGGAGTCACACAGGTCTTGAGATGGCGGGATGTCGTTGGTGATGGAGCTGGGGTTGGAGAGTTCTTTCACGATGCTGAAGAGCTCTTTGGTGTTGTGTGCGTTGTTGTCTAGGCGGTCCTTGAAGGCGGTCTTCTTGGCGGTCCTGATGAGTTGGTGATGTCTGCGGGTGGCGCTCTTGAGGGATGTGTTGTCTGGTGTTCAGTCGTGGAGCCATTTCTTCTCCAGCTTCTGACAGGAGTGCTTGGAGATCCGGGGGTCCTCGGTGAACCAGGCGGCTTTCTTGTTGGTGTGGTTGGTTGTAGAGGTCTTGAGAGGGGCGAGAGTGTCAGCGCAGTCGTTGATCCACTGTGTGAGGTTGGTCGTGGCGGTGTCTGGGTCGGTGGGGTCGGTGGGTGGTCTCAGGGCGAGGGCGGTAGTCAGTTGGTCTTCAGTGACCTTGCCCCAGCAGCGACGTGGTAGCTGTTGGGTGCGGTGGTGTGTGGTGGGTTTTCTGAAGGTGAAGTGGACGCATCTCTGGTTGGTCCAGTGTGGTTCGGTGGTGTGGTTGAAGGAGACGTGGGGGCTTGCGGAGAAGATGCGGTTGAGCGTGTGTCTAGCGGCGTGAGTGGGTGTCGTTACGAGCTGTTTGAGTCAGAGGTTGGCGAGTTTGTCGATCAGGGCGGTGGAGTTGGCGTCGTTGTTGTTCTCAAGGTGGAAGTTCAGGTCCCCGAGGAGGATGTAGTCCGTGGAAGCGAGGGCGTGGGTGCTGATGAGGTCGGCAATGGTGTCACTGAACTGTGGGCGGGGTCCGGGAGGTCTGTAGATGAGAGTTCCTCTGAGGGTGGCGTTGGGGTCGGTGTGGATCTGGAAGTGCATGTGCTCGGCGGTGGTGAGGGTGTCATCGGTGTTCGTTGAGATTTTAATAGGAGTCTTTGTGGATGATGGCGATTCTTCCTCCCACTCCGTTGGTGTGGTCTCTGCGGGAGATCTTGTAGCCCTGTGGGATGGCTAAGGCGATGTCTGGTGCTGAGTTGGCGTTCAGCCAGGTCTCCGTCAGGAAGGCGACATCGGGGGCGGTGTAGTCTAGGAGGTCCCAAAGTTCGATGGCGTACTTGTGAGCGGAGTGGGTGTTGAGGAGGATGAAGCGGAGGTGGTTGGGTTCTCTGGCTGGTGGTGTGGAGGGTTGGATGCTGGTGAATCTGCAGTTCCGGCAGGTGAAAGGCCCCTGGGTGCATTTCGGGATGGCCTGGTAGCAGGGGTGGTCTCGTCTGGTGCTGAGTGCGTGGAGGGTGCTTGCGTCGTAGTGCAGTCTGGCGTTGCGGGGGTGAGGTTTCCAAGGGTTCTGGTGCTGGGTGCGGTCCAGACGCGGACGGGCGCAGACGGGCTTGCCTTAGGCGCGCCCGCTGCGCGCGCCTGCTGCGCGCCCACTTTGCGGCCTCCATATGAGGGCAGAGGGAGGGAGGAGCAGCTGGGAGGTGGGAGCGGGGCGGCCAATGGGAGTGAAGGGGGCGGGGCAGCAGGGGCTCAGCGGCGAGGGAAAAACCCAGGGAAAAAACATGGGGAAAAACCCGGGGAAAAAACAGTGGGAAAAGACGGCGGGAGAGGGACAATAGAGCACAGGGGTACAGAAAGGAAAACACAGGGGCACAGAATGAAAAATCGAAGTGGCACAGAAGCCAAGTGCAGGGGTACAGAAAAAAGGGAGCGAGTAGTCAGGCGGCAAAAGCGGCAACGGAGGTTCAACCCACAGGGGGCTGCGTGGCAAATGGGGGGAGCAACCTGCCTGGGGACAGGGTCAAAGTTAAATAACACTTTAACTTTAACAAGTACAAAAATGTCATGAAAAAAACCACTGATAACCAAAATATCAACCTTCATAATCCCCTATTCGTTATCAACAACAAAAATATTATAATTCAAAATATCAGAAAAGCAATACAATCAATAACAAAAGTGTAATTCAAAATAATGATAGCACTAATAAAAATGCAAAACAACAAAGTAAAAATAAGAAATATGTTAACTATTATAATATTTTTATAGAAAAGGAACATACTTTACACAAAAAATGCGTACTACAACACAAAATAAAAAATACATTCATAATGTGATGTCATGAATAAATTAAGTGTATAAGAGAGAGAAATTGTACTAGTGTCAACCATATATGTTAATACCTACCCCCCCCAACAATCTATTAACTTTAACCAAATTCAAAAAGTTTGCCAAATAGGAAAACAGAACTAATTTAAAAAGTATATAAATACAAAACACGAGAATGGGGCAGGCGGAACATGCAGAGTTACATAAAAACTATGTGAGATTCCACGGAGTACTCGAGAAGCAGCCCTCTGACCACAACCGATTGCAACCACTCACGACTGCCTTTGTTAGAAAATCATGGGGCCAAATCTCACTTGCGTTTGCCAGCTCTCATTATGGAGTCTAGTGTGAAAAAAATCAGCAACACTATAATTGGCTGCTCTTGTCCAGAACTTCGCATTACAACAGTGAGGTTGAGTTGCCAAAATCCGTCAATTCTATAGGGTGGAGTGAAACATTTCACCCACTCCTGCATGTGAAGATCACAAGCTGCTGGACAAATATTCCACAGCAAGGGGTTCTGTCGCCCTAGCCAAATGGAAGTCCATCAACATCAATAGCATCAATTGACACAAGGAAATTATCTAAATGCTCTAAATAAGCACATTTACTAAATCTGCCTGACTATAAAAATACTATAAAGCATTAGTTTGCAAGATCAAAATTCATTATAACCAAAACTAATAAAATGCATTCTGAACGTAGAACTGAATGTCATAAACATGAAAAAAACAACTTGAAGGAAAGGGGGAAAAGCTCTCCAGCTCTGCACACACAAAGAGCAAGTCAAAAAGCAGCTCAACAAGTGCAAGAATAAAATGTAAAATGTTAAAAAATATTTAGTCTTAACCGTATAACCCTATGTAATTATATAATTTACTGAGCTTAATTTATATTTCTCATATTTATGTCATTCACAGATCCAAAAATGTCCAATACGGCTAGATACATAACTTCACTGAATGGGAAACACCTGCTAAACCATGCGGTTTCAAACCTATCATAACACAGTTGGAATATAAGGATTAACATACTACAAGACTCAAAACAAGATAGAAATAACTATTTAGCATCAACAGGCACAATTTAAAAATACATTATTCCTAATGTTCCCGAGGAACTAATGGAGAATTCACCTTAATAGAAAATTAAAAATGCTAATTACTACTAACCATGGAACTGTAAGGCAAGCAACAACAGCCCCAAGAAGATTTGAGGACATAAATGTTGCTAACTATTCAAAAGTAATTCAAACGTAGGAGAGCTTTATTCTCTATGAAAATGACAACAATGAAACAAATAATTATCACTTCCTTCCTAGAAAATAACCTACAAACCTTGACACAATGCTGTACCAGGTTATTGGATACCATTTTTAATTCTTGAAAATATAGCTATCCTCAAGTCTGAGAACTGTCCCAGGGTTCACAAGTCTTGCCCAATGTCCTTTACCCAGATGTAGACTTTTAATTTAATGGGCAGCAACAAAAACATTTATCTACCTCTAATAGATGCTCTTCTATCAAACAGGTAAAACAAAGCATATCAGGAGTTACTCACAACTATAAATGAAAACAATTAACAACTAAGAGTCCTGACAAATAGCTATGGATTTAGAACAGACATTTAGGTCCTCGTTACGGGTTTGGCGGTCGCACCACCAACAGACTGGAAGAGAACACTGCCAAATTATGATCATGACGGTGTTGCAAACAGAATACAGTCAATGCACCGTCGGCACCGCCTCTGCAGTCAGACCACCATGGACATCAGAAGGCATCTGCAGAGCAGCGTAGACCATGTTTCTGCCAGACAGATTACGAGGCTGCACACCACCAAGGTTTCTGCCATAGTCGCACCACCACCCAAACAGTGGTGGAAACAAACTGCATAAAAGAAGACACTTCACCCCATGGAACCAGAATTATGCGTCATCCTGATGCTTCTACTCACCCAGAGCCTCCTGAATTAAAGGTGAAGATGACGACAGCAACCATAATTAAACACACACTTACCTGTCACTGTTGTACATTGCCAAAGTTCGTACGCTCAAACAACATACCATAGGGAACGGAGGGTGAGGGCGACACTGACACGCACACTCACAGATAGCCACATACACACCTCCACACTCACAGTACACACACTACGGCCTCACACACACAAACACACACACGTCAAAATCACACACCAACTCCCAGTAACACAGCGCAGGCCCAGTCACACACAATAACACACAACACTACAACACATCACAACAACACCACAACACCATGAATGATTGGCAAGCGCCCACAATAGACAAATCACACATACAACACAACATACCACCAACGGGGAACAAACACAGACAATCACGCAACCTTAAAACACAGCAAACAACATACACAGCAAACACAGAGCACATTGTATCCAACATACCATGCACCAAACATGCACACACACACACAATCAAAGCACACAAAGCCATACAACACTGCAACAAACACATGTCAACACAAACACCACTCATTACCATGACAACAACATGTCCCCAGCATACAGATGCACATCACACAACACACACCTATCACAGGGGGGACAAAAGCACTGCACACAACCTCACATGCTGCCCAGACAAACCAGGTAGCACAAGTATCAATTACACACAAATACTCACATACAGACAATGTCAGCCATTAACAAATTTGCCCTAAGAAAAGAAATGCAAGAAAAATATGTAACGTTGAAACCAACAGCTAATTGGTCCAAATATGTGGTCCTTTGGGATTCGGCTTGGCAGGGGGGTGTTTAGGTCTGGGCTTAGGTGAGGGTTGGGTTCTCTTGGGAGGGGTAGACTTCTTGGTGGGGGAGGGGCATGGGTACTTTCAGTGGGTTAGAGGAGGCCTTGGGGGTGGAAGGGACAGGACTGGGGAGGCAGTGTTTAGGGGTCTCACAGGGAGGAGAGGAGTAGGTAAAAGGTCAAAACATGAAAGGAAAGCTTTTTTTGACACACAGAGATGGTCATCAGAAGGGGGTGTGGAGGTTTAGGTTGTGGTTGTCTGACGTGAATGTGTGGGTGTTGTGGATGTATGTTTGTGGGAGGTATGCTTGTGGGTGGTGGGTGTCTGTTGAGTGTGCGAGTGAGTGTGTTTAAGTGAATAGGACTGAGGGGGGTGGTAGGTACTGGGGGATGCCATGGTGGGTGGGTGGGTGTCTGTATGCTGGGGTAGTGACTGTCGGTATGTTGGATGTGCTGCATGTAGGTGTCAGTGGTTGTGGTGTCTGGGGGTCTGGTGACTGGAATGGATGTCTGAGGGTCTGCTGTTGTGCTGACTGTGGGTAGGATAGGCATAGTGGCTGGATCTGTGAATGTTGGTGTTGTGTCTGCAGGTGTCAGGTATAGTGTCAGTGATGTTTAGGGTGGTGGAGGTGTCAGGGCAGGTTGTGACTGTTGCTGTGTCTGCATCTGCAGGTTGCTTGTGTGCATGCCAGTGATGTGTCTTGTGGTGCCTGTTTGTCTGAGCTACCCTTGGATGTTGAGGTGGATGCATGCCTGTCTCTCTATGTGCTTTGGCTGGGTCGGTGAAAGGGTTTTCGGTTTGGGAAAAGGAAGGAAGAGGAGGGACAGGAGACAATGGGTGACTGGCTGCCGTCACTGTGGAGGGCAGAATCTGAAAGGATCTCTGTAGGCAAGCCAGTGCACCGTGAATGCCCTCCAGGAATACATTACTCTGTTGGATTTGAGTTGCCTGGGTGACATTTACGATGGTCGACTGACCCACAGAGATCGACCTCAGGAGGTCAATAGCCTCCTCACTGAGGGCAGCAGGACTAACATGGGCTGGGGGCGAAGTTCCTGTGGCAAAAGAGACCCCCCCCTTGGATGAGTGGGCATGGCCAACTGGGTGGGGAGCTACAGGGAGGGCGGTAGTAGAAAGGATAGTGGTGGACAGATAGGGCTCGGTGGTCCAAGATGGGTCCACCACCACCAGGGAGTGACCATTGGGGGAGGATTCCGAAGATGATGAAATAGATATAGGTGGTATCGTGACTTGAGGTCCTGTGGCCAGCTGCTTCCCCACTAGGCTGTGCCCATCTCCTTCGACTGCTGATACAGATGCTAGGATACAGAAAGAGGGGTAGGGTCATCACATTCTTTTCAAACACTTACATCACACTGTACACATCAATCACATTACAACCATTTGGACTACACACCCAGGTAGAACAAGGTCAGTGACAACATCATGTCATAACTAGATACTACCTACACCCCTACATTATAACAAGGTCGCACACCAGCTACACCACCTATTGCACACCTACTATCCCATCAAATCAGTAGAGCAATCACAATAACAATCCCATGACTACCTGACTTATCAACAGGAATCTGAGTCCCTATCCACAGTAACACAGTCAATCAACAACCAACCAATGGGAAATAGTGGTAACATTCATTTCTACACATCACATACATAAAAAAATCCACACATACCAACATTTGTATCGGACGTCATGTACCAGGAAAGGAACCACATCATGTGCCAAACACAACACAGCATGTTGCGTACATGCCAAAACCATTTCATGTCACAGAGTCCACAACCTTCACTTTTGACATAGCAAATATGCAACAACTACACCTGACATTTCAATGATTGGAGTATGATAGAGTCTAAACACCTCATCAAAACAGGGCCTAATAGTCATGTAGGACATTATGATACATACTTTGTGGAGCTACTCAACTTAGTCATCCTTCACCGGTAAACAGAGTCATGTACCCTTATAGGGGACAGCTTAGCCCACAAGGTTTAGCCACACATAAGGCCAGGTATCATACCATCACCTTATATACAATGTACACCTGTCATGTGCTTGAAGGCTACACAAAGTACAACTAATCATGATGATTGGTAACACCAAGAACCCAATATCCAAGTGACCGCATCACTGTCCACACTTCAGACTTGCGCAATCTTACCTCTGTCCATGACCATTGCAATGCCACAACACACTTTTGAAATTAACATGATAGAGACGCACACCCTGAGGCAAGCCAAATGACTGACTACACATACCATTCCAACAACATGTGAAGATGAAATGCCACTTCTGCAACACAGTTCAGTCAATACTAACTGTAGGATTCCATACCAAGAGCCATCAACAAATATCCACAATGGCAAAAGTAAGAATGTTTACATTGCATAACAATGTTGATATATGTCTGGACCTAACACTATACACATGATGTTGGCAAAAACCAGTTCAGATTGTACCAATTACCAAGATGTAGTGGCCTGCTTAGCATGCCTACAACGCATTACAATTTGAAATTGCTGTGTAGCCACTTACCATCCAGAGAACAGGTACCTGATACTAATACTCTGAACACTCATATCAATGATATGGCTTGCACTAGGAGTCTAGTAATACCACCATGGTTTAGTACATATAGGATATCCAATCTGAGGAAACACCACACATGACAATGTCTAATCCTCACTTACCAATGGGGACACCTCCTAATAGATCTGAGTAAGTGCAGCAAGTGTGGCATGTGAAATGTCAGATTGGGATTACACCCTCACAATAATTTGACAATCATTGGAAACCTCAGGAATATTAAGCATCTACTCAACTTGTCTGACTCAATGTTGCACATAGAGCTGGATCAAGGGGCAATTGAATGGACAGAGGGTAAAGATCAGGACAACTTACCATCAGGATGTTGGGAGTATAGATCTGTAGGTGGTAAGAAACAACCACCAGGGTATAGGGAGCAGTATAGTGGTGCACATATGACACAGTCACATGTGCGTCATCATATGCTACTGTATGTCCCAATACATAATACATTGTGCACAGCTATGTACCAATGTTGAGTAAATCACGTATAGGTTAACCTAGGACACATTTTACCTTTTACATTTACCACATTGTCATAGCTTAGAGTCTTTCACATCATACACTGACCTTGCAGAGGAATGTTAATGACTTCAGTCAGTACTCACCCCCTTGTATCTGCTGTGGTGCCCTCAAACGCCCATCCAACTCAGAGTAGGCCACCATCAATATGCAGCCCATTAGGGGAGTCAAGGTCTGACGGGCACCCCTACATCCTTGGGAGGACATCCTCAGCTGGGCCCCTACGGTCTTACGGGCCCAGCGTCTTAGGTCCTCCCACCACTTTTGACCGTGGGTACTCCGTCGACTATGGACCCCCAGGATCCACACGTCAGACCCCCTTTTTCTGATGCCTGCCTGGATGACACAGGCAAGAGGAGAAAGTAATGTGCACATGCTCCATTCCCAAGTAGGATGAACAATCAAGTTAGTGTAAGTTGCCATATATACGATTCCTCACACTTCAAACTCTTTCGCAAGTCACCCTCTGCAGTCAGGTCATGTGTGAAGTGGAGTCAGGCATACAACATGCATACCAAGTACCAGGTTTTGGCTAGAAATATAGGGCCAGACCACAAGTATGTCATTTAAATGGTACATCGCAATAGGTATTTGTCACAGCAAGATTGATGTAAATGCTGGAATGTAAATATGTTGATCAGGGTACATACATCACACACTACCTACTATTTAACAGGAATAACAGTCTTCCTATGCACATGTGCACATGTCATCTCAATCCTTCATTCATGCACCTTTAATCTACCTCATCATACACTCTACCTTTCACTCATTGCTGATGCAGTGGACTTACCTACTCATCTGGTGCACCATATAGCTGTCCATAAAGTACCACCCACCCTTGGACCTCAACAACTAATCATCGCACCCACGCACCCCGCAGGACACACGCTAGACCCCATTTTTACATCAAGCAACTGGATCACCATCAAGAATATCTTCATCCATTACTGGAGAGACTATCGCTGCCTACACTTCACACCAGTGCACCCAACAGCCGCCACCGTGTCCCCAGGGTCCCCCACAGGAAATGGAACAAAATTACAGATGAGTAACTCACCACGTATCTAGTCAAATCATCCACACTGACGATGCCAACACCGCAGCACGCAACCTCAATGCCTGGATCACCGAATGTGCCAACACCTTAGTCCCCCTTTGATCAACTTCGGTCAAGCACTGCCCAAAAAGAGTCAGCTGGTTCACCACTGAGCTCCAACAGTCCAAGCATACTTGCAGGCGCCTAGAAAAGAAATGGAGAAAAAGCAAAACCAGCAAAGACCTCCCTTCCTTCAGAGCCGCCACTGCCACACATCACCTACTCATCAAGAACGCAAAAAAAGCTGCACTCTGGGAACACATCAACACCTCCCTGCACAACAGAAGAGAACTCTTCACGGTAGTCAACAAATTTGCCAATCCTCCCTCCAAGCGACCAACATCCTCCCATCGCAAGACCTCTGCAACAAACTGGCCACCTTCTTTCAACGCAAGAATAAGGACATCTATGACAGCTTCATCCCGCAGAACCTCCCCTGCATCAGAACCTACAACTGACCCAGCCCCCAGAACCCACCCAAACTGTCCACAGCTGGTCCATTCTCACCATAGAAGAGACTGAAATCACCACAACAGCATTCACTCCAGAGCTCCCACAGACCCCTGTCTTCACCACATCTACAACAGAGCCAATGCATCCATTGCCCCAAACTCTGCGCAACACTGAACTGCGCTATCAAAACAGTCACCTTCCCTGATGATTGGAAACACGCTGAAGTTTGCCCTCTCCTGAAGAGACCCACAGCCAACCCATCAGAGCTAAAGAATTTCCAGCCCATCTCGCTACTACCCTACCCCGCCAAAGTCCTGGAAAAAGCCATAAACTCACAGCTGTGACAATTCATTGAAGACAACAACTCTCTGGATACCTCCCAATCTGGCTCCCACAGCAACCATAGCACAGAGACAGCTCTTCTTGCTGCCACTGATGACATCCGCAGACTCCTTGACCGAGGCCACACCGCAGCACTCATATGCCTTGACCTCTCAGCAGCCTTCGACACGGTCTCCCAAAGTACCTTATGCACCAGACTCCACGACATAGGAATGTGCAGAAAAGCCTTGCAATGGATTCACTCCTTCCTCACTGGAAGAACACAGAGAGTCAGGCTCCCACCCTTCATATCCAAACCAACAGAAGTCAGCTGCGGAGCCCCTCAGGGATCCTCCCTGAGCACAACGCTCTTCAACATCTACGAGGTCCTGCTTTTAGCCATCATCAGAGGCCAAAGAATGAACATTGTGTCGTATGCCGATGACACACAACTCATCATATCCCTCACTGAATACCCGGAAAATGCCAAGAGGAACTTTCACAACCCAATGAAAGCCATTGCCAACAGGATGAGGGAGAGCTGCCTCAAGCTCAGCTCGGACAAGATCAAAGTTTATCATCTTCAGAAACTCCACTTCAGCCTGGGATGACTCCTACTCCAACTGACCACTCCCACAACCTGGGAATCATCCACGGCTCCTCCCTAACAATGCCTCACAGGTAAATGCAGTCACCTTTCCCTTCTGGCACGCCCTCCGCCAACTTCACAAAATCTTCAAATGGATCCCGGACGACTGCTGCAATAAAGGTACTCATGCCCTAGTCACAAGCAAGCTTAACTACGGCAATGCACTCTATGCGGGCACCACAACAAAGAACATCAGGAAACTACAACTCATCCAAACTGCCACCGCCATACTCGTCCTGACCCTCCCCAGCCAGGAACACATCTCCTCCATTGGCTCTTGGTGAAGAAGTCAATCAATTTCAAACTACTCACCCACACGTACAAGGCCCTTTACTACATCCGACGGGCCCACCTAAATCATCGCATCTCTTTCCATAACCCCTCCAGACCCCTCCGATCCACTCAGCGGGCACTAGACACCATTCCACGCTTCCAGAAAACCACCGCCGGAGGAAGTTCTTTCACCTACCTCACAGCCAAGAGCTGGAACAACCTACCCAGGCACCTCAGACAAAGCCCATCACTCACCATTTTCAGGAAGAACCTCAAGACATGGCTCTTCGAATGAGGGCCAGACCCTCCACCAGCGCCTTGAGACCCTCACAGGTGAGTACTTGTTCTTATTAAAAAGTGATTGATTGATTTATTGATTGAATAGGACCTCCTCCACAAGCTTGGCCAGCTCTTTGGGAGAGAAGGCAGTGGCCCTATCACCTTCAGGACATCGCATGATTGCTCCCAGAGGCAGTACACAGCAGCTGAGGTCGTGGAGGTCTTGCTGGCAGCAGTGTCAGGAGTCAAGTGAGGGATTGTGCAGAAGATGGCCATCACGTCTGCCACAAACTGGACTATCACTGCCCGTTGACATCGCCATTGGCCCAGTCCGCCAAAAGCTGCAATGTGTTCCAATGACTATGTCCACTGCGGTTATAACTGCCTACTGCCATGACAACTTCCATCAGCGGAGTCAGCTCACTTCCTGATGTCCAGTACGGTAGGTCATTCAGCTACCATTGTAGGACTCTAATATGTATGATGAAGTAAGGACAGTTCTGTCATTTACAGAAACCTTATATCTATGACAATGTGTGAAGTGCAGGCTTAGTGTTTACAAATATTAATGTGCATGTAATTAGTACAGGAAGTGAAATTAGGTATTTTGACCTAGGCACATGAAACAGTGTTGTTACCATACTAATGACAAACGGAAGATGTCTTAGGTGCAAAAGTATTTTGTAGAGTACATGCCAAGGTTTTGGGGGTTTGAATCTGGTACATTTCATATTTTGGCTGGCTACGTGCTGAATACTACATATTCACTCTTTCATGTGACATGATTTCAATATGTGTGTGATGTTTTTATGATCATACTTATGATAGATGAGTTGAGTCATTCACTGTTATTCTGGTGTTTTCCCACACAGTTACCCAGGACTGAGGAGAGCAAGACAACCTCCAGTGTACCGTCCACTAGCAGACTTGCAGACCACAGAGTCGCAACATGTAATCGAAATATATCACCTGGATAGGTATACAATTATGGATCTATGTCGTCAGTTGGAGCCAGATCTGATGCCTGCCATTCGCAATACCAATATCATACCTCCCATAGTTCAAGTCATATCAGTGCTGCACTTCCTGCCCACTGGGTCCTTTCAGAATACAGTGCCCCTTACTGCAGCGATGTTTCAGCCCAAGTTCAGTCTGGTTTTGAAGGCTGTACTGTCTGCTTTGTTAAAACACCTGGACATCGACATCATATTACCCCAACGTGAGGATCTGGCCCATGTGAAGGCTGACTTCTATGCTTTGGAACATATTCCACATGTGTTTGGCGCCATAGATAGCACCCACGCAGCCTTGGTTCCCACTTGTGCAAATGAACAGATATATAGAAACAGGAAAAACGTCCACTCCATAAACGTCCAAGTGGTCTGTTTGGCTGACCTCTTAATTTCACTAGTTTGTGCAAGGTATCCAGGATCAGTCCATAATTTATTCATCATGCAGAACAGCAATATCCCAATGCTGATGACACGACTATACACAGAGAGGCCCTGGCTGGTTGGTAAGTCATGTATGTCATGTGTGTCTGTCCCTTTTATCATGCTACCATATCTGTGGATGTCCAAGATTAAAGTTTGGATTGTTGTAACTATACCTTACAGGGGACTCTGGCTATCCAAACCGTCCTTGGTTATTGACATCAGTGAGGTACCAAACCATGACAGGGGAAGTCCACTTCACTGAGGCCACCAGAAGGACAGGCATGTTGTGAAGCAGACTGAAGGCAAGATTTTGCTGCATAGACAAATCTGGAAGAGCCCTCCTCTACTCACCCTACAATAATTGTGGCCTGCTGCATTCTCCACAATCTTGCCCCGAGACGTCAGATACCATTCATACCAGATGAGGGGGAATCTGCAGATCATGTGGGTGGGAATGTAGATATGCCAAGTGAGGATGAGGATGAAGCTGGAAACATCAGGGCACATGTCATCAATCAGTACTTCAACTGACTCAAGGTATGTGATGTGATCTTATTAATGAGATTCCATGGGGCATCGTTGAGATAATACATGCTATGTAATGTGCTTCTTGCCACAATTAGTGTGGTCTTAAGTTGTTCCAGAGCTCATGACTCAGATATGCATGCTGGATGTCCCTTCGAGTTGTGTACAGAAAAGTAATGTACATGATCTATTGTTCAGCAAATGCACAATCAAATAAACTTTTATAGTTATGCATGGACAATGTGATGTTTGTGTTGTGTACCTTATCTTTGTGAATCACAGATTTGCAGATTGGCTGTGTGGCTCATCCTCATTTGGCATTGTCAGACAGTGTCACATGCAGATGGGATTTGCAGACTGACATGAGCAGTTGACATGGATTAGACCAGGTGCTGTTTTGCATCAGATTTGTGGTGTGTGAATTCTATGCCCAGACTATCAGGACAGTGATTTTGAAGTGTCCTTTTCCACAAACTAGACCTGTTTTGTATTGGAGGTGGCTCAAATTGTGGCATGTGTGTGTCCATTTGTGTCTGACATATGTCACAATGTAGTATTTAGACCCTCTACCATCATCATGGTTTGTGTTGTATGTGACCTAACTTGTGCATAGCTGTCAGCGCGTTTCCTCATAGCAGACCAATGTGCATGTGTCGAAAGACTGACATAGGTGAGTGGCAAGCCAACAGATACCTGACCATGGTAAGTGGAAGGTTCCATGACTAGCGAGCTTAGTACTGATCTCTGTTTGATGGGATTTGGTGATTTGGGAGGCTGAGGTATGGGTATGTGATAGGGCTTTAGCTGATGTTACATTAAACCAATCTTTCTGCCTCCTGGGATGGTGATAGACTGACACGTCCAGGACTTCTGTATTCCGTGGGTTGACAGTGTATGACACCTATGCTGAAACAATGAAGTCCTAATACGGTGTGTGTCCTGGATGTCCAGTACATGTGTGCTGACCATTACAGGGGTATAACATTGGATAGGAAAATGTTGGTACAATAGTTTTCATACATGTCAGTTGTTTATGACTGATATATCACACTTACACAGGATCTGTGATTAAGTGGTATTTATTGGGGAGTAAACGACAAAATCAGTGAATAGAAACAAACATGAAATGAAAATAACAGTGAAGGGTTCAGTCATGGTGGATGAAATCATCAGGGTAGCTGCTACACCATATGGAAACATAAGTCCAGTGCCCTTGCACCATAAGGAAATTGGAGTTAGGTGTCAGAACAGTCAACAGGGTGTATCAGTCACACATAAGGGAAACCAATCAGGAAAGGTTCACTTCCTGGCAGTGGGTTTGGTCTTGGCATCTACTCCTCCTGGATAGATATCCACATTTGTGGGGACTCAGGGGGTTCTTCTGCTACAGAGGGTGGGGAGTCTGAGGCATTTTCTTCCCCGGCAGGGCCTCAATTCCACTAGCAGCCACAGATGTTGAGAGGGCTGATGGCTCTTGACTAGTGGAAGAGGCCTGATGTTCGGTGCCAAAGCTACTCAGGGTAGTGTTGATGTCCCTTAGCACCCCAGTAATGGAAGCCAGGATGGCATTTTGTGCCCACCACTGCTATATGGCTTCCTGGTGGTCGTCCCTCTGCAGCTGTCTGATCCCTCCATCATGTTCAGTACTTGGCCCATTATGCCTAGGGAGGTTTGGTAGGCTCCCAAGACTTGTGAGATTGACTCCTGGTCAGCTCTGTCCCTTGGAGCCCCCATCCTTTGACCCACACCATCCGTCCCATGCACCCTACCCCACATACCTATGCCCTTGGCACAGTATGTTTACTCCCACTGGTGGCAGGACCATCATTGTCAGGGGTCACATGAGGAGGCTCAGGTACCTGTACTTGGAGGCACACAATGGAAGAAACTGTCCTTGGGACACAGGTTTGGAGGCAAATGGTTGGTTGTGATGTAGTTGTTACAGGGCTGGGAGGAGTAGTTGTGGACAGGGTGAGGTTGACAGTTGTTGACTGACCAGGTCTCCCTGATGGGCCAGCTTCTTCCTCAGTGTCCAGACATCTAGGGCTGTTTTCCTCACTGGGGCCTTCATCCAGAGTGGTAGTGTCTGTCTCTGGTATCCTCTCTATGTTGGGGATGGCAAGGTTACCTGTACGAGAAGTGGAACACATAGTTGGTGTATGTGATGCAACAAGTGATGTATCAATTAGATAACTAAACATGGTGTAGGAGATGCATACACTGCATTTACATGATTCCCTGACATGGCAAAGACAGCTGTTACTTAATCTGGGTTAGTACAATGTGAAACACAGATATTTGCAATTGCATCCAGCATGCTCCATGCTCTTGGAGTATGCTGATGTTTAAATGGCTGCAAATACCCTCACATCTTGTCTGAGTGTGGACATGACAATATACCTTTCTCTCCTAGTAAGATGAAAGGTATCACTGAGCCAACTAACAACAGACCAATGCACAGTGGAGTGGTGTCAGAGCTAGCACTCAATTTGCCCTGACACTTTGTAAAAATGCACCGCAAGTGTGTCCAATTTTCCATTTAGGTGTACCCCTGGTGAGTATATGACATTATTAGGGATGTTTTCTCTGAGTCTAGTTTGGTGTGCGTCATAGCCGTTTGCTTGTAATGGTTCTGGTAGTTGATTATTGTATAGCCATTCATTGCCATGCAGTGTTAAATGGTGGACCATTCAGGATGGATTACTTTGATTGTTAGTTTCACATGTAAGACATTTCAAATTTAGTGCACTGTTCTGGTTTTGTTAATGGTAGAACAGTGCCTTCTGGGAGTTGTAGTGCTGTTCCTAGGACTTCACATGCCTTTCCCAAACACTGTGGCCCAAGGTGAGTATACCTGACATGTGGCATGGCAGTGAGGGGTATTTGGAGCTTTGATCAGAGGGGTGGTGGGTAGTTTGGTCATTGGGGTGGAGAATGGTGATGAGTGACCATGCAAGACAAGACTGTTTGGTGACATGAATGTTGTTGTGGCTTACCCAACTCCACTCCCATAGGTATTCCTGTCAGGCCCTCAGGATGTCCAAGACCTTCTCCTCCCATGATGTGAACTGTGGGGGAGGAGGTTGGGGCCCAACAACCCCAGTCTTGAGGAATGCCAGCTGCTACCTGGGTGCCATGGAATATATCTTTCCCCTGAGGTCATTCCACTTCTTTCTGATGTCCTTCATTGGGCGTGGGTAACTGCCTACTGCATTCACCATGTTGACTATCCTTTGCCACAACTTAATTTTCCTGGCTTGTGATGTTTGCCGGACCTGTGCTCCGAATAGATATGGCTCCACCCTGACAATTGCATCTACCATGACCCTCAACTCATCATCAGTGAAACATGGTTTTTTTTGTGAGGGCATGGTAGTGGTGTTAAAGACTGTGGGGTAGTGAAGAGTAGGATGCATGATGTGTGTGATGACGTGTGGGTGTTGTGAAGTGAGTGGGTGATGGTTGTTGGGTGTTGTGTGAATGTGTGAATTGTGTGTTGTGTCTGTTCTGCAAATGTGGGATGTGTGCAGAGTGTTATGTATAGGGGTGCCTATTGTTTGTTTTACTAGTTTGTTTATCCTACTCTCTGGTTTTGAGTGGTGTTCTAGTTGCAAAGGATTGTGGGTTGTGTAGGGTGTGTTTTATAGTGTAGTGTGTCGGTTTATGAGGTGTGTGAATGTGTGTCAGGTGTGGGGTATTCGAACTGTCCAATGTGGAGTGGTGTTCTGACTGACGTGAGTTCAGACTGCCGTGGTTTACACCACCAATGGTTTTCCGCCATGGAAGAACTGCTCTTGTGATCTGTGAATCCTTCTTAGGTTGGTTGATTTTTGTTGGGCTGGCTGTGCTGGTGGTCTGACTGCCTCGTCTCCACCTTCTTGCGGTTTCCGGAAATTGGCTGTTTTTTGGCAGTCTGAGCTGTGTATCGCTTATTATGGCAGTTGGATTACCACCTACATGGCGTTTGTGTGGCGGCTGCAACCGTGGCAGTCTTACCATAAGACCACCAAAGTCATAATGAGGCCCAAAATCTCCTTAAACTATATTTTCACATAGAAATACAAGGCTGCTATTACCATCTGAACCAAGACCTATGGAGACGTTAACAAAAATCTACATTAAGTATAAACTACTCTACCAACAATCTATTAGACTTTGAATTTAAATTGTTAATTAATCTAGGTATTGTAGCACCAAAAGAGGTTACCAAATAATATGACTTATTACTAGAATCACGATTGTGTCAAGCAAATGAGGAAAAATCAACACCCTTTTTAGACTATTTTGAAGACATCTAAGCTGCAGGTATGTACTGAACAGGCACAAACCCAAGTTCCACGTACCTTTATGGCATGTGTACAATGGTAAAATATCCTAGGAAGCAAAATGTATAGCAATATAGAATGGTGGCCAAACATCTTCCAGGGGACTCTTCAAAGTAGCCATGCTATCCTATATCAATTCACAGAAATATTTACAAAAAAAAGCATAGCTGTCAAGAACTACGTGAAAGACAACTCAATAGGATCACACTAAATAAATAATTATAAACTGTAATCAGTTCTTATCAACTCTTTAAATTAAACTATAATAAAAAAATAAACAATCATTACTGTGTAAGATAGCAACTGTTATAACTACTTAGGGCTGTCCCACCATGAGACCGCCAAACTCATGGGGAGGATGCCACCACCATAGCAGTGACGTTCCCCTAATATGCTTTACAATGTTCCCGCGAGGTGACTGGTGGGAACATCGTAATACACATTCCTGCTGGGCTGTCCGGCAGGAACAGTGTCAGGATATTGGCCTCTGATCCTGAAAGGAAACCAAGTCCAATATCCTTACACACCAGCACCCTTGGAATGCACGCTGTCAGCAGTGGAGACAATGTGCATTTCAGTGGTGCTGGGCGGGGGGGCCTGCGCTGCCCATGCCATTGCCATACGCCTCATAATTAGGCCGTTAGTCATACCCACCTAGAAAACAAGCATTGGCAAAGCCAATAGGTTTTGCCTGCATTACATGTTGGCTTTGCAAATAATTTTTAGCAATGTTGTAAAGCAGCATGACTGAAAGGTAAGTAAAAACACACTAACTGGTCACTGCTAGCAGTGTTATAGTGCATTTTTTGTTATTGTGAGTGGGGGGGGGCATGGCAAGGAAAGAGGCAGCACAAAAAGAGAGAAAAAAGAAAAATAGAAGGTGGAGGCTGTAGAGAAAAAACCACATGATGCAGGGTACTTTTTTTGTTATGGTGGGAAGATTGCCAACACAAACAAATGGAAGGAGGAAGGGGTTAGGGCAACATGGGCAACTGAAGGAGGGAAAGCGAGTGGGGGTGGGGCAAACCAACACAGACAACAAACAAAGGGAGAGAGGCTATGGCTAAAGGTAATCCAACACAGACATTGAATGGATCAAGCCAACATGAGTGAGGATGGGAATAGGCTAACACCAACAATGAATGGGGAAGGAGAAAGGTTGAGGGCAAGCTAACACAGACAGCAAATGGAGGGAAGTAGTGTGGGGGCAAGTCAATAAGGATAGCTAACAGAAGGAGGGAGTGTGTAGGCAAGCCAGCAACAGACTAGGAAGAAACATGCTGGGGAAGAGAAGTACACCAGGGAGCCATCTTAAGAAAGACACACTCTTATACAGTGCTTAAATTCAAAGAAAAAAGTAGCAACTAAAAGGTGAGCTGTGGAAAGACACAAATATTATGTTGTCATCCAGAACAAAACCAGAAAGAGAGTGGAAGTCGACAGAAGCTGACCAATAGGAAGCAAGCAAATTAAAGTAATAATTAAGCCAGTCACTGGTTAGTAGTGGGTTTCCCTAAGCCCACTGACTGGAAAAAAAGGGCTTGACAGTGTTTGTGCTATCTAGGTGAGACCTAAATGACTGGGTTGTATTCAAATCCATCCCACCCATTTCATTTTTAATTAATAAGAAAATATAATTCCTACAATTTAGCATCTGAAGACCTATGAAACAGAAATTCAAGTCAATCAAAGAAAATAATAAATTAGAAAAAATGCAAAAATATACTCTTTCACAACAACAATCTTCAAAAATATCAATATCAAATTCATTGCATCCCTCTAAAATCTCAAATGCATATATAAAAACAGCAAACACACCAGAAAACCTAAAAAACAACAATGAAAATTCATGTTAAACTTTGCATTCTAGAAAAAATCCAAATCATTAGCTTTGCAAAATCAAAAAAGACAAAAGACACCTGGATCAATGTTACTTGTAAAAAAACATACATTCCCATCCACAAAACCAATAATTCCCATAACAGAAAGCAAGATACCCTTAAATATCCTACTTATCGTAAATCCAAAATTATAATAAGAAACCAAAAGCCTACACACTGACTCCCCAAAAAAAAATCACACTAACAAACTTAGCCCCTCATTATGAGTCTGATGGTCCCACTACTGGACCACCAAACTCACAGGAAGTATCCCCCTTGAGCATATTGCAATGCTCCCACTGGGCTGACCGGAGCTAACATTGCAATACGTGTTCGTGCCGATCAGTCTGGTGGGAACTGTGCTAAGATAAAGCATTCATAATAGCACAGAGGGGGCTGTGAGTGTGCATTCCGATGGTGCTAGGTAGGGGGCCCCTGCACTGCCCATGCCCTGGCTGTGGCCCCCTGCACTTGGTCTCCGCCAGCCTGTTCATGTTGGGGAAACCGCCATGAATACGCCTGTGGAGAACAAGGTTGTCATCAGCCAGGCAGAGCTGAGTTCCGTGCCACCCTGGTTGACTACAACCAAGACCGCTGTCAGCCCGTCTGGAACAATGTTTCTGGCGGGGACAGGTTTCTCCCGGTGAGTCCACCCGCCAGTGTCATAATTGGGCAGTCAGACCACCAGGAGTGCAGCAATCTGACCGTCAACGTGAGTGTGGTGGTCTTCGAACTGCCACACCCATAATGAGGACCTTAGTAAACAGATTACAATATTTTCTAAATCACACTATAAAACACTTTAACAAAACAGCACTATCATGTGAATTCTTTTTTAAAAATAATTCATGGGAAGAACACAGCCCCTTCCCCAATCCTTTAGGGCCCCAATGAACCTATCCCCAGGGACCTTTTTTTTAAGATGAGGGGGCACACGGCCACCCAAGCCTTTAGAGGCCCAGGACATTTTCTTTCTTTAAGGGGGGCTCCCCAGGGCCTGGTAATACACTGGTTGGAGGCTGTTCACACTTCTCGCCCTAAAAAATATTACAACCAAGGGTGATGGGTTTCAGGGGGCTTGTAAAGGGGGCGGGTGCCTTCCCTCCTCAACTTTAATTTAAACTCAGCCCTGTGAAATCTGATCCCTGGGACCTCAGTGAGGCTCATCGAGAGGGGGTGTGTGCTCCCCACACCATTCTATATGTATGTCAGCCCCAGAGGATAGGGCCCGAGGGCCTAAGTTTGTCTCGGGGATGGGGGGCTCATGTCGCTCTCATCCAGGGAATGGGGTGCTGGGGTTGAAATTCACTCAGAGAGGGGGAGGCCCACATATACCCCTCTCCAGATGTTTTTAAACATTGACCCCAGGAACCTGGCCCACACAGGATGTCACATTCTTTTTAAAGAAAATGGCATCCCACTGGAGTACTGCAGAATTGATTTTCACCCCAGGGCTTCTGGACCCTCCACCAATGTTTAGGCAGACAGGGTTTCTCTACCCTTGCCCTTTATCTCTTTTTTGCTTCCTTTCAGGGTGTGAGACTATGTCCTTGGTGTCATGTAATGACTGCCACAACATTTTCTTTCATGTTGCAGCCTGTCAGTCAGAGCAATCCCTCCTACAAAAGCCTCACACCCACAGGAGCGAGGAGACCAAGGCCAAAAAAGCTACCTAGGCCAATAAAAATGGTCTATTTTTTCAAGTTAAGATTGCAGGACTCTCGCGATTCCCTGTTCCTAACCATCCAAATAAACAAATATGTTTGTACCTTAGTTTCTCAAAAGCTACTGAACCAATTTACATCAAATCACAAAATGCATGTTTTATGAACTAATAGATATAGAATATATATATATAAATACATGTAAATATTTAATCCTTTTCATAAACTGACACTAACAAACCATGCCAAATTTAATACATTTCAAAAACAATTTACACACTTAATAAACAAAATAATTACTAATTAATTTAGTATGCAATTATTTACATTTTATTTATGAATTTGTGCCATCGCATTGCCCTACAAATCCAATTACCCCTAAAAAAAACAATAAACAACACCACAAAACAATTATTTATTGCTGGAGTAGTAGTTTTTTGAATGAGCAGTGATGAGTTTGAGCCATGAACCTTGATTTTTCTGCATTTATTACAAGTTCCTTATTTTTGCAATCACTTAAAAAACAGTTCCTGAAGCCCCATAGGGGGGCATGAGTTACAGTAACATAGTGTTGTCAGCAAACAACAGCACCAGACTGCTGACATTTACTAACTTTGGAGTGTCTTGCTGACAATTATTCAACCACACCGTTGATATATAAGCAAAACAGTGTGGGTGCCAAGACACATCCTTGTCTTACCCCTCACTTTATGGAAATCCTACTTTCCCACTGCTAAGCACACTGGAGTCAGTCTATATCTGAGGTCCCCAAGGAGCCTGATCTCTCAACTTGTCTACCTCTTGCCTCAGCAGGGATCAGGCTAGGAGTGCCACAAAACAATTATGAATATATAAGTCATTTTACATACATTTCTTTTATCTAATCAAAAAAAGTTAAGAAACTGAAGTTATACTTTTAGAAATGTAATAAATAGCTACATTAAAAATAAAAATAGACTAAAAAAATTAAGAACAGAAAAAGAAAGCAAAACAATTACATTACAACAATAGCAAGTTAAATATTATTATACTCATTGATATTTTATAAAGCTAAAACACAATGGTCCTCATTACAACCCTGGCGATTGGTGATAAATCGACACAATGGCCCTCATTACAACCCTGGCGATCGGTGATAAAGCGGCGGTAATACTGCCAACAGGCCGGCTGTCAAAAAAACTGAATTATGACCACAGCTGAAATCGCCACTAAGACAGCCACAACACACCAACCGCCACGGCTGTGGCAACAAGGACCGCGGCGGTAACCGCCAACAGCCAGGTGGAAGACAATGTACTGCCCACACTATTACAACAGGCCTATCCGCCACCTTTTCTGGGGCACTGGTCCTGGAGTGTGCTACATGGCCTGTGCTTGGTCCTGGGGAGTGCAAGGTCACAGTCTCTCAAGTGGGTGGTTTGCCCACTGCTTGCTCCTGGGGAGTGCAAAGCCACAGTCTCTCAAGTGGGTGGTTTGCCCTCTGCTTGCTCCTGGGGAGTGCAAAGCCACAGTCTCTCAAGTGGGTGGTTTGCCCACTACTTGGTCCTGGGGAGTACAAAGTTTCAGTCTCTCAAGTGGGTGGTTTGCCCACTGCTTGCTCCTGGGGAGTGCAAAGCCACAGTCTCTCAAGTGGGTGGTTTGCCCACTGCTTGCTCCTGGAGAGTGCAAAGCCAAAGTCTCTCAAGTGGGTGGTTTGCCCACTGGTTCTGGAGGGGGCCTTGTGCCCAGTGTATTCATCCTGGCAGGGAGGGGGTGAGTGGATGGCTTCTTCCACTGGTTCTGGAGGGGGGCTTTTGCCCAGCGTGCTTCATCCTGGCAAGGAGGGGGTGAGTGGATGGCTTCTTCCACTGGTTCTGGAGGGGGCACTGTACCCTGTGATGCAGCACTTTGGGAGTGCAAGGTCCCAGTCTCCCACCTGGGTGTCACACCTACAGGATTTGCAGGGGCCAGGACGCACTACAGCCCGTGGAGCAGGACTACACACTGCTCGCCAGTGGTGACAGCTGCTCAGCAGTGGCAGTGGTGTGCTGGTGTGCTGGTGTTGGGGATGCCAGTGGTGGTGGGGGGCTCCAGCCCTTCCCCTGCAGTCTCGGACGGCTGACCACTGGGGCTGCTGCTGCTGGCAGTGGTGCTGGTGGTGGTGCTGGTGGTGGTGATGGTGTCGGGGATGCCAGTGGTGGGAGGAGGCTCCAGCCCATCCCCTGCAGCCTCGGATGGCTGCACACTTGGGCTGCTGCTGCTGGCAGTGGTGCTGGTGGCGATGCTGGCGGCAGTGCTGGTCCCTCCTTGTCCTTTCCCTTGGCAGCTGGTGGTGTCTCCTTTCCCTTCCCCTTGGCAGCTGGTGGTGCCTCCTTTCCCTTCCTCATGTCAACTGGTGGTGCCTCCTTGCCCTTTCCTTTGGCAGCTGGTGCAGGCAAACTGTCAGTGGTGATGGCTGGCTCCCTGACACTACTGTGGCCGTGGACTGGGTGGCTGAGGTGCTTGTCTGGGTTCTGGCCACCCTGGCCCGATGTGAAGGACGGAGGGAGGGGTAGGGAAGAGGTTCAGGGTGGAGACGAAAAGCTTCTTAGCGACACTGGGTCAGGAAGAGGGTGAAGATTTGGGAGTGGAAGAAGAGGGAGTGATTGTAGGAGGTGTCTGTCTGCTGTGTTTGGGTGCAGGTGCAGGTGCATGAGCTGGATGCTGATGTGAGGTGGATGGCTTTTGGGTGTCTGAGTGTTTGTGTACTTTGGGAGGAGGGGGCACAGACACAGTGGGAGAGGACACAAGGGACGTGTGCATGGATGTGGGGGTGGTGACTGCCAGTGAGGGGTGTGTGCTGATAGGCGTGATGGTGATGGGGGTAGTGGATGAGGATGTAGTGCATGCAGGTGAGAGTGGAGACGCTACTGGGAGGGATGGAGGGCTAGGAGGAGGGGGCCACAGTGGAGGCAGTGGATGTTGGTATGTCTGCATCTGGATGGTGTTTGTGTGAGTGCCCATAGGATGATGTGTGGAGCTTGTGTTTGCCTGAACCACTCCTGTGTGTTGTCCTGGGTGCATGCTGGTCTGCCTGTGTGCTTGGGATAGGTTGGGGTTGAGGGGAATGGGACTGGGTAGAGGAAGTTGGAGGGGGGAGGATAGAGACAGGGACAATGGCTGCCATCAGGGAGGAGGCCAGAGCCTAGATTGATCTCTGTTGGGCCGCCATGCCAGAGTGAATGCCCTCCAGGAATGCATTTGTTTGTTGCAAATGGGCTGCCAGTCCCTGGATGGCATTCACTATGATTCACTGCCCAACAGAGATGGATCGCAGGATGTCAATAGCCTCCTCACTCAGGGCAGCAGGGCTAACTGGGGCAGGCCCTAAAGTGCCTGGGGCAAAGGAGATGCCCACCCTCCTGAGTGAGCGGACACAGGAAACTCGCTGAGGGGCTGCTGGGAGGGTGGTGCTGGTACAGGGGTGAAGGCTGTACCTGTAGTTGGGGTGGGCACCGAGGTGTTCCCACCACCAGGGAGCTTCTATTGGAGGAGGTATCACTGTCAGAACTGTCCCTTCCAGTCTCCGCTGTGGTGCTCCCCTCGTCCTCAGTCTCACTGGTGCCCTCACCGTCAATGGATTCTGCTTCCTGGGCGCTGTGGGATGCGGCTCCCTCCGTCGCCGGTGCCTCTGCTCCTCCACTAGATGATGCTAATGCACAGAAGGACAGGGTGACAAAACAAAAAGGGGGGGAAGAGATTAAGGATACACATGGTCAATGGCAAAAACAAACCACTGTTGGTGTACACGACACACACACAAACAGGGAACAGCCCTACATAGTAGGAAAAGCATTAGCAGCATACCTGACATCCACAGACTCCTGCCCAGTAGTGGATGCCCACTAGCTTGGTCAGAGATGGTGTTCATCAGCTCCTGCCCAACATGGGACCTACCCTGCAATGTCCAGCCTGGCCTAGGGGCACCCACAGGCCCACATCCCTTACCCGGAGACCATCCCACTATGCATAAGTAGTATATCCGAAAACTGTACTCACCCCCTTGTCGTTGCTGTGATGCCCCCAAGTGCCCATCCAGCTCCGGATAGGCCACCACCAGTATGCAGGCCATCAGGGGGTGGGGATTCGACGGGCACCCCTTCCTCGTTGAGAGGCCAGCCCCAGCTGGGCTTTCGTCGTCTTCCATGCCCAGCACCTCAGGTTCTCCCACCATTTGCAACAGTGGGTGCTCCGCCTCCGCCTCCACGTCCTTGGCGATGGCACGCCATATACCCTTTTTCTGATGGGTGCTGACCTGCAGGAAAAGAAACATAGAAAAAGGTATCAATCACACCATCAGGCCTGTTACACTCATGTCCCACCGTAGCCCTGACATCCCCTTACGCACAGACATTGCCCACCATACATGCATCACGCTGCCCAGAACCCTTCCACCAAACCCCACACAAGGCCCTCACACACAGCACTTCATGCATTCATGCCCCTTGCATCATGCTCACAGTGTACTCACCTATTGGTCTGGAGGCCCATACAGCATTCGGTACTGGGGTAGGACCCCATCCACCAGTCTCTCCAACTCTGCAGCTGTGAAGGCAGGGGCCCTTTCCCCAGTGACGCAAGCCACAGTAGGTTCCAGACACAGGTCACAGCAGCACTTGCAGTGTAGGTCCTTTCCTTTTGAAGGTCAGGTAGCAAGTGAGTGAACAGATAGGAAATGGCAGTCACGTCCGTGGCAGTGGTGCCGTCACCATCTGCGTAGATCACCATTGGCCAATGTAACCCATAGGGCACAATGACAACCAATGAGGAGTTGCACTTGCGGTACTGGACCGCCTCCCGCAACGGCGCACATCAGCGGCATTACCTCATTTCCACATGTCCGGCCACACAGGGGGGTGCAGGCCATGGCACCTAACTGCGTCACAGTACACATAACCACCATTTGGGCCTATCCAACAAAATACTGTTACAGTCACAACATGCAATGCAGTGTAGTGTTTGGAAATGTGGAATACTGACCAGCTCCCCACCGTTTTGCCCCCTAGATTACAACCGCTGTGGAGGACAGGCACATTATCCTCACCTATAGACTGGACAGGGCCACAATCACAGAGCTGTGTGCCCAATTAAAGCCTGACCTGATATCTGCTATCCGTCACTCCACTGGGATCCCCCCTCTTGTGTAAGTCCTATCTGTGCTCCATTTCTTGGCAACTGTCTCCTTCCAAGTGACAGTGGGCTTGGCAGCTGGAATGTCACAGCCAGTGTTCTCAACAGTGCTGACCATAGTGTTGTCTGCCCTGATTAAACACATGTGCAGCTACATTGTTTTCCCTGAGTGGAGGATTTGGCCACAGTGAAAGCTGACTTCTATGCAATGGGACATATCCCCAACATTATTGGGGCTATTAATGGTACACATACTGCATTTGTTCCCCCCCCGGAGAAATGAACAGGTGTTCAGAAATCAAAAGAGCTTTCACTCAGTGAATGTGCAGATAGTGTGCCTGGCGGACCAGTACATCTCCCATGTCAATGCACAGTATCCTGGCTCTGTGCATGATGCCTATTTCCTAAGGAATAGCAGCATCCCATATGTGATGGCTTAATTCCAGAGGCACCGGGCATGGCTAATAGGTGAGCCCTGGTTCTCACCCAGTGGATGTTGTTGTATGGGTATGGTGTGGGTATTGCAGGGGACTCTGGTTACCCCAACCTCTCATGGCTACTGACCCCTGTGAGGAATCCTGGGACAAGGGCAGAGGAATGTTACAATGAGGCACATGGGCGAACAAGAAGAATAATAGAGAGGACATTTGGCCTCCTAAAGGACATGTTTTGTTGCCTCCATCTAACAGGTGGATCCCTGTACCACTCACCCAAGAAAGTGTGCCAGATAATCATGGCATGTTGCATGTTGCATAACCCTGCCTTGAGATGCCAGGTGCCTTTTCTGCAGGACGATGAGGCTGGAAGTGAGTGCGTGGAAGTAGTGGACCCTGTGGACAGTAAAGATGAGGAGGCAGAGGATGAGGATGAGGACAACAGGACAGCTATTATACGACAGTACTTCCAGTGACACACAGGTAAGACACCGTAACTTCACTTTGCTTTGACAGTTTTATGTTTGAGATTGTACATGGCAGGCAGATTCTCCCAATTCTATGCCCACTTACTGTACCCTTTGGCATCTCTATTTTCAGATATCTATGCCCCACTCTGACACCTGGTATGTTGACACAGCCAACTACAGGTCATTTCTATGTATACATTACTGTACAGTTGTATTTCAGTGTTTAAACCTTGTTAAACGAATACCTACTTAAATCATTTGACAGACTCCATATTTATATTTTTTCAAAGGGTGTTTATTTAAGTGCTAAGAAGTAGAGGGGTATGTGCAATTTGCTGGGGTGATGGTGGCGGAGTGTCCGGGGTAGAGTCCAGTCTATTTGTATCACAGGTACATTGTCCAAGGGGGAATAGGAAGGGGAGCAATGGCAGTTCAAGGTGGACAGGGTGACAGAGTAGGACACAAGGGTGACAATCAGAAGAGTCTTATTTCCTGGCGGGGGTCTTGGCAATGTTCTCTGGCTACTGCCTGGATCGCAAGGACCGTTTGCGGGGTGGTTCTCCTTCTGCAGGGAGTATGGTGCTGGTGGCCTGTTGTTCCTGTGGCAGGGCCTCCTGTCCACTAGTGTCAGCGGAGGTGGAGGGCTGCTCATCGGTGTGGCTAGTTTCAGGGGCCCGGTCGTGTGCCACTGCCTCTCTCATGGTGTTGGCCATGTCTGCCAGCACCCCTGCAATGGTGACCAGGATGTTGTGGATGTGTTTCAGGCCCTCCCTGATCTCCAGGGTCTCTCCCTCCTGCAGCTGCTGGGTCTCCTGCAACTTGTCCAGTATCTGGCCCACAGTCTCCTGGGAATGGTAGTATGCTCCCAGGATGTTTGTGAATGCCTCGTGGAGGGATGGTTCACTGGGCCTGTCTTCCCCTGTCGCACAGCAGTCCTCCCAGCTTCCCGGTTGTCTTGTGCCTCTGTCTCCTAAACTGTGTGCCCACTGCCACTAACCCCAGGTCCCTGATCATCCTGTGTTTGTGGGTTGTCCTGGGGTCCCTGCAGTGGTGGACACACTGCTGATCGAGGGGTCCTGGGGAGAGAGTTATGGGCCCGCTGGGTGGGTGCTGTGGTGGTGTTTCCTGAGGGGGGAGGCTCTGTAGTGGTATGGGACTGTGCCTGGGTAACCAACTGTCTGGAGATTCCTGATGGGCCAGGTTGGTCATCCAGATCCAGGCAACCAGAGGTCCTGTCATCACTGTGGGCCTCTTCTGTGGGGGAGCTGGATGTTGCTGGCACCCCCTCTCCGGTCACGTTGTGTGGGGGACCTGTGGGGATGTAAATGCAGTGTTATTGTTTCTGCATGTGACATATTGTGCATGGGTGTGTTGCCCTCTATGGTTGTTATTGCCCTGACAGCTTTGCCTTGTGTGAGTAGTGATTTTCTGGGCTAGCTGATTGTCTCTAGTGTGCATGCTGTATGTTGGAAAATGGGTTATTGGTAGGGCAGGTAGGTACCTACACCTAGCAACAAGCCACAAACCTCCACATAGGTACAGTTAGGTCTCAGTAAATTAATCCCAGCTCTACCCTTGGTAGCTTGGCATCGAGCGTCAAGGCTTAACTTAGGAGACAAAGTGTAAAGCATTCAAATATCACAAAACAGTAATTAAATAAAACACAGGAAACAGTTTAAAAATCCAAAACCAATTTATAAAAATAGCTTATATTTTTATCTTTAAAATTACACAAAAACGATTAAAATCGGTTCAGGGGAACCGGAGATATGAATTTTTAAAGTATTATTATTTTCTAGCGCTTAGAAACAAAAAGCGCCAATCGGGTCATCTGGTTGCACCAGGACCGGGGCAAAGTCAAACTTTCAGGCCGACCGCGATGGAGCCCTGCTCGGCTACAAGTCGCGGGAGGCCTCGGTTAAAAAGTTACCTTCTGACTTAGTCTCTTTTTTGATGTTTTTCTTCCCCGGGACGAACCTGCCAGTTGGATCCGACCTCCTGGAGCCCTTGTCCAGATACGCGAAGTCGGTTTCCTCGGTGGTGATTTTTACCTTCGGACTTAGTCGTTTTTTCGAGATGAAAATCCTTCGACCGGGGTAAACCTGGATCTTGATCCGACGTCCGTGGAGCCCTTCTCGGATACGATGGCTGGAAGGTCCCGGTCAACTTTTTACGTTCGGACTTAGAGGGTCATTCTGACCCTGGCGGCCGGTGGCCGCCAGGGCCACCGACCACGGGAGCACCGCCGACAGGCTGGCGGTGCTCCAATGAGCATTCTGACCGCGGCGGTTCAGCCGCGGTCAGAAGCGGAAAGTCAGCGGTCTCCCGCTGACTTTCCGCTGCTCATTGGAATCCTCCATGGCTGCGGAGCGCGCTCCGCAGCCATGAGGATTCTGACCCCCCCTACCGCCATCCAGTTCATGGCGGGAAAGCCGCCATGAACAGGATGGCGGTAGGGGGGGTCGCGGGGCCCCTGGGGGCCCCTGCCGTGCCCATGCCAATGGCATGGGCACGGCAGGGGCCCCCGTAAGAGGGCCCCAAAATGTATTTCACTGTCTGCCTTGCAGACAGTGAAATACGCGACGGGTGCAGTAGCACCCGTCGCACCTTCCCACTCCGCCGGCTCGATTACGAGCCGGCATCCTCGTGGGAAGGTCGTTTTCCCCTGGGCTGGCGGGCGGTTTAACTGGAACCGCCCGCCAGCCCAGGGGAAAACTCGTAATACCCGCCGCGGTCTTTTGATAATTGGAGGGCGGGATCCTGGCGGGCGGCCTCCGCCGCCCGCCAGGGTCATAATGAGGCCCTTAGTCTCTTTTTTGGATGTTTTTCTTTACCAGGACGAACCACGAAGTCAGGCCGGGTCGCGGTTGAGGCAAGCCGGCTAGAATTTCCGCGTCGGGTCGGTCACTTTATGGAACTCCCAGAATGCACCTGGCGCAAACTCCTTTTTGGCCACTGGACAGTGGTCAGCTGGTCACTTTTTCAGGAGTTGGTGCAGGGGACTCTGGATAGCAATTTTTCACCTGTAGCAAACAGGGAGTCCCTCCTTGAACCAGTGGAAGCCAGGCAAAGTCCTTCTTGTGGTGAAGCCCAAGTGTGCAGCTGGTGCAGTCTTTCTGAGTGCAGGGTCCAGGTGCAGGCCAGGGGTCCAGCAGGGCAGTCCTTCTTCTCCTTGTAGTTCCTTCTTCTTGAAATTTGGTGGGGATCTGAGGCGTGGGTGCAGGTCTGCCAGTTTTATCCTTGCTCCTGGGTGAAAAGCAGGGGGGCCCTGGTTCTCCAATCAGGGACAGGGTCGTCCCCCTGTGATGACCACTTCCTGGGAAGTGTGGCAAAAATCCATCCCAGAAGGCAACAGTCTCTAAAAATCCAAAATGGATGAATCTGATTTTTGGAGGAGATTTCTGGCTGAGCCCACCCACTGGTGTGGCTAAAAATCATAAACACACCCCTCTCCTGCCCTCTCCTAATCTAATCAAGGGGGCACCTAGCTGTCTGGGGTTGCAGGATGTGGGGGTGTTGCTGGGTGCTGCAAATGTCCTTCTCTGCCTTTGAAGACCAGTTTGGCAGCCCTCCCCCTTCCTGCCTCACCATCTGCTGAGGGGAGATTCTCTCCCCCAAGCACATTCCTTTGTGTGAAGCCAGGCCACTTCACACCTCATTAAGAAGCTGCTGCAGGCTGGCCAATCAGAGCACAGCAGCAAAAACAATGCAGAGCTGAAATTGGCAACTTTTTAGGTAAAGTCTAAACTTTTTACCTGAACTGGTTATATTAAATCCAACAACTGGAAGTTGTGGGATTTATTATAACAATCAATTTGATACCAAATTCTTGGTATGTAACATTTAAGGAGACTTTAAAATTTGAAATAAAGTCTGCCCATTCTAGCCTATGAAGGCCATTTACTTCAATGAGGGAAAAACGAATTTGGCTGTTTTTACCTCACCAGGGCTTATAAATCTATTTTTATAAAGTCCCTGCTTATAGTTACATGGCACCCAGCCCTAGGGGCACATAGGGCACTCCTTAGGGGTGACTTATATGTAAAAATAAGGTAGTTTAATACTTTGGAAGTACCTTTAATTCCAAAGTCGAATTTGCATATAACTTTAATTTAAAAGCAGCCAGCAAGGCAGGCTTGCTTTTAAAATGACACTGGGCACCTCAGCAATGCACCTAGGTGTGCACCACCTATGCTGTGGTCCCTAAACCTACATGCCCTACCATATACTAGGGACTTATAGGTAGGTTAACTTAGCCAATTATAATTAGCCTAATTTGCATATCCATTTTACACAGAGCACTGGCCCTGGGACTGGTAAGCAGTACCCAGGGCACATCCAAGAGTCAGTAACCACCAGTACCTATCCAGAAAGAGTGGGGGTGATCAGGCAAAAAAAAAGGACTTTCCTACACTGTAGTAATGGGTGTCCATGCAGGGCTGTGAGTAGTGTCCATGCATTGGTGGTGCATGAAGGGCTTGGTATTGGGATGGGTGAGTTGTGATGGTGGGGTGTATGTGAGGTGGTGGGGTGATTGGGGTGAGGGTAGGGATGGGGATATGTGATGGCATGCAGGTAGGGAGGTGATATTAGTATAGAGTTGACTTGCCACAGTCCAGTCCTCCTGCTACTGCTGCCAGGCCCTCAGGATGCAGTATTGCCAGACTTGCTCCTCCCATGTTGTTAGTTGTGGGGGAGGAGGTAGGGGTCCACCGCCATTCCTCTATACTGCTATCTGGTGTCTTGCTACCACGGAACACACTTTCCCCCGTAGGTCGTTCCACTTCTTCCTGATGTCATCCCTTGTTCTGGGGTGCTGTTCCACGGTGTTGACCCTGTCTACGATTCTCCACCATAGCTCCATCTTCCTAGCAATGGATGTCTGCTGCACCTGTGATCCGAATAGCTGTGGCTCTACCCGGATGATTTCTTCCACCATGACCCCTAGCTCCTCCTCTGAGAACCTGTGGTGTCTTTGTGGTGCCATGGTTGTAGTGTGTGTGTTGTGTGTGAGGGTGTGTGGGGTGATGTGTTGGGGTGTGTGCTGCAAGTTGCGTGGATGGTGACTTGGGGATGATGTCCTGTGGCTCTGGTTCTGTGGGTGCTCTTGGTGTGTGTCTCTCTCAGCTGTCAATTTTTTTGAGTCGTAAAGGGCTGTGGATAATGTGGGTGTGTGTTTTATAGTGGTGTGTGGGTGTGGTTGGTGTATGTGTGTCAGGTGTATGTAGTTTGAATTATCTAATGTAGTGTTGTTTTGTATGTCTGTGTGTATTTTGAGTGCAGCAGTATGTACCGCCAATGGTTTACTTCGGTTGAATATCCGCCGCAGTGATTCGTGGGTCATAATGCTATGGGTGTAGTTCTGTTGGCGTAACGGTGTGGGTTTTACTACTGCCAGTTTATCACTGACCCTTGGGCTGCGGACTGGTGTGTGTGGCTGTATAGTGATGGATTGCTATGTGTGTGTCATACTATGGGTAGCGGTAAACCGCTGCGGTATGTTGGCGGCAGTCGGCATGGCGGTAAGCGGCACTTACCGTCAATGTCATAATGAGGGCCAATATCTTTACCTTCAAGGTTATAACTCGTTATATTCTGAACATCATGATGTTTTTGAATCACTGGTATCAGCCAGCAATATTCTTGAGTCAATATTAAGGTGGAGAACAACTCCATCAGGAGACTCTACCACCTTTAGCAAAATACTGTAATTCACACATTCATCCACTCAATATTCTCGCAGCACTTACAAATTCTGTAAAATCGTGTATCAGTCGGAAGTATAACTTATTTAATATATTGCATTCAGTGTTTATTTATACTAATGCTTATGGTAAAGAGTGAAAATGTAGAATGAAATGCATAAATTATGTCTCTGTTGAGCACAGTCAATTGAGTTTGCTAACTAATATGGAAATGCTGCAGAGAAGGCATAGAAAAGTAATGAACTTGCCGACCTGCCAGCTAATCTAAAAAAATCACAGTGTAAGGAGAGGCAGGGCCTTAGAGGGGGCGGGCCTTATGCTGAAAAGTACCTACAAGGCACTTTTGCCCCAATCCCACCCCAACTACCCTCCTCCAAAGAAAAAGAAAAAAAGTTTGCTGGGCTTGTGCCGATGTCCTGTGGTGTTTTCGCTCCCCTTAAAGGATGTTGGCAGTTAAAAGCCTATGAAAATGAGCTAAAAAAACACTGTTGATAGTGGTTTTCGGCTCGTTTTTCATGCCACCCTGTGACATCAGCTCCTCACCAGGTGGCCGTGTGAAGGGAGCCAATGTTGTGTCACGCGGTGGCACCATGTGAGTTGGCAGGTCCTAGTCTTCTATTTTCAGCTGTAGATTCTGAAAGGAAGTCTTAAATTGGAATTATATGTTACAAAATGAAGAAAAGCTAAATAAATGAAAGGGTGTGTTGCCAGAGACCCTTTTCTTCTCTGACTCTTGCAGCAAGCTCTGAAATTCAATGAATGTACCCCTAAGATCCAACTGAGCAAAGACTAAACTACTAAAGATAGTGCAAATGATGTTGGCCTGTTTGGCACATGAAAATAATATTCTCTTTTACCACAGGAAAGTGAACTACACATCAAATAATCAGCCAAAAAGCTGCTGATTGCACCATCTTCACCAGACTGAGGGGTTCGTTACATGACTCATGGTCATGTCTGCCGCTGGTTTGGCAGTCCGGCCGCCAAATTAGGAGTTTGGCGGTCAGAGCGCCAAATGACCACCATCTCCACCAGGAACAATGTTCCCAATGGGCTGATGGTGGTGAAGGTCGTAATCAGCCAGGGCAGCGCTGAAGTCAGCGCCGCCCAGCTGATTATGACCTGGTTCTCTGCCAGCCTTTTCATGGTGATTTTATCGCCATGAAAATGCTGGTGGAGAACAGGTGCAGGAGGCATTGGGGGGCTCCTATACTGCCCATGCCCAGGACATGGGCAGTGCAGGGATCCCCCTCCCTAGCCCCATCCAGTGTCTGGAGACAGTGCACATTATGAGGGTGCCCCTTGCGAAAAGCAGCATTTCCACTGGCTCAATTATGAGCCGATGACAATGCTGCCACCACTTTCCTGCTGGGCTGACGGTGGAAGCCAAGTTTCCGCCAGTCAGCCCAGTGGGAAAGTTGTAATAGGGCTAGAGGGGAGGTTGCCAGTAAGTTGGCAACCACGCCGTCCAATGTTAGGCGGACAAGTCTTGCCTTCCGCCAAACTTGTAATGAGGCCCTAAATCTTTATTTATAACTATTTATGCATGTCCACATTAAAAAACAAAAGTGAACACAGCAATCAAGCAATTAAAAATGGTGTATTACACATTAGCACCTGCAACACATATCATCATGTAGACAAACACACCTCAAATCCAAAACAAGCATAAAACAAATTTCACAAACTCACAATCTACCAATCAGGTATTTTTAGAATGCAACTTTTCACCCAGTGAGGTCTCAAGGCCCTTAAGGGGAATGTGGGTCAGTCGAAGAGCCAAGTCTTAAGGTCCTTTCAGAACTGAGCCAGAGAATGTTGTTGCCTGAGGTGAAGCCGCAGCGTGGTCCAGTTCTGTGCAGCGTGGTGGGAGAAGGGTCTTCCTCCAACTGTGTTCTTCTGAATCCCAGTGATGGTGGTGAGGTCTAGTTGAGCAGAGCAGAGTTGCCTGGGGGGTGCTTAAAAGGACAGGCGGTGGTTGAGGTAGAAACCCATCAAAAAACAAACACTACAATCCAAGTTAACATTTAGAGCACCAAAATAATATATATTCTGGGTAAACCCAACACAGAAAAACAAATCATTGAACAATTATACATAGAATGAAAGTAGGGCAAAAGGACGATGTCACATACAATTGGAAATACTTGCCACATTATCATCACTGAAAAGCACATTCTAGCATCAGCATGGCTTGAGTTCTGAGGACATTCACCAGTACCAAGAAATGCACAGGAAATGTCTGTCACAGTCTGTATGAACAGACAAAGGTACATTCAATAGACTCCTACATTGTAGAAAACGGGAATTCAAATACTTCTTGGTCCCAGAATGCTACTCAGTATAATGGGTGGGTCTAATTGTTGCTCACTGTTTGGCAAGCTTAAGAGTTACTGCTGCCAAAACTGCACCTGCATTTCTTAACTTTCATACATAAATACCTTACAGTTTTCATCATTTTTATCGAGGTATTCTACTCTTGTTACCAAACTGTGGGTTCTGCTTAGTTTCCTTTATCACTTTCCTGAAATGAAGGATCCAGTTTTGCCTTTGGAATACGTCTTGGAAACATTTTGATTTCTGAAACGCCATGTCCCATTTCATGTGTCCTTTGAGAATTTAACTCGCAAGGTACGGGGGAATTGTAGTGTTTGAAGTTTATTGTTTGCTTGCTGGCTTTGGAGTGTGACAATGTCCTTACCTACTATGGAAGCTCTCCTTTTTTCAATCCTGAGTTCTAGTGTATATTTTTCTCTCCACTGTATTTCTCATGGGTAGTATTCAATTCAGTATGTTGGTGAGACAGTGACCCAGATCCCTCATTTTGAATGGGACAATATTTTTTATGCAAAACCTCTAAACCTGTTTTTCATATTTTAGCATCATTACTTAAAACTATTTTCTTTGGAATACATGAGCCTGAATCACAAGCTGCGTTTTGTAGTATGTAAAGTAGTACTGCAGTAGTACTACTTAATACAAAATGCAATTTGCAAACATGCAGGTAGAAATCTCCACCTCTCCATAGTTTCTATCTCACATGTAAGTTTACTGGTTGAGCGTAAATGTTGGATGGACCCAGGGATATTGATGGAAACTGGCGAATATCTACCACTAAATGGGAGGGCTTTAGGAAGAGTAAGGAGAGGTTTAGAAAGTACTAAAGAGAAGTTTATGGAGGGACAGACAACCATCTTCAAAACAGGGAGACCATGGCTATTCGCAAAACTGGACTTCTAAAGTTACTACTGGCAAAAATGACCCATTTTTTAGGGCCGATTTTTATTTACTGCGATCGAACACTGCATACTCTAATGTGGTCCTCTATGTGCGCATGTGATTACAATCTCGATACATGTTTGTCTTTGTGCAGCATTTTGATTACTGTGTTCGCTTTTGAGGATGAACAAGCCGGACCAACTGTAATACATGCAGGACATGGTCTCCAATTCGTTTTTAGTGAATATAGGGGTAATCGATAGCTCCTGGGCGATTTGCTAGATGTTTCAGTTTGAGAAGAACTTTATGGCAATACTTGAAATGCTATTTCCATTTTTTACTATTTTTATATTGAACAAATCAAAAGAAAAGATGAACTGATGCCTTTAAAACCGAAGTCGACAGCCCTGAGACTGGGCATCCTAACATTTACCAAAACGCCCGATGTTGCACAATTCGCCCAATATTCTGCCCATTTAATCAATAGTGTTTTAACTACTGTGCATGCAACATCAAAAACTGGTTTTCCTGTGTGAGCCTTTCCCATCCCTCACCTGGCTTGTTTGCATTCCATTTTTAGTGTTAATTTGTATTGCATTTGTCTTGTATAGCCCGGTTCCCCTGTTTTATCTCATGCTCTGTGGTGTGCAGCATGTGCTAGAGAAGCATTATAAATAAATAATACAATAATAATAAAGCAAATGCCTTAGGAAAAACCTCTCATATGCATATGTGTTTGACGCTGTGTGAATAAGTATGCATCAAAATCAAACATGACAAATGTTAGCATATTCAGCGTTTGCGAATAATTCATTACTTAAATCTGGTCAAATGCAAACTGTCATGTGCCACCTTGTACTGGAAATATAGGAAATGAAAACAATGATCTAAACACTGTATTTCATTCGTCAAGGAAACACAACTGAATCCCATGTCAGGGAATATTTGCTTGTTGTTTTCACTATTGATGAATGGTGATGTAGTTTAGGTGATGCTCAATCGGATATTTAGAATGCCATGTTCAACAGGATACAGCATTAAAGGGTTATTTGGGGACATGGAATCAGTAGTTTGGCTTGGTGTGTGGATGTCATAATGTAGGTTAGCTTCGCAGAGAGCCAGTCAAAAGCCAACTTAAAACCATGGGAGAAAATAAAACATCCCGCACATTTTACAGTGATGCTCCGGTGCTTAAGAAGTCACAGGCCAAATCACGAAATATTTTACTGCCGTACATCTTTTAGCGCCCTTTCGCCGCATGAAGAAGCCACTCCAAATCCCAGCATAGCTACCAATGGAATTCACATACACTTATAATGCAAGTGTATCCATCTAGAAGAACCGACTGCACATGACTAATCGCGTTTTCTCTCTCCATGTTGTTTCCAACACTTCCTCTCACATATTACAGTGCATTCACCACAAATGCACGGCTGACAACACCAAACAGGCAAATATGGAACTGAAGGGGTACATAGGGTATATGCTCAACCACGATGGAACTCAGAAAGACTCATGTCACTCCATCATGGCATATGCAGGAGCTAAGTAGAGCCAATAAGGGTATGGGACCTTCTGCATGTGTGCATGTTGGTGCACAATATGACCCTCAACAGTTGACTCTTGTGGAAGCAGAGATTTCAATGAAAAAATGTTGAGTTTTTGCGTAACCATACTTACAAATTGTGTGGATTAATTAGAAAATATTATGATGACGAAAATGTGACTAATCTAATGGCTGCCATCTTATATTAGGACTATGTTTTGCTCATGCTAACTTAAGCTAATGAAATAATTCAGTCTTTACAAGACAGTGGCCCTCATTATGAGATCGCCGGCAAATGGGCACCAACATACCATTGCCGTGGCAACCGACCATCCATGCCATTATGACCGTAGCCGGAATTCCTCCAGAAGGCTGGCGGAATTCCAGCGACGGTCATGGTGGCGGATGGCGGTAAGGTGGCGCTGCTGCCAGCAGCAGTGCCACACCACCAAAACATCGCTCCATGATACCGCTTGGCGGTGTTTAGCTGGCGGACGCTGCTGCTGGCAGCAGCGCCGCGTCCCATCTCCTTCCGGAGAACCCCCTGCAAGCAGGTTAGTCGGGTTCTCCGACAGGAGAGGGGGGTGAGGGGTGTTGTGTGCATGTGTGGGGGGTGTGTGACTGTGTTGGGATGCGTGCATGCATGTGTAATGCGTGTGTGCATGAATGGGTGTGTGTACGTGCATGTTGTGTCATGTGATTGCGTGTGTGCCTAGATGTATGTTTGTGAGTTTTGCAGTGAGTGTGTATGTATGTATGCATGTGTGTGTGAATGTCTGTATGCGTGTGTGTAAGGGTGTGCATGTATGTGCTTGTATGTATATATATGTGGGGGAGCATTGGAAGGGGGAGGGTGAAGTGGGGGTGGACTCTGAGGAGTGGGAGGGGGCGGGGGAGACACCTATCAGTGCCAGATAAGGAATTACCTGGCACTGATAGTGCCTACCGCCATGGTTTCCGTGGCGGTACAGAAACCACTGAAACCATGTGTAGGAGACTGGCCTGGCTTATAGTGGGTACCTTGTGGTACTTACACCTTGTGCCAGGTCCAGTTATCCCTTATTAGTAGATTAGAAGTGTTCTAGCAGATTAGGCTGATAGAGGTAGCTATAGCAGAGCATCTTAGGCTGAACTAGTAGACATGCAAAGCTCCTACTATACCACTTATATCACTTAGCACTATGTGGGTCATTCCGAACCTGGCGGTCATAGACCACCAGGGCCGGGGACCGCGGATGCACCGCCAACAGGCTGGCGGTGCATCCAGGCCAATTCTGACCGCGGCGGTAAAGCCGCAGTCAGAAAAGGGAAACCGCCGGTTTCCCGCCGGTTTTCCCCTGGCCTGAAGAATCCTCCATGGCGGCGCTGCAGGCAGCGCCGCCATGGGGATTCCGACCCCCTTCCCCCCAGCCTGGTTCTGGCGGTTTTGACCGCCAGAACCTGGCTGGCGGGAACGGGTGTCGTGGGGCCCCTGGGGGCCCCTGGGGGCCCCTGCAGTGCCGATGCCAATGGCATGGGCACTGCAGGGGCCCCCTAACAGGGCCCCACAAAGATTTTCAGTGTCTGCATAGCAGACACTGAAAATCGCGACGGGTGCAACTGCACCCGTCGCACCCTTTCCACTCCGCCGGCTCCATTCGGAGCTGGCATCCTCGTGGAAGGGGGTTTCCCGCTGGGCGGGCGGGCGGCCTTCTGGCGGTCGCCCGCCAGCCCAGCGGGAAACTCAGAATGACCGCTGCGGTCTTTTGACCGCAGTACGGTCTTCTGGCGGTTCCCGCTTGGCGGGCGGCTTCCGCCGCCCACCTAGATTAGAATGACCCCCTATATCATAAGAAAACACAATACTCAGAATTACTAAAATAAAGGTACTTTATTTTAGTGACAATATGCCAAAAGTATCTCAGAGGATATACTCCCTTAGGAGGTAAGTAATATACACAAAATATACACACACAACCAAAATCAGGTAAGTAAACATTCAGAAAAATAGTACAAACACTGTAGAACACATTAGAATGCAATAGGAGAAAATAGGCCTAGGGGCAACACAAACCATATACCCCAAAAGTGGAATGCGAACCACGAATGGATCCCAGGCCTAGTGTAGTGTAGTGTACCTAACGGGTACATAGCGCGCTTTATAAATCTTTGATTGATTGATTGATTGTCACGGGGAGTGTAGGAAAACACTAAGGGTGTCTGAGATACCCACCCCAAGACCCTGGAAAGTAGGAGTAAAGTTACCCTACTACCCCAGAAATACAGTAAAGTCGAGAAAGGGGATTCTGCAAGGACAACAACTGACTACAAAGCACTGAAGATGGATTCCTGGACCTGAGGACCTGCAAAGTAAGGGGACCAAGTGCAAGAGTCACGCAAGTCTCCAGGGGGGGCAGGAGCCCACTAAACCCTGGATGAAGGTGCAAAAGGGCTGCCTCCGGGTGGAAGAAGCCAAAGATTCTGCAACAACGGAAGGTGCCAGGAGCTTCTCTTTTTGGTCAGAAGATGTCCCACGGTGTGCTGGAGGATGCAGAGTTGTTTCCACACAGATAGACCACAAACAAGCCTTGCTAGCTGCAAGAATCATGGTTGAAGGTTGGAGGAGGAGACACAGGGGGCGCTCAGCAACACAGAGAGCCCACACAGAAACAGGCAGCACCCGCAGAAGCACCTGAACAGGCGTTCAGAAGATCTGAGCACGATGGTCGACTCAGCACAACAAAAGGGGGTCCCACGAGTTGGGCAATGGGCAATGCAGGATGGAGTGCTGGGGACCTGGGCTAAGCTGTGCACGAAGGAAGTCTTGCAAAAGTGCACAGAAGCCCTAGCAGTGCCAGGGTGCCCTCACACTAAGTAACTTTGCACCTAACCTTTACTAAGTGAGGGTTAGACATATAGGTGACTTATAAGTTACTTAAGTGCAGTGTAAAATGGCTGTGATATAACGTAGACGTTATTTCACTCAGGCTGCAGCGGCAGTCCTGTGTAAGAATTGTCTGCGCTCCCTATGGGTGGCTAAAGAAATGCTGCAGCCCATAGGGTTCTCCTGGAACCCCAATACCCTGGGTACCTAACCAATCAGAATTGGTAAAATTAGTCACTACCCTGCAATGACAATTTTAAAAGCAGAGAGAGCATAAACATTGGCTGAGGTTCTGGTTAGCAGAGCCTCAGTGGTACAGTTAGGGACCACACAGGGAACACATACAGGCCACAAACTTATGAGCACTGGTGTCCTGGCTAGCAGGATCCTAGTGACACATATCAAACATACTGACAACATAGGGTTTTCATTATGAGCACTGGGCCCTGGCTAGCAGGATCCCAGTGAGACAGTAAGCACACCCTGACATATACTCACAAGCAGGCCAAAAGAGGGGGTAATAAGGCTAGAAAGAGGCTACCTTCCTACAGCAAATAGAAAAGCTTGGTGTAAACTAATTGTATAATTTTGATATCTGTTAAAGTTCTGATTGGTCATAACTTTCTCACCTCATGCACTATCCAATCATTTTCATTTAACAAGTTTAATTTAATGTTCAGTCACCATTGTTTGGTTCCAATTCTTGCCCATTTTGCTCAAAAATTCATTTGGGTTAAGTTCCTTTGGATCATTCTTGGAGTGATTCTTTCTATTGCTTTATGGAGAAGCTAAATGCTTAAGTGGTTTAGTGTATCTTATAGTCCAAGTTCTAAACCATTACCCCTGTCCTTATCCTGTCCCTATCCTGATGTTGGTGCCTGATGGTGTTCAGTTGACGAAGTAGGCATTGTTGCTGTTATCTGTAGATTATTGGTAAAGTATTACTGTGAATTGTTATTTCAGGTACCAGCTGCAATTGATTATTTACTGCTGTATTACCCTAGCTAGATGTTTTCTAAATTTGTGTTACTAAACTTTTTACATGGAGCCCAATATGTCAATGCAAATTAGTGGTTAGCGAGGGAGACATTTCTCACATGCTCATAATTTGCTTTTGATATTTCTTTGTCTTATCATTATTCAGATGTTGTTCAATTTCTCTTGCTCAGATCTTATTACCATGGTTTTGTGTGATAACCACTGAGATAATTTGTCTAGTTGCGTTGATTAATCTTAGATATATATGGCATATGAATCAGCTTTTGTTATTCTTCTACATGTTTCATTTGTGTTTGAGAATCTTTTTCGTGACTTTAGTATTGTTAAGATAGGGAAATAAAATTGTTAATTTCTTAAACTGGTGTGGTTATATTGAGGTTGAACTGTTTTACATATGTTATTTGTGAATGTTTATGATGTATTTCAAATGACATGCCCTCAAAACAAATTTGGTTTGGTTCATGGACTTAGTGAGGGAAATCCACTATTCAGTTTAGAATATAGCTAGGATTTCTCTGCATTAACACTCTTAACCCCTTCGCTGCTAGGCCTTTTCCCTCTCAGGTGCCAGGCCTTTTTTGGCTATTTGGGGCAGTTTGCGCTTAGACCCTCATAACGTTTTGTCTACATAAGCTACCCACGCCAAATTTGCGTCCTTTTTTTCCAACATCCTAGGGATTCTAGCGGTACCCAGAGTTTGTGAGATTCTCTGGAGGAGACCAAGAAATTAGCCATAATACAGATAAAATGTCGTTTTTTCAATAAAATGGGAAAAAGGGCTTCAGAAGAAGGCTTGTGTATTTTTCCTGAAAATGGCATCAGCAAAGGGTTTGCAGTGCTAAAATCACCATCTTCTCAGCTTTCAGGAACAGGCAGGCTTGAATCAGAAAACTACATTTTTCAACACAATGTTGGCATGTTACTGGGACATACCCCATTTTTACTATTTTTTGTGCCTTAAGCCTTCTTCCAATTAGTGACGGAAATGAGTGGGAAACAAATGCTAGATCCCAGAAAGCTAAACATTTCTGAAAAGCAGATACAATTTTAAATTCAGCAAGGAGTAATTTGTGTAGATCCTACAAGGTTTTTCTACAGGAAATAACAGCTGAAATAAAAAAAAAATTGATATTAAGGTGAAAAAAGCAGCCATTTTTCTCCACGTTGTAACTTTTTCCTGCGGTATCAGCTTTTCAAAATATACTGTTATGTCTGCTGGACTCTTCTGGTTGTGGGGATATATAGGGCTTGTAGGTTCATCAAGAACCCTAGGTACCCAGAGCCAATAAATGAGCTGCACCTTGCAGTGGGTTTTCATTGTATGCCGGGTATAAAGCAATTCATTTGGTGAAATACAAAGAGTGAAAAATAGGTATCAAGGAAACCTTTGTATTTCCAAAATGGGCACATGATAAGGTGTTGAGAAGCAGTGGTTATTTGCACATCTCTGAATTCTGAGGTCCCCAATTACCGGGCATTTCTCCAAAAGACTTAGGGGCATATTTATACTCTGTTGGCGCCGGAATTGCGTCGTTTTTTTTTTACGCAAAGCTAACTCCATATTTATACTTTGGCGTTAGACCTGTCTAGCGCCAAAGATCTTGGAGTTTGCGTCATTTTTTAGCGTGGACACCTACCTTGCGTTAATGATATGCAAGGTAGGCGTTCCCGTCTAAAAAATGACTCCAAGGCATGTGCGCCTTATTTAAACTCACGTGCAAAAATGGCGCACGGGAGTGGGCGGGTCAAAAAAAAAAAAAGTCCAGCCGCTTTTGCGTCATTTTTTAACGCCTGGTCAGGGCAGGCGTTAAGGGACCTGTGGGCTCGGAAGGAGCCCAGAGGTGCCCTCCCATGCCCCCAGGGACACCCCTTGCCACCCTTGCCCACCCCAGGAGGACGCACAAGGATGGAGGGACCCATCCCAGGGAACTTAAGGTAAGTTCAGGTAAGTATTATTTTTTTTTTCGTGGCATAGGGGGGCCTGATTTGTGCCCCCCTACATGCCACTATGCCCAATGACCATGCCCAGGGGACATAAGTCCCCTGGGCATGGCCATTGGGCAAGGGGGCATGACTCCTGTCTGTGCTAAGACAGGAGTCATTTCAATGGGGGTTGGGAGTAAAATAAAATGGTGCAAATTGGGTTGAGGCCAATATTTTGCCTCAGCCCTGACTTGCCCCATTTTTTGACGCCCAAGCTCCATTTTCCCCTACGCCGGCGCTGCCTGGTGTGGGTCATTTTGTTTGACGTACACCAGTCAGCTGCACCGGCTAACGTCATTCCATAAATAAGGCGCCCGCATGGTGCTTTGGAATGGCGTTAGCCGGCGTTAAAATATTTGACGCACAACTGCGTTGGCGCAGTTGTGCGTCAAAAAGTATAAATATGGCCCTTATTTTTTTACACACTGCCTTACATTTGGAAGGAAAAAATGTAGAGAAAGACAAGGGGCAATAAAGCTTGTTCTTCTATTCTGTGTTCCTCCCAAGTCTCTCAATAAAAATGGTATCTCACTTGTGTGGGTAAGCCTAATGACCGCAACAGGAAATGCAACATGGACACATCACTTTTTTACATTGAAAACTTATGGATTTTTTGCAAAGTGCATAACTGTGGATTTTAGCCTCTAGCGCAGCCAGAACCTAGGGAAACATACCAAACCTGTGCATTTCTACTAGACTCATAGGGAAATCCAGGATGGGGTGACTTGCAGGGCTCTCCCCAGGTTCTATTACCCAGAATCCTTTGCAAACCTCAAAATTTGGCAAAAAAACACTTTTCCCTTTCATTTCGGTGATAAAATGTTCTGGAATCTGAGAGGAGCCACACATTTCCATCTACCTAGCATTCCCCCAAGTCTCCCGATAAAAATGGTACCTCAATGTGTGGGTAGGCCTAGTGCCTGTGGCAGGAAATGCCTCAAAACACAATATGGACACATCACATGTTTCCAAAGAAAACTGACCTGTTTTTTGCAAAGTGCCAAGCTGTGGATTTTGGCCTCTAGCTCAGCCAGCACATAGGAAAGCCTAGTAAACCTGGACATTTCTGAAAATTAATTACCTGAGGGAACCAAGGATGGGGTAACTTTTTGTACTCTGACCAGGTTCTGTTACCCATTATCCTTAGCAAACCTCACAATGTGGCCAAAAAAACCACTTTTTCCTCACATTTCGGTGTTGCAAAGTTCTGGAATCCTTTCTAAATCTCAAATTTGGCAAGAAAAATACTTTTCCTCACATTTCTGTGTTAGAAAGTTCTGGAATCCGAGAGGAGCCACAAATTTCCTTCTACCCAGTGTTCCCCCAGGTCTTCTGATAAAAATGGTTCCTAACTTGCGTGGGTAGGCCTAGTGCCAGCAAAAGGAAATGCCCCAAAACACTATCTGGACCAATCAAAATTATCAAATACAAAACCACCTGTTTTTGCATGGGGTGGGCTGCGTTTTTGGTCCTGGGCTCAGCAGCCATATAGGGAAACCCGAGGGAGTCCGTGGAGGTGTAAATTGCATGGATCCCCCAGTGTTTTCTTACCCAGAATCCTCAGGAAACCTCAAATTTAACTAAATAAAAATCATATTTTACCACATTTCTGTGTGGGATCACCACACCGGGACAAATTTCCTACCACCCAATGTTCCTCTCAGTCTCCCGGTAAGTTGATATCTCACTTGTGTAGGTGGGCCAAGTGCCTGTGGCAGAGAGAGCCAAAAACATGTCGAAATTAAGGGGAAACCAAAGCGGGTCCAAAGGGGCAATTTGAAAAAAAACATTTTAGCCTGACAAGTGGGGAAGAATTGTTATCAGTATAGATGCAACAATGCTGGGTGGTAGGAATTTTGTAGATTCCTGCAGATTCTGGAAGGTTCCATCACAAAAATGTGGGGAAAAGGTGTGATTTAAAGTAAAGTTGGAGGTTTGCAGGGTATTGTGAGTAGGAAAATGGTGTAGGGTGCATGTGAAGCACACCACCATGGACTCACCCAGATGTTTAGTTTTCAGATGTGGCTAGGTCTTGTAGATGTTTCTACATGGCAGCATCCCAAAGTCCAAAAAGTGCAGCCCCCACCATTCCGAGTGTGACGATTTTGAGAGTTAGACAAGCTCTCATGGCCCACATGTAAAACCAAAACCCAAAATAATCAAATGTCCTCTTGTTTGCTGTGAAATAAGATGTTTTAGTGTACGGGGGAGAGGTGAAAGACTGTTACCCCCTTCAGTTGGGGTGGGGGCATAACCATGCCCATACTAGTTTGTAGCCACAACCCCACTATTTTTTATTTTTTTGATTCCCTGGCATCTAGTAGGCTTTCTGCTCCTCCAGTGAATGGATTGGGGGTAATTGCCTAAGTGGTTTCTGCCCCACCTGGGGGCAGATCGGCAATTAGAATTAGGCAGATCTGCCCGGGGGGGGGGGGAGAAATGGCCTAAAATAAATTTGTCTCCCAGGGAAGCGACTCTTGCCTAAAGGGTTGCTCCCCTTGCGTGAAATTGGCGGGAAAAAAAATCCCTGGTGCCTAGTGGTTTCTGCTCCCCTTGGAGGCAGATCACACTAATAAAAATAGGCCGATCTGCCCCCAAGGGGGGTAGAAATGCCTAAAATACATTTGCCCCTAAGAGGAACAGCTCTTTCCTAAGGGGTCGCTCTCCTTGCGTGAAATTGACACAAAAAAATAAAAATACCTGGTGTCTATTGGTTTCTGCCCCCCTTGGGGCAGAAATGTCCAAAAGATCATTTCCCCCACAGGGGAGCGACCCTTGCCTAAGAGGTCACTCCCCACATGTAAAAAAAGTTAAAAAAAAAAAAAAAAAGGATCCTTGGTGTCTAGAGGTTTCTGCCCCCGAGGCGCAGATCGGCCTAATTAGAATAGGCCGATCTGGCAGAAATGGCCTTAAAGATTGCAAATCAGTCAAACTGTTCTCTTCTGCACAATGTGAAGCTTAGGCAGCAGTGAGTCATTTGTGGTCACTAGCAGTGCATTCCCATAATCCAAGCAACTCATGATCAATGCTTGGACTAGGGTTTTTCTAGATGCAGAGGGAAGTCATAAAAAGGCTTTTCTAAGTCGGTGCATAGTGGAAAAACAGGTGCCACAGGTATTTCATGGGTAAAGTCTGATCAAGTATTTTCCTTTTTAGAAAAACAAATTTTATTGTGTTTTATATTCATTTTACTATAGAAAACTGTTGCCAGAAGTAATACAAAATAATAATATAAGTATAATATGCCTTTACTTCACCCCCCTCTCTTCCCCATAATCCCACACAGTCATATATCGTTGACATGAGTGTAAGAAACCTGACCATCTCAAGGGGCATTAAAATTTCTGATCTTGCCATTTACCAGACGTTCTTGCTTATTTATTAAGGGTATCACGATGTCCCTGTAGGCAGCCTATCTCTGCCAAATTTTGGTGTGTTTCTGCCGGGCAGCCCGTGCCTGATATACTCGAATCTCACATCTCATGTAATAGTCCAGGCCCCTTTTCCATTCAGAGATGGACGGGGCGTCAGTTGATTTCCATGCCCTTGCTATGTCCTTTTGGCGATTGTGAGTACCTGTTACCCCAGGCCGTCTCAGCTATGTAAGAGTGTCAGTCGCGAGTCCATTGGTATGGACTATTTGAGGACATCCTCAAGACATCTTGTCACTTTTTGCCAGTAATAAAGCAATGTGGGGCAGCCCCAAATCCTGTGTATGAATGTTCCTTCTGATGTTTGGCACCTGAGGCACTAAAGGGAAGCCACCATGCCCATATGCCACAAGCGATGTCTGGTGCAATGGACCCTGTTAAAGTATTTCAACTGCATAGGTGCAAACGTGTTGACATGGCAGCCTCTTGTGATGCCCTTATGTCCTCTGCACAGTCCTCATCATCCAGCTCATGGATATCAGCCTCCCAAGCTCATCGGAGAGCCATTAGCGTGTGTGGGCTACTTATTACCAACGAGCAATCCCCCATGCCCCTAGAGAAGAGTTTCTCTTCCAGAGTATTAAAGTTTGGTAGGGTATCTAGATTTTTAAAGTGTGGGGCAATTGCATGACTTAAATGCAGATATCTATGGAATTGGTGGCAGTGCAGTTGGTAGTTTGTAAGTCATGAAAGGATTTGAGCTTTGTGCTGCTCATAAGGTCCCCAAGAGTTGAGATTCCAATCAATTCCCATTTCCTGAACTCCTCCAGCAGAGCCACCTGTGGCATGATGGAGCCATGCCACAGGGGAGTCATTTCAGTAAGTCTGCCCCACCAGCCCATGTGTTTTAATGTGCCCCGCCATGTGGTAAGAACAACCTCCATTGCAGGGGGGAGCCAATTAAGCCTTTTGTTACTGTAGCGCTACATAAGAAACAAAGTTTCGCCCATCACCCATTTTTCTGGTGCATAGGCTGGGTTATCATGTTGGCCACACCACCATTCATTATTAATCAGTAAATGAGATGCTGCATAATAGGAGTACATATCAACTGCAGCTATGCCACAGACATAATTAGATTGAAAGCAGGTGGTTAAAACAATACGGAGTGTCCCACCATGCCAAAGGAAACCAGATAGCAAAGTTGGTGAAACCAACTATGTGGGATAATGTAAGGATAATTCTGTATTCAGTGGAGTAGTCATGGGAGGGAGACCATCTTAAATAGTGTTGAGGGCCCAACTGTGATAAGTGTGATCAAGTTTAATGCCAAGATGTTTTGCCACCTGTTTTGGACTGGGGCTGGGCCTAATTCAACAGCCACCAGTCCACAGACCAAAGCTCCTGAGCCTTGCCAAACAGAACTATCTATTTTTTCCCTGTTTAATTGGAGGCAGTTGTTGGTCATCTAACCAGCAATTCTCCCCATGCAACTCGCAAACCACAGTTTCACTTATCTGGTCTGGATCTGGATCCTGGAAACAAATCTTATGTTGTTTGTGTTTCCATTCAGGGAGGAACTGGCCTGGCAATGTGAGCTATACTGTTCCTACTGGAGCAGGGTCAAGACTGATTTGCATAGGTTTGTGTTCAAACTGAGTATTTACCAGTGGCTGTGCTTAATTCAAGCATTCCACTAAATCCTTTCTCGTATATTTCATTGTGACACCCTAAGTGTAACAGGTATGGCCAGATGTGGGTCCTATGCTCACTATGTAACTGGAACCAAGATGCACATAATAAAGAGCCTCACTAAGAGCGAAATCGGTCTTTGGTTGCTTGTGTCCTGGTTCAGAAAGGAAAAGGCCTGATGCTTCATTGTAGACTGGAGCCGGGTCGACTGATTTACCTAACCTTGTGTCCAAACTGAGGTGCAAGCTGGGCAAAATAACAATGAACTGGATGTGGCCTGAGTAGAAGTGTATTTCCCTTTCTTCACATGTCTTCTATGTTGATGGAAGGAGCCCCAGTCATCAAAAAGGACTCCCAGGTATCTATAACTTTTAACCTGTTCCAATTGTTGGCATTATAGGTACCACTTGTACTTTTTCGGTACTCTGTTACTCACTACCATGATCTTACTTTTCTTTTCGTTAACTGTCATACCATTAGCTATGAAATAATGAGATATTTTATCGAGAAGACCTGCAAAGAGTTTTGCCTCGGTGTCTTGTAGCTTAATTAGGCGGTAATTTTCTGGTTGATGCCAATCTCCTCCTTTAAAAATTGGTGTTCTTATGTAACCCCTCTATGATTCAATGATGGCTTGTAGTTGAAGTGCATTGTTCAATACTATGGACAAACATTCTGCCCAGAAAAACTAGTTTATCTTATATAGGGCTTGTGGATTTCCATTCGGTCTTTGCCCACCATCTTTTCTGCTTAACTAGATTGATTTACAAATTTGTTCCACAGTGGAGATAATCATTTGATCAGTAAAGTTTGTACAGATGAGGATTTACTACCACTTTTTTGCACCTTGGCCAGTACTAATACGAGTGGTTGATTATAATATTAGGTAAATAAAGAACCCAGGACGTTTCTGTTACTCCTGAGGTCATGATTTCTGTTGGGACCCTATTCAGGTTATCAATCATTCGCCAGAAGTTCCTTGAGTTTTTCTGTTTACTAAGGAATAATGCTTTTTGCCCAGACTTTTTCTTTCTCTGAGGTTCTTTCTTCCCAGGTCATCCTCCTGTACATTTTATTCATAAGTTTCAGTTTCACTTGAAACTCGGAATTTCTTACTAATCTCAAGATTCTGTTCTGGTTCCTCTCTAGGATGCGGCATGATGTCAATATTTTAGCCTTATTTAAAGCTTGTAACCGGAGTCGTGATTGGTGATTCTTGATGTTATTCTTGTTTTAGTCCAGTGGGAAAGTGACCACTACCTTTTCTGTAAAAGTTGCCCATTGTGCTATTGCTCATAAGAGCCAAGTGAAAAGCAGTCTTTTATGAGACTGAAGGCAACTGCCTCAATATAGTTTAATGTTTTTTCAGTCTAGCTCAACTTCCTGAAGTTTGTTGTCACTGTCTCCCCTGGCATGTAATTCACCCTTTGATGTGGGTTGCATTTGGTTTTTAACTCCAGTATTTGCTGTCCATGATCACCTTCATTTGTTTTCTTAATCATAAAAGATGAAATTTGGTGAAATATAGGAAGGCTTACTGCTGTAAAATCGATTCTTGACTGCAAGCCTAATGCTTGATAGATCCATGCTGGAGGAGAATCTTGTTGTTGCCTGCCATTAGTGACTCTTAGACCCAAAGCTTTTAGATATTTTACTAATGCCATTGCCCTTACATCGTTTGGGCCATTGCCCTCAGGGCTGGCACATTGCTTAGGGATTGCACACAGATGATCCCCTTGTAATAGGTTTTCCTGTCTTGGGAATGGCCAGAGCAAATTCATTTTAAAATCACTGCGTACTATAATGTCTGCAGTGACAATGTCCTGTGATATTTTTAACAGCATCTGTATCAGTGGTGGACATTCATTTTCTTGTCCCCGGACAGGATGAATGTAGATGTTTACTATCAAAAGGGAGCTGACAGTCCCCTCGTACTAATTCCTCAGTTTTACCATACAATATTATCGTTGTCTTCTAAGGCCACCTGCTCACTTTCCATTTTTATGCCTATAGCTCTAAAAGTTGCCAAACACCTTTGTGGTTGTCCACAGTTCTTAATTTTAACAGGCGGTCTAATGTAGCCAACAAATCCATCCAGTACAAATGGCTGTGCTGCCCATGTTTTTTGTATGAGAATGATGTTAAAAGTAATTATTTAACCTTTTGGTGTGCACACCATTTGTGTTCATGAAAATACTTTCAGATGATCATTTCGATGGCTGGCAATAATTGCTTGTAAAGGCTGTTTCTTAGATTGCCAGGGTCATCTGCCCCCCTGTAAGGCTGCTGTTGGCCAGCCTATGTTAACTCGTTGCTCTGTGTGTTCCATCCTGAGAGTGTGCTACGTGGTTTAAGGGCATCGTTTTGTCAGATTTGTAAGTATAGGATATCCTTGCTTTTTCTCATTTGTACTTTATAGCGGGGAGGGTTCTTCCTGAGGCACAAACGGAGCTGGATATAATGATGGATGAGATATGTTAATTTTAATTCACCTTCTTGGAAAGGACTCTTTTTCCTATAGATCGTTCTTGGCTAAAGCAATAGAAGCCCAGGTCACCAAGGTGGACTCTTGTGCTTTATTGTCTGTAGGAGCAGACTTTCAATAAAGTCCCAATTGTGGGATTGCTTGCAAAAGCTGTAAAATATCAACACGATTAATTATATTGGGCCTTCTGCTTGAGAGGTATTCTGGAGTAAAGATTATTTGATTACTCTTGAATAGACAATCTAATGGAATGGTCATAGTACCAGAAATAGATTAAATACCAACACTACTGATTGACTTTGATACCACAGGTCAGTGGTTCCCAGCCTTTTCACTTCTGTGGACCCCCACGTTATCATTACTGGAACCCGGGGACCCCCACTGAATCATAATTTGAATCCGGGGACCCCCAATGAGTCATTACTGAAAGCTGGGGACCTAATCTGTTAATATTATTTAATTTTATAAGCAGTCACGGACCCCCTGAAGAGGCTTCATGGACCCCCAGGGGTCCCAGGACCAGAGGTTGCGAACCACTGCTATTGATATATCCATTTGTTTTGTGAAGTAATCAGATACTGCCGGCACATTGGATTTGTGATGTTGCACTCTACTAACCATAGGTTAGTGGTTAGGTCCCCTGTCCTCCCTATTGTGCTAATTTGGGGTAGGTTGTCCCGCAGGTGAACTTGGGACAACATTGGTCTTACTTCAGTTGTGTCTTCATACTCCTCCATTAAAAGACCAATTTCGGGTTTTTTCCTATACTTTGTATTCAAAAAGTGGATACAACTTCTTCCTCTTTTCAGAACCCTTACCAACTTGTTTTGGTACCTACGAAGGCTTTTTGTTAGTCATAGTTGTATTATCAGTATTATTGCTTATACATAGAATACCTATATCCGTATTATTTGATTTATTCCTCACCTTGCATTGTTTCTTCTTTCTTCTTTTGGTTATCCGTTTTGCTGGAGTTTGAATCTCAGATGTCTGTGTGTTATTGTGTGGAATCCCCCCTATTCCCTGACCAACTGACTCATCTTCCTTCACTTTCAACTCCGTTGGTTGACTGTCAAGGTCTGCTTCACAGGCTGTAGACCAAGAGCTATACAGATTGCTGGTTTACTGAGCTACTTGTGCTGGTGGAATAAAATCCTTTGTGCGTCCCAAGATATCTAGATTTACTTTTAGTTCTCCTATTAAGGTGGTCATAATGTCCGGGATTTTTGCTAGTTTATGGATCAGCTGAGTACAAGTGCAATCAACATAAGATACTGCTTCATTTTTTGCACTCTAATAATTAAATTGTTTAGATCGACTAGTTTCTGGTCAATGCCAGCCACTGACTTTGCCAACATATTAAGCAGGCCCACCTGGATATCAATTTTCTTTGATTAATAGGACAGAGCTTCTAAAGTCAATAGCGATGTTTTAAACAGGATGTCCTATATCGCCCCAGCCTCATTTGAGGATGTACTTAGTGGGTGTTGCTCCTTTGAGGAGTCTAGTTTGTTTTCCATGGCATTGTTACTTCCTAATTTGAGTTCTGCTTGAATCCCAGCATCTACTTTAGTATGTATGATTTGGGTACTATTTTGCTTAGTGGTTCAAAACGGGGTGCTCCAAAGGCATATGTACTTTTTCTCAGGTACATGTTTATAAGTTAGACACTGGTCCATTCTTACAGGAATATGGCTATGTGAGTCTGAGTCATTAGATCTTATACCAATTTGTTGTTCCTTTTGACCTTCCTCTAAATACTGTTTTTGCTTTTTATTTAACCTTTACATTAACCTCAATTGGTTGTTGGGGGATAGGCCTCAGTATTGACAAAACTTGTGGTGATATTGAGCTTGAAGAGTTTGTGGTAATAATTATTTCAATGAAAGCAATTCCAGGTTAGTTATTGGCCCCCAATGTGGATTTTCTGTCATGTCTATATTGGCTGCCTGGACAGCTGCAAACTCAGATTCCTTTTTAGGCCCAATATTAACATTTTGATCATCTAATAAAATATTGGTGTTTATTGAAGATGAGATTGGTTCTGGAAGGTCTGCTGTTTTCTTGGATATTACAAGCATGGCCCTAATTGGATCCTTTAAAATATTGAACTTGTGTGGAATCTTTGTCGAGTTTTCAAACATTCGATATAGTGGAGATATTAACGGCTGGGAACCGTTCCAGAAGTTTCACACCAGTGATCCCTCCGTCCTTTGTCATTCACCCTGCTCTTGTTAAAAGGATGGTAGCACAAACTATTGGTACATTACTTTCTGACTCAAAAATAGCGGGAACACCACTTTCATGCCCCCTCCTATTCATGATTTGTAAAGGGACATAAAATCAATTTTACGAGCCATTAAAAAAGTTCTGACTCTTAAAAGGGGTTTTGTATATAGAAAAAATCCTTTTGCGATTACAAACTCTGCGATATCGTGAATCACAGAGTTTGGAATTGCAAATAGGCTTTGTGCATGAGGACCATAGTACTTTAACATGAGATCATAGAAGGTTAGCCCAATTTTCTCCTTTTACATTTTCACTGCTCTATCAAAGTTAAAGGTTCTTGTGGGACACTGATTGTTTGGGATTTTCTTATTATTGCCCAGGACAGATTTGATATATTTTCATTACTGATTTTGGAAACCATGCCTGGGGTCCTGTACTTGAGCTACTCTACTCTGACATCTCAAAGACAGGGTTGGTTGCTGGCACTGCCAGTAGGTGAATCAAAACTGAAGGATTTGGGTGGGGAGGGGGCTGAAATGCCAACATTGCATCTACTATAAGAGCATGCAAAACTGCATTCTGGGGAATACAACCACAGATTCACATAAGCATTCCTTCTTCTCCAAAGGTACCCTGTACCCACGAGTGGAAGGCATATGTTTGCTGGGGTCATTGGTTCAAATATCTGAAGGTAAATTATCATACGTTTTCAATTTATTTGACAGTTGATGGTACAACCTTCCATAGATTAAATGCTGTGAGCTTTGTTGTGCCAGATTATGCCTCTCTTTCACAAGTATAGTTCAGTCACAACTTATAGTCACCTGAACAGAGCATGGATTATACAAACGATACAGCCCAAATGTGGCTCTGGGGCCAGTAATCTAGAAGGATGAGCCACTGGCAATAACATCAAATGTCATAGCACACTGAGAGTTGCAAAACTTCCACAATGGTCTGTCGTGTGTCTCCTATGAGGTAAGTGATCATATCTTAGTTGTTTGACATTACATCATATACCTTACAGCCCTCCCTAAGGCCTGTATCCCTTTCTCTTACATTCAAAGTATTTTTAATGGCAATAAACAGCTTCTGTAAACTGACACTTACCTCACATGTCTGTGTCTTCCCTTGTACTACATGCAATTTACTGTTTGTTATTTGGTAAAATCTATGGCTGCAATGGTTCAATCCATATTGTAACGGGAGATCTGTGGATCAACCAGAGCTGCTGTTTTATATGAAGATTTCTAAATGAGATGATTTTTTACTGATACAAATATGCCCAAGAACCTCACCCTCAGTTGTGCCACATTATTATGCTTTACTCAGAATCATTTGCATACGACCATCAATGCACATTTGCCAGAATCAAGAAATCGTAAAGCAGAAGCTGTATATCCTGGGTCAGGTTGCATTTTTTTATCTTGAATTGATTATGAATTAATGATGTTGTTAGCTCCTAACTGTCTAGTTCTTGAAGTCTAATTATATAGTTATTTTGAGTTTGGTTACTCAATACCGACTGCTGGAGGAGCTGGTGTTGTCATTTGTGATAGTAGGCCATCTGACTGACTAGGCAAGAGCAAACATGTGGGAGTTGTGCATCAACTTCTCTGAGTGGCTACCCCTAAAGTTTTCTTTCTGATTTTATGGACAATGGAGGGTTCTGGTTGCTGGTAGTGGGCAAGACTGCATTTTTAGAAACATTTTTATTTTTCAATTTCATTATTCCAGGGCACAATGCCTTTTTTAGTGACAGACAGTTCATCATGGAAATGTTGTTATTTGTGAAACTCAACATCGTTAGTTAGAGGCCAAACACTCTGTCTCCATAACTGTGTTGAAATTATGTTTTTTCAAGTGTAGGCATTTCCATATGAGCACTTGTAGCAGGGATAATCTGTTCAATGGACAGAGCCGCAGGAATGCTAGACTTTACAATTACTTTGATATAGTCCTTAGCAGATGTGCATGTTGAGCTGTGCCGCTGTGGGGGTACTTTTGATAAATAACCAGCAAGGTTTTGATTCTTGCCTAGCTTGTGCACAATTGCATAGTCATACTCTTATAGACGCAACCCCCACTTTTCAATAGGCAGGGGCATATTGGCCTTCAGATTTCAGAAAATGGTGGGCAGTGACTGGTGGTCTGTTACGATTGTGAAATGCTTTCCATAGAGAAACACCCAAAAATGTTCACAGGCCCGTACATCAGCTAGACTTTCTTTTTATGGTGGAGAATAGACACATTCTGTTGTCAGACTAGTTCGACTGGGATTCACCACAATACATCTGTGAGCATTTGGATGTCCATTATGCTGAGCAAGGGTGGCTCCCACCCCCACCAGGTTTGCATCAACAGTGATCTTGGTGTGCATTTTAGAGCGAAGTAAGCCATCTCAGTAGCATTTATTTTCAATCAAATGCTTTATACTTTTGAAGCTATGGCCATATTCAGTGGACCATCAGAACTGGACAATTTGTTTCGTGCCAAAGATCACAAATGTACCTAGAACAATAGCTGGCTATGCCCAAGAAGGACCGTGCCATTGTGACGTCTTGCGGAGGTCTGGTGACTAATGATACCTGCACTTTATCAGGATCAGGAGTCTTCCCTCCATCAGAAAATATGTGCCCAAAGAACATAAGTTTTGTTTTGTGAAATTTACACTTTTTAGCATTGAATGTGACACCTGAATCTGTAAGTAACTGACAGACTTGTTTGAGAGCCTTATCATGCTCCTACCGTGTTGTGCCACACACCAGTCTATCAGCACTGTAATTTAAGGCCGAATGATTCTATGGATAAAGTCTTGGAATATTCTTGCAGCAGGTGACACTCCAAAGCTCAATCTTTTTTATCTGAACAGACCTACACGAGTCAAGAAATTGTAAGGTGCCTGCAGTTTTCTTCCAGTGTGAGTTGATGGTATCCCTTATTCAGGTCAAGACAGGAGAGTACTTTGGCTCCATTGAGCTGTATGATCATATCTGCAATGTGTGGACCAGGATGTTTTTCTCTGCACTCGATAATTTAGGGGGTCATTCTGGCCCTGGCGGTCCGAGACCGCCTGGGCAAAAATGACTAAAGCACTGCTAACACGCTGGCGGTGCTTTCTTCCCTATTCTGACCGTGGCGGTACCGCCGCGGTGGCACCGCCGGGGCCGGCGGTTTCCCGCCGTTTATGCCCCGGCGGTGATAATACGCCAGGGCAGCGCTGCAAGCAGCGCTGCCCTGGGGATTATGACCCCCTTACCCCAGCCTGTTTCTGCGGTAAGGGGTGTCCTGGGGCTCCTGGGGGCACCTGCACTGCCCATGCCACTGGCATGGGCAGTGCAGGGGCCCCCTAACAGGGCCCGGCCAGCTTTTGAAAAGCGCGACGGGTGCAACTGCCGGCTCCTGTGTTGCGGCCTCTTTCCCGCTGGTTTGCGCCCGCCGGCCCAGCGGGAATGTCGGAATGGGGGCCACGTGAGTGCGGCCGCATGGCAGTTTCCGCCTGGCGGGCGGCGGTAGCCGCCCGCCAAGGTCAGAATGACCCCCTTAGTGTTTTAGCAAGGTTTCTAGTTCCTTTTTCACTGCTTCTTGTAGATTAAATGGTATTCTGAAATGCTATTCCGCAGTGTTGCTGTGTAACAGACTGGATGTCTTCATTAATGTGAAGTTACACTTTCTTCGTTTTGAGCTTTCCTAGGCCATGAAACAGTAACAGGAACTGACTCACAATTTCAGATTGTGTATTTAGGTTGTAATTGATAGATATCAGTTCTCTGTCAGCGGCGGTTACAAAATGAAGTAGGCACGCACTAGAAGGAGTACCTTGAAAAATATGGATTGGGACCTGCACAGACCTCTTCTGATACTGCAAGGTAGCTGTGAATGATTCTTGACTCCACAATGGTTTAGAAGTAGCCCTTGTGTAGGCCTTCGTATTTGGCACTTTGAGTCATGGTACAGGTGACAAACTGTTTCATTGTTTGACTGGCATGATGTTGATTGACGCACCATCTCAACATCACAGTTCTTTTGTTTAATTGACTCACTTGTTTTTGGCGCTAGTTTGTCTTCTTTGCAAGCGGCAAGGCCCACATGTGCACGTTGCTCCTTTTTATCTATGATCATTGCACCTTCACTCTCTTCACTGACATTCAATGGTGATGTCAAGGAACTCTTGCATGAGAATTTGATGACAATCAACTTCATTTAGATTCCACCTGTCTAGTTGAGGTTGCTTTTTATCTTTATGGATGTGGTGAGAATGTTAATGGTATCTTCTGGTGTCCATGCTCTCATCTTGCCATGATGCAATTGGTTTCTCTTTTGCTTTACAAACCATTATGAAGTGATTCTTCTTTCCACACCCTTTGCACATTTGTCCAATGGCTAGACATTTAGGGGCATATTTATACTCTGTTTGCGACGGAATTGCGTCGTTTTTTTTGATGCAATTCCGACGTAAAACTAACTCCATATTTATACTTTGGCGTTAGACGCGTCTAGCGCCAAAGTCCATGGAGTTTGCGTCATTTTTTAGCATGGACACTTACTTTGCGTTAATGATATGCAAGGTAGGCGTTCCCGTCTAAAAAATTGACTCCGAGGCATGTGCGCCGTATTTACACTCCCGGGCAAAATTCACGCCCGGGAGTGGGCGGGTCCAAAAAAATGACGTACGGCCGCTTTTGCGCCGTTTTTTAGCGCCTGGACAAGGCAGGCGTTAAGGGACCTGTGGGCTCGGAAGGAGCCCAGAGGTGCCCTCCCATGCCCCCAGGGACACCCCCTGTCACCCTTGCCCACCCCAGGAGGACACCCAAGGCTGGAGGGACCCATCCCAGGGACATTGAGGTAAGTTCCGGTAAGTATTTTTAAAAATAAATTTGTGGCATAGGGGGGCCTGATTTGTGCCCCCCTACATGCCACTATGCCCAATGACCATGCCCAGGGGACAGAAGTCCCCTGGGCATGGCCATTGGTCAAGGGGGCATGACTCCTGTCTTTGCTAAGACAGGAGTCATTTCTATGGGGGTTGGGAGTTGAAAAAAATGGCGCAAATCGGGTTGAGGCGAAAAATTTGCCTCAGCCTGACTTGCCCCATTTTTTGGCGCCCAAGCTCCATATCCCCCTACGCCGGCGCTGCCTGGTGTACGTCGTTTTTTTCCACGCACACCAGGCAGCGCCGGCGGCTAACGCCAGTTAACGTCATTGATTAAATACGGCGCCCGCATGGCGCTTCAGAATGGCGTTAGCCGGTGCTAATTTATTTGACGCAAAACTGCGTTAGCGCAGTTTTGCGTCAAAAATTATAAATATGGCCCTTATTTTCATGTGAAAATGAATATCCAGATCAGAAACACAGTCTTTCTTTCTTTGAAGATGTCAACCTATGAGCATATGCTCGGTGGTTGTTCCTGCTTCCATGTCAGCGTGTTGCCCATCTGCTCATTTCTCAGCTTTGACATCCATCAGTGTTTTTTCTAGTCTGAGTGTTAGGCACATGGCTTCTTCATTATTAAATTCACTACATTTACATGTTTGATGAGCACATGAAGTCTCTCAACACACACAACCATTAACTCACCAACTTGTCTTGCTTGATTGAAAAGGTGCCTTTAATAGTCAGGGTTTGGCATTGAATTGAACTTGGCTCCTAAAGCTTCTGTGATTTGACAGTACAAAATTGTCTCAGTTTGAGACATTTCCTTTATCTTTTTTTCACTCCATCACCAGTGAGATTATTTAAGTATATAATGATTCTCTCATCATTTACTTCTTCCAAAGGATCTTTGGAATCATCAAAAGTCTCAAACCAAGTGGTCCATCTGGTGTTAATATTCTGCTTTCTTGTGCATTTGAATGGTGGCAGAGGTTTCAAAAATGTGGCAGCACTGTACTCTATGTCTCTTGTGGCAGCATACTGGGAGCCCTCCGCTATCTTGAAGACGTTTTGATTTGTACTGGAGGCCACTGGCTGCCGACTTCCCATGTCTTCAGCAGCATCTCTGTGGACCAACAATCATGTGAGCACAACCCTGATGTTTGCTCTCAAGTCACCTCATTCTTTCAGCCTGGCCGGCAAGTCTTGGTGGCCTTTTTCAACAGCACTCCCTTGTTAGGCCTTCAACTTCTCCACTAGGCCTCATACTGGCTGAATTGGGGCTTGAACTCCACATACATCAGCATCAGGCTTCTTTGCTCTAGTTTGGGGCACACATGGCATACAAGAGCAGTTTTCTATGTCCTTGCAAACTCTCAGGGAGAGCAATTCAGTTTCCTAGGGCCACGTTTCCCCTTCTTGTCATTAGTGGTCATGTCGTCCCCAGCCCTGGAACATGCACAAAAACCCACCACATACAGAGTTCGCAGTTAACATAATTATTCACCAGTGTACAACATTCAACTGAGATCTCATTCTCTCATGGCTGTTAAAGACCACATCTTAACACCTCCCCATATGATTGCGTAATCCCTTCATTGAGTCCGCACCAGGCCACAGGTCCTAGTGCTCATAGTCCTAAGACACTACAGAGGGGACCCTTAAAAAGTTCATAAGCACAACCTACTTAGGTCTCTAGACAAGTCTTAGAGAAAAACTGTTCATTTTGGTATGAATGGCACAAACAGCAGGCAATTCCCAAGAAAAAGGCAAAAAATCTGGAGTGACCATGCAGAAATCCGAAAAAGCAGAATCGCCCTAATCACTCATTATGTATTAATATATATCAGTGATGCATCACATTTGGTCTTTGTTATGCAGCCGCCATGCTCCTGTCTTGCCCATGCGTGTGGGTGTTTGTGAGATCAGGCTGGCTGTCAGCTCTTTGGACCATGTGCCTTAGTTGCAATAGAACTGCTTTTGAAGCTGGATTCGATGGGGTTGTGTGGGTGGATGGGGGCCTTAACACGCATTACATTTTCCCACTTATAGATATTTGAATGCTAATGTTTGTTATGTGACAGATGTGATCATGTTTGTATATGATATATGCCCACATTAGGTTCGAAGTGTTTGGACATAGCATTGTCTACACTCTATCAAGTGTCTGAGATATTTTATTATGATACAATGGACTTTGCCAGCCATATGTTTGCCACTGTTTTGTGTTCAGAATTTGGTAACATATTTTATAAGTTTATTTTCACATTTGTTGTAAAGACTCATTTGGTGTCACTCAACCATACTTCAGGGCATTTTTTATGTTTATGCTCACATTTTGCAAATTGTTCTCAATCTGAATTCTTTTTGCTCCATCTATCCATATGCATTTTACTGATTTCTAGACAATGAAGATGTTATGTGGGTAAGGATGGAGCATAGATGCATCAGACTTAAAAATGTATTTTTCCTCATATATGCAGATTATCCTCGTAGCACTAGCACTTTCCTTCTGAGTAATGAGATAAAGTGAAAAAGTGCTAACACAGTTTGCCTTTGCACTTCAACGGCTCAGCATAAAAGCAGTGTGGAAATGCTTTTAAAATGTTGGCCCGCATGCTTGAATGCATACAATTGAAAACTCAAACTCTGCTTCTGAAACAGAAGACAAATTCTCAGAACAGCTAGCATTGCTTAAAAAATGCAAAATACCTACTGTACCCTTGCAAAATGTCCAAAAGTCATCAAGGTACCTAAGCATGAACCCCATAGAAGCACGTAGCATGCCATTCAACGTTTGCTTTATAAGAAATGGAAATGATAAAAATCAATATAATATAATAGTTAAACCTGTCAACCTTAGGTTGGTCTTCTCCTAAGCATTTTGCTTCCTCCTCCACTTTTGACTGATCTCATTTTTGCTGGCCTTAGGATTCTGCACACTTTACCAGTGCTAACCTGCGCTACAGTGCATGTGCTCAGTACTTAAAACATGGGTTGGCTTATCCCCAAATGGCATATTTAATTGACTATGTAAATCCCTACTGAAGTGATACTACATGTACCCAGGTCTTGTAAACTAAATGCTACTATTGGGCCTGCAGCACTGATTGTGATACCTGCTTAAGTAGATTTTAAACATGATTCAGGACTGCCAACACAGCGTGTGCTTGTAGTTTTAAACTGCCATGTCAACCTGGCAAATGAAACCTTTTGCCAGGTTCAAAGCTTCCTCTTTAATACATTTAAGTCACCTCTAGGTTAGGTACTGGACAACCCAGAGAACAGAGTGCAGTGTATTTAAAAAGTAGGACATATACTTTTAAGTTTTGTATGCTCCACTAGTGCAAAACTCCTACATTTGTTTTTCAACACTAAAATGTACTAATATTGGAGCTAACTAGTTATGTTTCATAAGGTGCAATTTCCAAAATGGGAGTCTGAAACCAGTTTATGTTTGGTGTCTTTTTACTGAAAAATTCTAACTTATGCTTAAATCAGATTTTTTTATTACAATTTTGGAAGTCTTTTAGCCTGTCTCTGGGTCACATGGCTGGGTGTAGCTGACATTGGGGATTTGTGTATTTTGCCTATACAGCCACATACAATAAAGAGCTTAGGTTGCCTGGATGGACCAACAGTGGCAAGATGGGAGGTCAGAGTTGGGTCCAGTACTACTTACACCTGAATAGGCTGTGAACAGCCTCCACACAAAAGGCTGCAAACCCCCTGTAGCTAGTCGGGAGCCAGGACAGAGTAGACGGGATGTCCGGGGAATTCAAAGAGAATTCTAGAAGCTTTTCCTATCTTCCAGAAGAAGGGCACCAGCAATAAGTATTTAACTTCAGACACCAACTCTTCAGTACATTCCATACCAGTCAATACTCTGCCAGGAAGAAGGACTGGTCTGCTGCTGAAAGGACTGCTGCTCTGAAGAACTGCTGCCCTGCTGTGCTGACCTTCTGTCTACTACTCTCCTGCCTGGGTGTAAAGGACTTGATCTACATTTGTTGAACCCAAGACCCTAAAGTGAACCAAGGGCTAGTTGGCTGTTCTCCTGTCTAGAGACTCAGGGACAGATGGCTCCAACAACCTGGAACCCAGCATCTGAACTAGGCCTTCTCTGAGCCCTACCCAGCTAAGTGGTGCTACCCCAGTCCTAGAACCTTGGAAGTGGTACCAAGATGCTCTGCCAGCCTCTGTTTATCAAGCTGAACTGACATCTCCTCTGCAGGTCAGGCAACCTCGGACAGAACTAACACATCGCCACTCCTGAATCGATCAGTTCCGTCAAAAAAGCTTGCATAGCAGCCGCTGCCTCATTAAAATGGCCGCTGCACACCACATACTTTGGGCAGGCCTCGATGATGATGCTGGACTCCACATCACAGCACTGCAGCTCCCCAGAATCAACACATTGCACTGACTGTGCACCACATCCTCCGCACCGGACTTAGCATTGCAGGCCCTGATAGATGGTGTGCTCGTGGCACCTCAGAACTGAAGTATCACTTCCACTGAACAATGCATCTTCAATGCAGACTCTCGCAAAATCGCACAAATCATGATTAAGGTCCTTTGTTCAGCGGGCCCAACTGGGCTCCTGTAGCCAGCTCATGCTTTATCACTAGTAGTAAAGTTAGACATTTAGACGGTCATTCTGACCTCGGCGGTAAAAGGTGCTTACCGCTGGTCAGAAGACCGCCATAACACCGGCGCGGCAAACCGCCACGTCATTCTGACCCGCAACTGGCAAACCGCCAAAAAACCCGACATCCACAAAAGTCCGCCACACCAAAGGTCAGCGAAAAAATGGCGATGACCAAACCTCCACCGTCACGGCAACAGAAATACGCCCATACCATTCCGACCCACAAATCCACGCGGCGGTCTTTCAAACGCGGTATTCCATTGGCGGTACACACCGCCGCGGTCAAAATACACACACACATAGAAAACTCAGCCACATTGGTCAGTTTGAAATACACACACCTGATACACATACTAACACCACTCCCACACACCCAACACAATATAAAACACACACCCACATCACCCACAAGCCGAAATCATTGACGAAGGCTAGAGAGAGAGCACAGAATAGACAATCCCACAACACAGAGGCACACAACCCCATCACCCACACAACATCCACGCACAAAACACCACACACCATCACACGCACCACACACATCATCACAAACGCCACCCCACACCTCAACCACACCACCCCATGGCACCCCAAAGACACCCCAGGTTCAGTGACACCGAACTCAGGGTCATGGTGGAGGAAATAGTCCGTGTAGAGCCCCAGCTCTTCAGAGCACAGGTGCAGCACACCACAATTGCCAGGAAGATGGAGCTATGGCAAAGGATAGTGGACAGGGTTAACGCGGTGGGACAGCATCCACGCAATCGGGAGGACATCAGGAAGAGATGGAACGACCTACGGGGAAGGTGCGTTCCATGGTATCAAGGCACAACATTGCTGTGCAGAAGACTGGCGGCGGACCCCCACCTACTCCCCCAGAATTTACCGCGTGGGAGGAGGAAGTTTTGCACATCCTGCATCCTGAGGGCCTCGTAGGAGTAGGCGGAGGAATGGACTCTGGTAAGGCAAATCTTCACTACTGCTTCCCACCCCCACCCCACCTGCTTGCCAAATCATACCCCCACCCTCACCCCCTCCCCCATCACACCAACCCCTAGCAAAAATCTCACCATCACAACCCACCCATCCCAACACCAAGCCCTGCATGCGACCACAAAGCATGGACACCCATCACCAAAGCATGCCCACTGCACACACACATCACCCCCACAAGCCACCCTCACAAAAGCCCCCACAAGGGAATGCCTGCACTTGGGTACACGGACACCCACCCATCACACGAAATGCCACACACAGAACCAATAACCATACTCTTATACCCCTGCAGGACCCGAACGCCACCACACCGCCACGGAGGGTCCAGAGATGTCCATCCCACCCCCAGAAGAGGCCCCCAGCGATGACAGCAGCTCTGTCTCCCTGGAGCCAGACGACCAGCCCGGCCCATCGGGGACCTCTGGACAGTCGGTTCCCCACAGACAGCCACAGGCTACACCAGACCCAACCCCCTCTGGGAACACCAGCACAGCTCCCACCCAGCGGGCCCATGCCTCTGTCTCCAGGACACGTAAATCAGCGGTGTGTCCACCACTACAGGGCACCCAGGTTGACCCACCACCCCAACAACAACAGGGACCTGGGGGCAGTGGTAGTGGGCACACCGTCCAGGGGACAGAGGCCCAGGAACAAAGGGGAACTGGGAGGGCTCCTGTGCGACAGGGGGGGGACAGGCCCGGGGAACCGACTCTCCAAGAGGCCCTCTCCTCCATCATGGGAGCATACCACCGCTCCCAGGAGACGATGGCGACGGTACTGGCCCGGTTCCAGGAGATCCAGGAACTGCAGGAGGAACGGTACATAGGGTTCAGGGAGGAACTGAGGAACATCGGTTCCGCAATGGGGACCATCGTCGTGGCCCTTACCCAGATCGTCACCACATTGCGGGACCATGTGGCACCGCAAAGGGCCCCTGTCACTAGCCCAGGCCAGGATCAGCCTACCACCTCCGTCTGCGCTAGTGGACAGGAGGCCCCCACACAACGACAGGCCACCAGAACCCCACCTCCTGCAGAAGAAGAACCACCCCGCAAGCGGAACCTGAGATCTCACAAGAAGACAGAGTAGGATTGCAAGACCCCCGCCAGCCTAAGATACCCCCTGATGTCATCCCACTGTCCCACATTGTCACCCTGTCCAACCTTGAACTGCCCCTGCTCCATCCTTCCCCAGACATATGGACAATGCACCTGTGCGACTGAGAACTGGACTCTGCCATGGACATTACTCCACCCCCACCCATCACCGTTTCCCAATCATGTACCTATATGTAGCACTTAAATCACTGATTCCACTTAAAAAAACAGGAGTCTGCTTGTATTCTTAACAAATGTATTACACATAACGGTGCTATAATGTCCAGTTACTTTGTGATGACAACATACCAATTTCAATAAGCTTTAGTCCATGGGCAAACAAAGCTGAAGTCAGGCAGTGGGTCATACAGCTCTGAAAAGGGAAGGGAAAGTCACAAATCAGTTAACTGGAACTGGGGGGAAACACAGACAGTGGAGACACATGAGGCCTTAAGTAAATGTAAAATGGGGTGGCTGATTCTTACCTGTGTGCTACTGAAAGTATTGTTGTATGACTGTCTCCCTGTTGTCCGTGTCGTCCCCGTCGTCTTCCTCCTCTTCACTCTCCACAGGCTCCACAGCTGCTACAACACCACCATCTGGACCATCCTCCTGCAGAAAAGGCACCTGGCGTCGCAATGCAAGATTGTGAAGCATACAGCAGGCCACGATGATCTGGCACACCTTCTTTGGTGAGTACATGAGGGATCCCCCTGTCATATGCAGGCACCTAAACCTGGCCTTCAGGACCCCGAAGGTCCTTTCTATGATCCTCCTAGATCGCCCATGGGCCTCATTGTACCGTTCCTCTGCCCTGGTCCGGGGATTCCTCACTGGGGTCAGTAGCCACAACAGGTTGGGGTAACCAGAGTCACCAATTAGCCACACACGGTGTCTCTGTAGCTGTTCCATCACATAAGGGATGCTGCTATTTCGCATGACATACGCGTCATGCACTGACCCAGGGAACTTGGCATTTACATGGGAGATGTACTGGTCAGCCAAACAGACCACCTGGACATTCTTCGAATGATAACTTTTTCTGTTTCGGTACACCTGCTCACTTTCTTTGGGGGGAACCAAAGCCACATGGGTCCCATCAATGGCACCAATGATGTTGGGGATATGTCCAAGGGCATAGAAATCACCCTTCACTGTAGCCAACTCGCCCACCTCAGGGAAAATAATGTAGCTCCGCATGTATTTCATCAGGGCAGACAACACTCTGGACAAAACCTTAGAAAACATAGGCTGAGACATCCCAGATGATATGGCCACTGTTGTCTGAAAAGACCCATTTGCGAAAAAATGGAGTACTGACAGAACCTGCACCAGAGGGGGAATCCCTGTGGGTTGGCGGATGGGGGACATCAGGTCTGGCTCCAGCTGGGCACATAGTTCATGTATAGTTGCTCTGTCAAGCCGGTATGTAAGTATGATATGTCGTTCTTCCATTGTAGACAGGTCCACCAGCGGACGGTACACGGGAGGATTCATCCTCCTCCTCGCAAGTCCCAGCGGATGGTGCCTAGGAATGACAACATGGAGCACACAGTCAAGCAACCCACAGGTTCGTTCACACAGCTTGCGCAGTACACGAATCGCTATGCATTGAATGGCTTGTATGAGTGGCAATGCAAGGCCTAGGCCTGTGTGATGCAGTAGAAATCATGCCATGTGGGCCCTTGAAATGGCGGCTGCCTGACCTGTGAAGTGTGACAGTGGGATGTGAGGTCACTGCGCTGGCGTGGCACACCGTGGCGGTAGGCGGTCGAAGACCGCGGCGCAAAGCAGCATTGGTTAACATTGAACCCTATGGGTCTCAGGAGCCAATGACGATGTGCGCCGGCGGTCACGGTACGCACCGCCGCGGTACGCACCGCCACGGGGCGTGACCGCCATTTTCTATCACATTAATCACTCGAGACCTGATCATCCACAGGAGAGGACCTATACTGCAAGTGCTGCTATGACCTCGGTCTGGGAGATACAATGGCTGCTGCGACTGGGGAAAGGGCCCCTGCCTTCAATTCAGAAGAATTGGAGAAACTTGTTGATGGGGTCCTCCCCCAGTATGCGCTACTCTACGGTCCTCCAGACCAACAGGTTAGTACACAGGGTGCACGTTGAATGGGCTATGCCTGTGTTGAGTGGGGTGTATGTAAGATGGTGGGGAGGGAAGCGAATGAGGAGTGCAACGCACGAAAGATGAGAGCATGTGCCACATGGCAAGGTTGGGGAGGGGGGGCCACTCACATTGACCAGGCAGAAAACTGATGCGATTTCCTTTACCACCCTGTACATGTCACATAGGTCAGCGCCCATCAGAAGATCGACATTTGGCGTGCCATCGCCAAGGACGTCCGGGCCCTGGGGGTCCACAACAGACGAGGCACCCACTGCCGAAAGAGGTGGGAGGATATCCGCCGTGGGACCAGAAAGACCGCCGAGTCTCTGCTGGGGATGGCCTCCCAACGTAGGAGGGGTGCCAGCCGCCAATTGACCCCCCTGATGTCCCGGATCCTGGCGGTGGCCTACCCCGATTTGGATGGGCGCGTGAGGACATCACAGCAGACACAAGGCGGTGAGTATCAGCACATTCTGCTATCTTTGCGCGCAGTGAAGGTGTCTGGGTGGGGGAGGAGGGCTGTGGCTATCTCCCGGCCAGGGCGCATTCTGTAGGCTAGGCCCCTCCATTAGACATGGCCCTGTGCCCCCGCCCCCCACCTCTGTAGGGTGCCAAGTACAGCTATCCATGGTCCAGCCTCACCCATGTGTGCATTTGTCGTCCATAGACCTGTTGGCCTAGTCACAATAACTGAGTAGTGTACCCCGATTGCGCGGCCTAGTTCAGGGGGCTTCTGTGTCTGTCCTCTCCGACAACGGTGTTGCCAATGCATGCACTCAACCTATCTTCATTTCTCCCCCCCCCATTTTCTTTCACTTCCTGTTCATGTGTGCATTAGCATCATCAGGCGGAGGAGAAGTGGCATCGGCGCACGAGGGAGCTGCATCTCACATGGCTCCGGAGGGCCATACAACAGACTCCGAGTACACCAGTGAGACGGAGGGCGAGTGGACCTCCACAACGGGGACCCGTGGAGACGTCAGCGACACCGACACGTCCTCGGAAGGGAGCTCCCTAGCGGTGGCGGCAAAATCCGTGCCCACCGCCACAACAGGTACAGCCACCACCCAGCGCACCAGCCCCGCCCTCCCAGCAGCCCCTCAGCCTTTGCTCCATGGCCGCTCGCCCAGGAAGGCGAGCATCTCCTTCGCCCCAGGCACCTCAGGCCCTGCCCCAGATACCCCTGCTGCCCTCAGTGAGGAGGTCATTGACCTCCTCAGGACACTCATTGTTGGGCAGTCTACCCTTTTGAATGCCATCCAGGGTGTAGAAAGGGAGGTGCATCGGAGCAATGCATACCTGGAGGGCATTCATCCGGGTCAGGCTGCCCATCAGCGATCGCTCAATGCTCTGGCCTCAGCACTGACGGCAGCCATTGTCCCTGTCTCCAGCCTCCCTCTTCTGACTCCCTCCATCCAGTCCCAGTCTCCTGTTCCTCTGCCTATCCCATCCACACCATCAGACCAGCCTGCACACACCTCTACACCCAAGGGCAGCTCATCCAGACATAAGCACCACAGATCCCACAAGCATTCACCCAAGCAACATCCAGATGCAGACATGCCAACAGTCACTACCACCTTTGTGTCCCCCACCTCCTCATCTCCCTCCTCCCTCCCTGTGACGTCTCCACTCACACCTGCATGCACACCACCATCAGCCAGTACTTCCATCACCAGCACACCCTCCATTACAGTCCGCACACGTGCAGTCACAACCCCCACTGCAATTTACACGTCCCCTGTGTCCTCTCCCAGTGTGTCTGTCACCCCTTCTTCCAAAGCACACAAACGCAGGCAGCCACCCACCCAACAGCCATCCACCTCACGACAGCCTCCGTCACAGGCACCTGCACCCAAAGACAGCACACTTGACTCTCCTACAACCACATCCTCTTCCTCCACTCCCAAACCCACTACACCTACCCGTCCCTGTCCTTCCAAAGTCCTTTTCCTTTCCAACCTTGAGCTCGTTCCAATCACTGACCCATCCCCTCCATCTGGTAAGAGTAAAAAAAGCACCTCAGCCACCACCAGCCCTGCATCTACTGTGACCAAAGTGCAGGGCTATTGGAGTCCACCAGATCCTAGGGCAGGAACATCGGCCAGCAGCAAGGGGACAACCAGCCCACCCCCTGGGAAGAGGACAAAAAAGAAAAAGGCCCGGCGTGACAAGACTGAGACGGCTGCCACCAAGGACAGTAGCCTTGCCCCGTCACCTGCCACATCATCCAAGGGAGGCAAGGTCCACAGAGCTTCAGCGAAGGAGGGCAAGGGCAGCAGGGCGGAGAAGTCAGGCAGGAGGCGAGCTGCCCAGGAGTGCCCCACCAGCCCCATTCTGGGTGTGATGGACGACACCCACGGGCCCAGGACTCCATCACAGGAGGGCGCCGCGACCGCAAGTTCGGATGGTGAATGAGCGGGAAGTCTTGCCCAGCTCTGGCTCCCTAGACACACAGGACAAGAACCGCTGAACGGGGCCCCGCCAGGAGGAGCACCGCTGAACAGGGCCCCGCCGGGACAAGAACCGCTGAACGGGCCCGCCGGGACAAGAACCGCTGAACGGGCCCCGCCGGGAGGAGCACCGCTGAACAGGGCCCCGCCGGGACAAGAACCGCTGAACGGGCCCCGCCGGGAGGAGCACCGCTGAACAGGGCCCCACCGGGACAAGAACCACTGAACGGGCCCCGCCGGGACAAGAACCGCTGAACGGGCCCCGCCGGGAGGAGCACCGCTGAACAGGGCCCCGCAGGGACAAGAACCGCTGAACGGGCCCCGCCGGGAGGAGCACCGCTGAACAGGGCCCCACCGGGACAAGAACCGCTGAACGGGCCCCGCCGGGAGGAGCACCGCTGAACGGGCCCCGCCGGGACAAGCACCGCTGAACAGGGGCCCTTCCTGTCAAGCACCGCTCCGCTGGGCCCTTCTTGTCAAGCACCGCTCCGCTGGGCCCTTCCTGTCAAGCACCGCTCCGCTGGGGCCTTCATCTCAAGAACCGCTCCGCTGGGCCCTTCATCTCAAGCACCACTCCGCTGGGGCCTTCATCTCAAGCACCGCTCCGCTGGCCACTGCCGTCTCAAGCACCGCTCCGCTGGGCCCTTCCTGTCAAGCACCGCTCCGCTGGGCCCTTCATCTCAAGCACCGCTCCGCTGGGGCCTTCATCTCAAGCACCGCTCAGCTGGCCGCCGCCGTCTCAAGCACTGCTCCGCTGGGCCCTTCATCTCAAGCACCGCTCCGCTGGCCACCGCCGTCTCAAGCACCGCTCCGCTGGGCCCTTCCTGTCAAGCACCGCTCCGCTGGGCCCTTCATCTCAAGCACCGCTCCGTTGGCCACTGCCGTCTCAAGCACCGCTCCACTGGGCCCTTCCTGTCAAGCACCGCTCCGCTGGGCCCTTCCTGTCAAGCACCGCTCCGCTGGGCAACGCCGTCTCAAGCACCGCTGGCCCATTGACAGTGCCGGTTCTGTGTCGAGCAGGGCTTCACGAAGCACTCTGGGCACCATGCCTCCTCCATTAACAGTGGAGTCGGTAATCCATCTGATGGACTGTGGCTTGGCACTTCCCAGGATGGAACAGTGGGCAAGCCACCCACTGTAGAGACTTGTGAGACTGTGGCTTTGCACTCCCCAGGATGGCACAGTGGGCATGGAGGCCCCTCGTGGATCTGGTGTCGTGGACTCATGTGGCTGAGGTGCCCCCCCTTCCGTTCCCCCTGAGGTGCCTGTAGTTTTATCATCTGATGCCCCAGCAGTGTTCTCTCCAATGGTATCTGGTCTCCTGTGTGGGCTTTGCCCATGTGTTTGTGCACATTGGCCCACGGACTATGGAACATTGACGGAATGTGCAGGACTTTTTACCTATGTATATATTGTAGAATATGTTCATTCCTTATTTTTGTATCTTTTATATGGCAAATTTCCCATACCTTCAATGGAGCTATTTATACATATATTTTATAGATCATTTTAATTGTGTCTTTGCATTATTCCGGGGGGTTTGTGTGGTGTCACTCTGACTTGTTGCTCGGCATTGGGGTGTAGGTAGTTGTGGTGGGGGGGTGGGTGTATGGCGCATGTGTGTGCCCGTAAGCTTTCCTCCTCCCCCCTCGCCTGTGTCGTAGGTGCAGTACTCACCGTTGTCGTCTGCGCCGGCGTTCTTACTCCTGGTAGATGAGCAGGTAGACAATAGCTGGTAGGATGTGTAATTCGGGTTCCATGCTGTCCTCCTTCCTCGTGGAGTGTGTATAGGTGAGCATTTTCCCGTTCGTAGTCTGTTTCCGCCGTGTTTTTATCGGCGGGGCTCCCGCCCCGGAAAAGGTGGCGGATTGGTGAGTTGTGATAGGGTGGGCGGTACATTGTCTGCCGCCTGCCTGTTGGCGGTGACCGCCGCGCTGTTTGTCTGTCCCGCCGTGGCGGTCGGAGTGTTAAAGTGGCGGGCTGTGTTGGCGGTTCCCGCCAGGGTCAGAATTCCATTTTTTTGACCGCCTGCCTGTTGGCGGGTTGGCCGCCGCTTTATCCCCCCCTTATGACCCCCTTAGTCTAAGTTTAGACTTTTGGTCCAAGTTTAGACTAAAAGTCTTAACTTAGACAAAAAAGTCTAACTTTACTGCTACTAATGTTTGACTTTAGGTCTAAATTTAGACATTTGATCTAAACTTAGACTTTTGGTCTACGTTTACCTTTGTCAATAGGGCCCTTCATGGTTTGTGCTTTTTTGGGGCAATTTTGACTGAAATCTTCAAAATTGTATATCTCCTGATCTACTGATTTGATTTTTTCTGTTTTTGTGTATTTTTATTTATTAAATATTACTCAATTTTTCTAAATCTATTGTGGGATTGTTAGAAATAGGGTCTTTAGTTGGCAGGGTTATGTATCCTTGTCCAAGTAGGTATTACAATCCTAGTCAGGGTAAGTCACAACACAGTCCAAATTATCCTGCGTCCACCCCTTGGTATCCTGCACAGAGCAGTCAGGCTTAACTTAGAAGGCAATGTATAAAGTATTTGTGTAGAACTTTATACACTAACACAGTGAACCACCACAAACACCACACAGATTTAGAAAAACATATCATATATATCTAGTTAAATTATTGATAAAACAATGCAAAATCAATGTACAGTAATCAAATTACGATTTCTTTGAGGTTTAAATCCAGCTACAGTACTGAGAAGACACAATAGGGGCTACCACTGCATCGTTAATGGGGTCGTTCCCAACAATCTACCCAGTCCAGTCTGCCAGGGACCCGGTGGAGGGGTTATCAGTCCTTTGTGTGTGGGGAGGCCACTGGCCTTTGAAATATTAGTGTCAGGCCCTTCACCCTTCCAGCCCAGGAAGGCCCATTCATTATGCAGGTGAATGCAGATGTGAGTGAGTGTCATGTGTCTGTGGTTGTCTGGGTAAAATGTACACGGGAGCTGTCAACCAGCATAGACCAGACGTTGTAGTAATATAAAATTCAACCTTACTAATAAGGTGGATTTTCTACTACCAATCTGGAGATACTAAATATGACCTGGTTACTCCTTTCAGATCAGAATCTACCGCTCAAAGTATATGAGGGCGGGCCTAATGCTAGTCTATGAAAGGAGCAGGCCTCACAGTAGTGGAGAATGAATTTAGGAGTTTTTCACTACCAGGACATTTAAAACACATATGTACATAACCAGCCTTTTACCTACATAGCACTCTGCCCTATGGGTTACCTAGGGCCTTCCATAGGGGTGACTTATATGTAGAAAAAGGGGTGTTTAAGGCTTGGCAAGAACTTTTAAATACCAAGTCGAAGTGGCAGTGAAACTGCACATACAGGCCTTGCAATGGCAGGCCTGAGACATGGTTAAGGGGCTACTTATGTGGGTGGCACAATCAGTGCTGCAGGCCCACTAATAGTGTTTAATATACAGGCCTTGGGCACATGTAGTGCACTTTACAAGGGACTTATAAGTAAATCAAATATGCCAATTGGGAATGAACAAATGTTAGCGTGTTTAAGAGCGACAGCATATGCACTTTAGCACTGGTTAGAAGTGGTAAAGTGTGCAGAGTCCTAAAACCAGCACAAACTGTGTCAGAAATGTGAAGGCAGGCAAGCAAAAAGTTGGGGGATGACCACCCTAAGGCTCTCAGGTCTAGCAGGAACCCTTTTGTGGTGTGTTTTCACTGTGTCACTTTTACACAAATAGTTTACTCATTGCCTCTGAGTTAAGCCTGGCTGCTCTGCGCCAAGCTATATTAAAGGCATAAAGTGTCTCCCCTGCTGGAATAGGCTGACTTCCTTTATAAGGTAATAGAACTTTGAGGTGACTTGAAATATCCCTATCATGTACGCCAGGGGGTACTTTATCCCATGCAATCCATGGTCACACCATCATCTTTTTCACAAACCACTTAAAACCTTGTTGCATAGCTCTTTCATATGACAGAGTGAGCATGTTTGCAAACATGAAGAATAAAAATAAAAACTCCAGCCCAAAATTAAACACATCAAAAAGCTGTTAGATATTTCTGGCAAACATATATTAGAAACAGTTCAATACAATGTAGTTGTTTAAATAATAAAAGTTGCAGTAGCTCAGAATGTGTAGAAACAAGAAGAAAGATAGGAGTGCAACAAATAAACATTCTCCCTGCTTGTCATTGTGAGCCATTAAAAGGGAACAGACAAAAAAAAAACAATGTTCTGTTTTGTTGCTTTAAACAGCTCCTTCAATTCTGCTCCGTGACTTGACCTACCTTTCACTTGGGCTGCTGGTAGCAGGCATTGTGACATTAGAACTTGACAGTAATATAACTTATAATAGTCATGTGTGTGCATGTAACTAACATGATATTATATAATAATAATATTTAATATACCTAACACAGGCATGTGAAGGCTTAGCAATTTAGAAAAAAAGATTTAATTAGTGCATAAAAAGCCTTAAACAATCTGAATACACCGGTATTCACAATGAAGTACTCCAATCTGGTAGTACAATGGAGTATGGCTAGGGGTCTGTCTAGGTTTAGTGAACAGGGTTCTTCTTTAGATATGCTCCACAAGTGTTTATCTTTTCACATTAATATCTGTTTCTTATCATCCCCCACATAATCTCCCGGAAAGTGAAATTTGAATGGCTGCCCCTGTGAAAGAACGTATTTAACTACTAACATTTATTAGGTAGCTCTGCATTCCTGCTTCATACCTACAGCTTTTCTGTTTTTTTTTTTTCTATTCTTTCTGCTGCATAGCCTGGATTTTGATGCGACAAGGAAATTTATGTACGGATTTTATTGAACACAGATACCTACTGGACAGGTCCTGCACCTACTGGTGGGTTCAAATCTTTCATAGTCATGAATGCTCATAGAGAAAAGGTGATTGTCTTATAAGCCTGCTCTTGTTAGCTTCTAAAGCTTTAGGCCCATATTTATACTTTTTTAGCGCCGCATTTGCTTAATTTTTTGACACAGAAAGAGCGCAAACTTACAAAATACAACTGTATTTTGTAAGTTTGCACCGATTTTGCGTCAAAAAGTGACGCAAATGTGTCACTAAAAAAGTATAAATATGGGCCTTAATGTTAACATACTGCTGGTAGGTTGTGGTGGCATCCTTTTCTAGCAATACTGTGGTGGAGCCGATGGTCTCTCAAACAGTAGTATAATGCAAAATGATGGGATCCCCATGCAGAATGTGATGAGGAGCTCCTCAGTCTCCCGTATCTCACAGATATTCATTGGTCGTGAGCTCAATGGGGCCCTTGAAAAGAATAGGGGCCTGCAAAGTGTTGCCCCTCCACCACATCTCAGGTGCTGCAGGAGGCTGCATTACGCGTTTGCTCTGATGTAGGTGTGTCTTTGAGGATGTCCCACCTGGGGATAGTATTCCAGTTGAATCTCTGCGTCTATTATGTCTTTTGTCTGGTTGTATTTAACCCACGAAACCCTTGTGTCTCTGAAAAACATTATGGCAACCAAAGTTGCTGCGCTGTGTTAGTTGGGGAAAATCAGGAAAGCCCCAAATCTACTGAGATATGGAACGATCCTGCTCTCCCTAGCACTGGCGCACAGTCAGGCTGCCTAGCACTAGAAGCACATATTTGCGCCGTAGTGCACAGGTGTCTGCGTGAGTCTATCATGGGTTTTGAACTGAAGGATAACCTTCCAGTACAAAATACTATGCTAATACTAACATTAAAAATTCTCCTACTTCAGATGTGTGTGTACAGTGCTGCACACAAGCATAATGGAAAACGTTAGGAGAAATAAAATCATGTTTCGTTTTAACGTCTGCTTCAAAGTGGCACAATTGTTTGGTGCAAAACTCTATTATTGTTAGTAGATATGGTTTTGCATCAAATCTATGAGTGGTTTGGATGGGAACGCCCATGTGCCACCTATAGAGTACCCCCTTGATGCAGAGAAACACATAGCAATGCTCCGCAGTGCTGTGCTTTACATTGAGGCATCCCCCCAGCACAGAACAAGTTTTGCACAGGTTTGCGTCACTTTTGTGAGACACAAAATATGTCTAAATCTGGGCCTGTGTCTGTATGCATTTTGAATTCTGTGATAGGCACACATCTGGCAGTAGACATTCTAGGCTGTAGGGCCTAGGAAGGGCAGGCCATTTAATAGAAATGTGTTGACAGATCAAACATTCAATTTCATGGAATATGGACAATAGGAACATTGCTATCTACAATGAGTAGAAGAGATCTGACCATGTTGGCTTTAGTTGATATTGCATTACACTTTTCCTCTGCTGTATTCTGTAGGGGACAATGGTGAGTTTAGGTGTATCTGTCTATAGGGTAATCTAAATTGGAATCCTTTAGTGACCTCTATTACAGTTGTTGGTGGCCACTCACTGTTTGGTACATCCTCAATAGGAAGAAACTGGCAAGAAAGATTTACGGGGTGGTAGCTGACTGATTACTTATCAGTAATTTTAATTCTTTTGAGACTTAGAGCTCCTTGTAACAGTTCAAGATAGCCCTCCTGTCACTATGGACCATTTCAATCTGATCAATGAGTGATAATTCATACGCACATATAGGATAGCTGATAAGTCATTAGGTCATCAGTAAAAAGTCTGAGACCTCGTACTGAAAATTTAATAAGGTAGGTCAACCGTCACCCCAGTTGATGTCTACAAATTTTGCCCTTGATTTCACAGTTTTTGTGGACCTTGGTACAAAGAAAAGCAGAAACTGCTTGAGAAATAGGTTTGTTCATTAACTGTGTAAGCTTCATATGCTTGAACAATATGGTTCCGTGAATTTAGTGCTCACCACTGAGAAATGCGGTGATCAGCATGGCAGACATTTAAATCTGAACTCGGCCAGGTGAGTCTTCAAGCTTTCCAAGGGCAATGAATAGAGTAACTGGGTAGTAGTAAAACTGGTCACTTTGGAGTGCTTAGAAACACGGTATGAAGTGCATTAAAACATAATAGATCTTTGTTAAGTTAGCAGTTTCAAAGCAAGATATTTGGAACAATTTTTATTTCAGCATATTATATTGAATTATCTTTCAAAGTTAGAGACAAAAACAAAAAACTGTACAAGGTTTGCTGGTTGAAAAATAAGATAATTTCAAGTAATATGCCGTGGAAGGACAAAATATAATTGCATCATCTCATTGTGAATATTAATGGGAGAAAAAGAGAGGTGGCAGTGACAGGACGGAAGAAGTGCAGAGAGTGCAGACGTTCCTCATCAGTAAAGAGCTGTTACTACTGTGCTGTGATATTGGGGTAGTTGAATCTGCTTGTTTAAACATGCATGAATTGACAACATACTTTATGGTGGTTTGATTTTCTCTAGATAGAGGTCAAGGCTGTTCCATAAAAGTCTGGAAGATGAGACGTTAGTGTGTGAGATATTATCTGCACTCCGAATTTAACATACCCAAGCCCACCATGTGTGATGAGTGATGTTATAATAGTTTTTCTATCCCATCAAAATGGTTTTGATACCAATTGTGAATAGTAAGGGCCTTATTATGACATTGCAGTCCGGTGGCAGTCGGACTGCCGCACTCCATTACGACTCTGGTGGTCAGACTACCAGGGGACTACCGTCCCCGCCAGGAACATAGTTCCGGATGGGTTGACAGCAGTCAGAGTCATGGTCAGCCACAGCGGTGCTGAGTTCAGCACTGCCGCACTGAACGCAAGTCCAATTTACGCCAGCCTTTTCATGGCAGGGAAACTGCTATGAAAAGACTGGTGGAAACACAGTGCCGGGGCCACAGGAGCCTTTCCAATGTCAACAACCATGTTGTGGGCATTGCAGGGTCCCCCCTGCCCAGCACCCTTGGAATGCGCACTGTCTGCTTTAAAGACAGTGCACATTCCGAGGTTGCTGGTGTGCTATAGTATTGGCCTTGACTCCTGTGGTCAGCCCAGTGGAAACATCATACTACGATGGTGGGTGAGATAGCAGGGTTGATGGTCGCCTCATCCCAGCGAGTTTGGCGATCGACTTGTCCGACCACTAATCTCATAAGGAGCCCCTAAATCCAATAGGGAAAGATCACGGTGGTTAAGGGCCAGTTAAAGTATGATTGTTGAGGGACCCAATAACATAATATTATTATTGCGGTTGATGCTGAATATCCTGTTAATGGTTTGTTCTATATTGTTCCAGTAGAAGTGAATATATTTACAGTAGAAATGAGGTGGTCAAGATCACCTACTACTTTGTTGCAATGCCAGCAGATGATTGAGTCTATCAGTCCTAATTTGTGGAGGCTCAAGAGTCCAAAAGGCTCTGTAGGCTGTCCATTATATGAATTGAGAAATCAATTGAGCGATTTTATGCCGGGGGTAGATCATCCCATATTTGGTCCCACATACTCTGTGAGGGTGTGTGACTATCATGTGCTATGCAACAAGCAGGCCATTTACCCTGGAAGTGACGAGTGACTGGTTTTGTGCGTTTCATTATAAGTTTGTATATTTTTGGGAGTGGAGATTAGGAATCTCATAAAATCAGATGTGTGTATAGGACCCACATTTCGAATTGCAAGTTTAATTTTTAAGACATTGTAAAACTCTGAGGGATGGATCTGGTGATTCTATGAGAGCACGGAGAAGGATAAAGGCAATTTAGGGAAGCCAAGATCAATGATTAGAAGAATGCCTGTGTGTGTCCAGGTTTTTCAGAGAATGTGATTATGGTCTATTTTAATATGTGGGTTAAACCTCATAGAAGAAATCTTTGATTTGTGAATTCTATTTTCAAAACATTTGACTAGGGATTTTGGAACAATTTTAACTTCGAATAGATAACTAGCCAACAATACAGTAAATATTTCACTCATTGTGCATGCTCTTCTGTTGAGATTATGTTTTTGACTGCATTTGTTGCTGCCTACATGAGACCTTATGCAGATAGATTTTAAATAGGAGCGTGTGTACTGTCCCATCTACTCATCATACACAACAGCAAATTAAATAAATCAACCATTTTGTCAGTTTACCTTTTACTTTTAATGTAAGATGAAAATGTGCACAAGCATCCCCCACCTTTAAAAAAGTTTTAAACATACTCGTTATTAATTACATCTGCACGCAGCTTGTCAGCATGCTTTTCTATATCACTTTGTCCTTTTGATCGTTACAAGATTGTTTATATTTTCAAAAGCTCTTTTATTTTTCATGTAATTAATTGGTATGCAGACCTTCTTATTAAGCGCAATAGTATGTAAGAGCAATTTCTTAGAAATGACGCCGGATGATCACCTACCAGAGAGATAATCTAAATTCACAGTCTACTGCTGAGTGGCTGAAATAAAAATAATTTAAATGTTAATTACAATTCTTTGCAGAAATAGTACCTACGGTGTGAATCAAGTTTTTCAATCACAGATAGAAACATTCACTCACATTTCAAATTTCAGTTCAGTCATCTGCAATATTTTCCGGCGACACCGAAGTGTTTAAAAACGTTGAATAATCATATGATGTTAATAACACGAAGCTGCTTGGACAAAGGTTAGGAAGGTTCACTAACATCAGATGCTTCCTGCAGACTGCAGCCACCGCCCAACACATGCTTTAAACAATAACTAACTTGGGTTCAGCCCTGTGAGTTATATTTTCGTCTTAATGCTGATGTAAGCTTTGTGGTTCTTTTCTCCAAAATGTTATCTCCCAGCCATATTTCAGACGAGGCTATTCAAATTTGGGAATGCAAAATCCTGATAACCTATGGAAGGATTGCGCAGAGGAAATAAGCTTTGTTGGTTTTTATTTGTTTTAGAAGCACCCTGCAGATTGATTGAGGTTGTTAAATAGATTTGTTGTTTGTTAAATACAAAGGGAGGCGTTCAGGAAGGGCCTATTTACCAAAGCTCGCAGAGTTTTTGTTCGTGATACAGACTTTTGTAAACGAGGCCCCCAACACCTCGATGGATGGCAGCCCCAAGGTGCAGGGAATTACTATGTTTTATGCATAGTAATTTAATGTTTGTATTACATCGTCAAACTTTCTGTGTCTGCGCGCTTTGATTACTTTCTGTGATCCCACTACTCTTGTCCTGTCTACCTTTTCCTACTTCTTACTAATGTGAATTAAGTTTACTTACCTCGCTGCCCATCTGCATGACCTGATATTGCTTGCTAGATACAGATATGTAGAAATTCGACCGAGGATGTTCTCCAGAGTTTGTATGAGTGGGAGAGAGCTGTAAAATATGTCTACATGTATGATAATAAAGGAACAAACAGCAGAAAGTCAATGTTCTGGTCTCTCCATGAAGACTGGTTAGCCTCTGGCTAAAATCTGGTCACGCAAACTACATCTGACAGATATGTCTCAATTTTCTCAGATCTCAGGAGTAGACATCCCATGAGACCACTGTAGAGAAAGTAGACCCTGACAACTCTTGAGTCTAAGTAAGTGTTTGTGGGAAGCTAAAGAAACAAAAAGAAAAAGGCATGGGTCTTCATAGTAGGGAGGCTTCACCCCGCTGTGTCATAAACCAGTGGCAGCCCATCCCCATTCCTATGTAGACTATGAAGAAAAATAAAAAAAGTGGAGGGGGGATGACTGCAGACGTTTCAACCACTAGCAATTTGCCGGCCTCATTCCGTAAATCAGAACAGGTTCTGCTTCAATAGGAATAATCTAGTCCAAATTGCCTCGCCGAGTGAAAGTAAGTGACTATAAATGATTGAATGATTATAAGTGAAAATGAGTGAGTCAGAATGAGTGTAAATGATCGACTGAGAATGAATAATGGCAAATACATGTGAGTGAAAATGTATGGGTGAGCCAGAATAATAATCAGTGAGAGTGAGTAAGTGCAAATGATTATGAATTAGTGAGTAAAAGTGAGTACAACATTAAGTTAGAATCAACAAGTGAGCACAAGAGAGTGAAAATGGCAGACTGAGTGTGAGTGAGAATGCGTGTGAATTAATTGATGTAAGTGAGCGTGAATGAGAATGTAGTGTTAGTGTGAATGAATTGATGCACATGAGCGTGAATGAGAATGTAGTGTTTTGCTGACGAATCAGCCATTGGCCCTGGAATAGGGAGTTAATTCTTGGCTTCTAGAGGCACATATCACAAAATACTGGCAGTGGAGTACTGGAGGCATTTCTTAGCATGACAGACACCTGTGGGAAAATAATGGCAGTGGCATAGTGGGGTAGTTTCTGTCATAATGGGCACCCATTGTAAAATGTCGGCCTCACATACCAGATGTCATCCTTTGCAAATGTGACATCCTTGGAAATTCTGGCAATATCACACTGGAAGTAGTTGGTGGCATAAGGGAGGACAACCATTGCATATGGGCTGGGGCAACCGTTACAAAATGCTGGACCTTACATACTAGAAGTCATTATTTGAAAAATAGGTCAGTGATGCTGTATGGATGACTTTAATAGAAAACTTATAGAACTAGCATATTGTATATAATTATTAACATTGGGGCTCACATGACAAAATGCTAGTTGTGGCACAATGTAGATACATTTTGATATATGAGGTCACCCATTGCACATTTTCATAAAATTGGGGTCAACTGCTGGGCAACATCAGGTTTCAATGGCTTGGCACGCCACAAAGGACTGGAATAATGGATGCTCCTTCAGGGACAGTACATTTTTAGCAAATGCATGTGCAAACTCCGCTTTTATAGGCATTTTCTTAGGAGGATAGCCAAATTTCCCAGCCCTCTGAAGAGGATAACCAAAGAACCCAGCGCCAATTAGAAAAGGTCAGGATATCTTGCTTTACTCGCTGCTGTAGTTTGGAAAAAATATTTTGCCTCACCGTTTCAAAGATCATGTTAGCACCCTAATATTGGTGGTAGTTAAAACAGCCATTTGTCTATTGTGTTGTTATATTAATCAAACGTTTATTGTGGAACTTCAGCTTTGTCAATTATAAGCGGGTCTTTAGAATGAGGGTCACGTAACAGACTCTTTGCGAATTTTCAAGGTCAAAGGTCAGATGATATAATTTCCTATGATGTTGTTAAAGTCAAAAGGTGGTGATGTCACTTACCATACCCCTTGCATTTTAGTGAATCGACATTCATACTCATCCACTAAATCTTAATAAACTGAATTTGGAATAGCTGCATTTTTTGCATCAAGACACATTTACATAGGAATTTCCCAGTAGTATGAGAAACTTGTCAAGCAACATATTATTTTATTTGACCTCATCAATCACCTACAAACAAATGTGAACAAATAAAGAAGAAAAATGCCCTCTTCCCTCCCCTGTGGTTCAAGCGCATTATAGATTATCATCTCCATTTTATATCTTGGTGTCAGCCGGCCAGAGTTTTCCTTTGAAACCGCCATGAAAAGGCTGGCGGAGAACGAGGTGGTAATCTGCAGGGCAGTGCTGCATGCTGCGCTGCCCTGGTGGATTGTGACCTCCACCTGCCGTCAACCCGACAGGATCACTGATCCCAGCGGAAGCCATGGCAGTCTGACTGCCAGGGCCTTAACGTAGTGGTCGGACCACCACCGCAAGGCTGGAGGTCTTAAAACTGCCATCCTCGTAATGAGGCCCTTATAGTGTTGTCCATAGGTGTATACCTCCTTGGCTCAGAGGGCACCTCAGGTAAGGTTCCTCATTTACTTGCAGACTCAATGGATTGGTCCTCCTTCTTGTAAGTGAAACGTTCCATTGCACATATTGGCTTAAGACAAACTGAATACCATAGGTTTGGAAAGATGGGTCTGCTTTACAAAGATTTTTCCCATGCCTTAAGATGGTGTTAGCACATTTTTAAGCAAGGAAGCATAGGCTTTTTTTCTATTTAACACGTCTCATTATCACACAGATGGTTGGCCAGCATCAGAGAGCCTGACATCATAGTAATTTTCTTCTCTGTCTGCCCTTCCTACCACCCTTTTCTTTTAGCACTTAATTTTACACTAGTCCTTTGTGTTCCAGTCTCAGGACTTGCTTGTAAATCTGGTAAGCATTTTTCAGGACAATCACGTGCATGTCCCATTTTGAATGACTTTGGGGTTTTTACTTTATTTTACTTTATTTACACTTCCCGGTTTCATTTGTATTAATTAGTCTATGGTAAGGGCACTCTCTCAATGCCAAGCTATTTCACTATACTTCCATGGGCAGGGTCCACTTACACATTTAGACCCTGCCTCCAAGTATTTTTTACTACTACAGAGTGTCATAGCAAGTTGGTTCTCCCTGTCCTGAAGAAGATGCCTAAGGGTACAGGGCAAGTTCAACTGATGTAATATAACATAACATTGTTTTTATGACAAATATAAGACTATTGTCCAAGATGAGCATAACAAGCAAATAAAACACTAAATGTTTTATTGGGTATTCAGTAAACCCCTTTAGAAAGACACCTTAAGACAGGGATATATTAATACAAAGAGACATGAATATCTTGGAACAATGATAAAAGTTCTGTGGGTCATCTGACAGTTAAATAATATACCAATTGAGTGATTTTGTGATACATTTCCTGTTTTTAATGCAGGAGGGAGTTAGGAGAGCTGGACTAGAGATGTATTATTTGAATTCTAATTCCATCTAGGACAAATCCTTCATAAATCTAGTTCATTTGTTTTTTGGTTTATGACAAACTTAAGACCAGACACAAGCCAATCTCAACATTGTCTTCATTTGGGACCCTCTTTAATAAATGAGAGCCTATAGCGAGATTTCTCTTGACATCACTCTTCTTTCAACTTGATTTGTGCCTTCCTGCTAGCAGAGACTTATTATAACAGGTCGCTGTTTGCCTCTTCTATGTCTAATTGTAAAGGAACATTTTAAAACTTTAGCTAAGATGTAGCGCAGCCCTTAAAATGTCAGAAACTCACTTAAATGGTAGGAACATTCACCTATTTTATCTGACAATTTCAATCCTAACTGCCTCTTATTTTTACATTCTATTACTGCTCACTTTTAATGCACTAGTCTGAGGAGTTTACAATAAACATTTTAAATTACATACACCCACTTTTCAGTGCTATCTTTGAGCTTGTAATTTATAAATGAAATATTGTTTGGATTGGCATGATGTCCCTGAGCTCATTTAATGGGACTGATGGTAACCAGAAAACACTGTCAGAGCAGGACTGCTCAGTAGGCTAGTGTTAGGGCTTCAGTCCAACTGGCTTTTTCATTCAGTGTTGGCACATTGAACTTAGTCCTTGCATTAGAGGGTTAGAAATATGACCCCCGGATGCTAAAGGTACAGGACTTCCACATTTCATAACAACCACTTTATCTGACTTTAGTAGTTTAAAAAAATGTGGAAATGCATACCACTTTCTTACACCATTCATGTACCCAACAAAAAGTCTAGAAAGACCCAACCTGGTTAAAGACTTTTCATTTCTCAATCTTTAGCAGTAAAGTGAAAAATGAATATAAAAGTGTTGACCTGGTTAACATAACAACAGACATGGGATCAGTTGTGTGAAGGATTTTACTGATCGCCAAGACCATGATTTACTAAATCAGAGAGTTTGTCAAAGGTAAAATGCTTTTTCTAATGTTGTACACATATTTTAAGAGGTAGTAAAGTTTTACTGATTTGCAAAATGGATTTAGGAATGGTTACTGATTCTCAATTTGGAAGGAGTGTGTTTTGCATTCCTTACTGTAGGAGGCTGGCCTGGCTTGTAGTGGGTACCAAGGGATACTTACACTCTGTACCAGGTCCAGTTATCCCTTATTAGTGTAGAAGAGGTGTTTCTAGCATCTTAGGCTGATAGAAGGCAGCTATAGCAGAGCAGCTTAGGCTGAACTAGGAGACATGCAAAGCTCCTACTATACCACTGGTGTCATATGCACAATATCATAAGAAAACACAATACACCGATATACTAAAAATAAAGGTACTTTATATTTATGACAATATGCCAAAAGTATCTCAGTGAGTACCCTCAGTATGAGGATGCCAAATATACACAAGATATATGTACACAATACCAAAAATATGCAGTAATAGCAAAAGGAAGTAATGCAAGCAATGTAAAGTTACAGTAGATTGCAATAGGAGCACATAGGTATAGGGGCAACACAAACCATATACGCCAAAAGTGGAATGCGAACCACGAATGGACCCCAAACCTATGTGAGCTTGTAGAGGGTCGATGGGACTGTAAAAAAAACAGTGAGGGTTAGAAAAATAGCCCACCCCAAGACCCTGAAAAGTAGGTGTAAAGTGCACCTATAACCCCCAGAGAGCACAGAAGTCGTGATAGGGGTTTCTGCAAGGAAGACCAACACCAGCAAAACAACAACAGTGGATTTCCGGACCTGAGTACCTTTGAAACAAGGGGACCAAGTCCAAGAGTCACGACAATGTCGAGAGTGGGCAGATGCCCAGGAAGTGCCAGCTGAGGGTGCAAAGAAGCTGCCACCAGATGGAAGAAGCTTTGGTTTCTGCAAGAACAAAGAGGGCTAGAAACTTCCCCTTTGGAGGATGGATGTCCCACGTCGTGAATAAGCTTGCAGAGGTGTTCCCACGCAGAAAGATCACAAACAAGCCTTGCTAGCTGCAAGGGTCGCGGTTAGGGTTTTTGGATGCTGCTGTGGCCCAGGAGAGACCAGGATGTCGCCACTTAGATGAGGAGACAGAGGGGGTGCCCAGCAAGTCAGGGAGCTCTCACAAAAGCAGGCAGCACCCCCAGAAGTACCAGATCAGGCACTTAGAAGAGGAGTGAACTGGAGTCCACCCAAAGTCAGAAAAGGGAGTCCCACGACACCGGAGGACAACTCAGAAGGTTGTGCACTGCAGGTTATAGTGTTGGGGACCCAGGCTTGGCTGTGCACAAAGGAAATCCTGGAAGAGTGCACAGGAGCCGGAGCAGCTGCAAATCACACAGTACCCAGCAATGCAGTCTAGCATGGGGAGGCAAGGACTTACCTCCACCAAACTTGGACTGAAGAGTCACTGGATTGTGGGAGTCACTTGGACAGAGTTGCTGAGTTCCAGGGACCACACTTGTCGTGCTGAGAGGGGACCCAGAGGACCAGTGATGCAGTCTTTTGTTGCCTGCGGTTGCAGGGGGAAGATTCGGTCAACCCACGGGAGATTTCTTCAGAGCTCTTGGTGCAAGAAGGAGGCAGGCTACCCCCAGAGCATGCACCACCAGGAAACAGGCGAGAAAGCCGGCAGGATGAAGCGATACAAGGTTGCAGTAGTCGTCTTTGCTACTTTGTTGAAGTTTTGCAGGTGACCTGAGCAGTCAGCGGTCGATGATTTGGCAGAAGGTGAAGAGAGAGATGCAGAGGAACTCTGATGAGCACTTGCATTCGTTATCTGAAGACTTCCCCAAAGCAGAGACCCTAAATAGCCAGAAAAGGAGGTTTGGCTACCTAGGATGGAGGATAGGCTAGTAAGAAAGGTAAGAGCCTATCAGAAGGAGTCTCTGACGTCACCTGATGGCACTGGCCACTCAGAGCAGTCCAGTGTGCCAGCAACACCTCTGTTTCCAAGATGGCAGAGGTCTGGGGCACACTGGAGGAGCTCTGGGCACCTCCTCTGGGAGGTGCAGGTCAGGGGAGTGGTCACTCCCCTTTCCTTTGTCCAGTTTCGCGCCAGAGCAGGGCTGGGGGATCCCTGAACTGGTGTAGACTGGCTTATGCAGAGATGGGCACCATCTGTGCCCATCAAAGCATTTCCAGAGGCTGGGGGAGGCTACTCCTCCCCAGCTCTGACACCTTTTTCCAAAGGGAGAGGGTGTAACACCCTCTCTCTGAGGAAGTCCTTTGTTCTACCTTCCTGGGCCAAGCCTGGCTGGACCCCAGGAGGGCAGAAACCTGTCTGTGGGGTTGGCAGCAGCAGCAGCTGCAGTGAAACCCCGGGAAAGGCAGTTTAGCAGTACCCGGGTCTGTGCTAGAGACTCGGGGGATCATTAAATTGTCTCCCCAATGACAGAATGGCATTGGGGTGACAATTCCATGATCTTAGACATGTTACATGGCCATGTTCGGAGTTACCATAGTGACGCCATACATAGGTAGTGACCTATGTATAGTGCACGCGTGAAATGGTGTCCCCGCACTCACAAAGTCTGGGGAATTTGCCCTGAACGATGTGGGGGCACCTTGGCTAGTGCCAGGGTGCCCACACACTAAGTAACTTTGCACCCAACCTTCACCAGGTGAAGGTTAGACATATAGGTGGCTTATAAGTTACTTATGTGCAGTGAAAAATGGCTGTGAAATAATGTGGGCATTATTTCACTCAGGCTGCAGTGGCAGGCCTGTGTAAGAATTGTCAGAGCTCCCTATGGGTGGCAAAAGAATTGCTGCAGCCCATAGGGATCTCCTGGAACCCCATTACCCTGGGTACCTCAGTACCATATACTAGTGAATTATAAGGGTGTTCCAGTATGCCGATGTGAATTGGTAAAATTGGTCACTAGCCTGTTAGTGACAATTTATAAAGCAGAGAGAGCATAACCACTGAGGTTCTGGTTAGCAGAGCCTCAGTGAGACAGTTAGGCATCACACAGGGAACACATACATATAGGCCACAAACTTATGAGCACTGGGGTCCTGGCTAGCAGGGTCCCAATGACACATAACAAACATACTGAAAACATAGGGTTTTCACTATGAGCAATGGGCCCTGGCTAGCAGGATCCCAGTGAGACAGTGAAAACACCCAGACATATACTCACAAACAGGCCAAAAGTGGGGGTAACAAGGCTAGAAAGAGGCTACTTTCTCACACTTACCAATATTGAATCTGTGCAATATGTATCAGTAGTTTGCACCTGTTATTCCAGTCACAACCCATTGACCAGTTACCCAACTTAGGACAGTAACTGATTCACAAAGGATAAGAGGGTCCTTATTGGACTTCTTCACCTCTAGGGATCATCCTGCCATTTTCAGGGAAGTAGACCGCAGTCCAGGAGATTACTGGCTGCTTTCAATTCATATTTTTCAAAATGGAGATATGGGACACCTTCATCCACAAAAACAATTCTTGGAGGTTTATTCCTCATTATACATGTAAGGCAGAATGCAGCACACATGCAAATAAAAACTAACGGGTGTAATAAATATGTTTGTCCTCATTATGCCTCTCTTTAGTAGGTACACCATTTTGGCATCAACCCAGTTTTAATGACTTTAGTAAATCTAGGTTGCATCAATATATATGGGTTGATGCATGGGAATGGCCATTCTCCACCCATGTAAAGTCTTCCCAAAGCAGCGCGGCACAAGGTTGTGTAAAACGCTTAGATGCATTACTCTCTGTCTGAAAACAGAAGCAAATTGAGAGTTTCAGGCTTTGTAACTGTCACATAAGCACCTTTGTAGCCTTGCATCAGCTTACATGATGCAAGGACAATGCAAGTGCATAGTAGATTTTGCCCCTTGTTTTATACATAATGCCAGGTTATTCTGAGGGTATTTTTTGAAAATGTTTTTTTTTGTTGTTTTGCACACTAAACTTGGAATGGTATGCCAATATTACATGAACATTTAAAATATCACAGGTAATAAAAACGTCCTGAAATTCTGCTTTGAGACGCTTTTACTGATAAAAATGGTACACTTGTGTAGGTATTAATATTTCATAACAGGAGAAAGCCAGGAAAATGCAGCTATTCTAGTAGGACAACCGATATTTGGATGAGACAGATTTTGTTTGGTTATGGTTATCTTCCTTATTTGGGCTTGGGCCCTTCCTGCGAAGGTATAAAACTACCACTCCCAAATGAGACTCAGTAGAGTCCAATGTGATATGGCTACTTTTTCTTACACAGAGTGCCCTGTAAAAATCAAACTTTCGGTAAAATCAAGGAATTCCCTGGCATTTATGCGAAGTAACGTACCAGAATCTGTGAGAAATAATAAAATTCCTTTCTCTCATTGTTCCAGTACTTTTCCCGATAAAAAGTGTACCAGGGATTGAAAGGGTGTATCGTCTAACATGGAAAGACTGAGAAACAAACCGGGAAACTTCAATAAATTTCCCTTGAACATAAAAGTTCTGCCACTCAGTGACTTGTAGATGTGCGGATTGAACTCCTATGACAGATGCAACTGCACTCCCTCTCTATGATGCTAGTGAATCGTCTATCATATGTTTGTTAACATCTTTCATATGCTTTGGCCAGACCACATATTATACAATAAATCTATTGTGATTATGTTTTTACAGCACATCAAACATGTGCCGATGGCTATTGTTAGTGGCGAGCTTTGTTTTCTACAGCACACTCAGCTTTTCCCTTAAACATGCTACACAATTTTAATTAGAGCTCCATTCATTTTCTTGATCTTCGCCATTTGTTCTTTTTATTAGCTATCCTTTGCATTACAATAGTGTTTCCCTCGTGTTATTCGTCTTCTAAAGGGCACATTGGTAATAGACAGGTACTGCAGAAAAACAGGTTTAGGTGTCCAGAAAATTAAATTAAACACATTTAAGTTCTTATATAATTGACAGGAATGTTGGGTATGGAAGACATTTTCTGGGCACAGAAAAGTCTCAGTTATTAGAGGTGCGAAAATGGTGGTAACAGCTACTAAGTAGATTTGGCAGGTATATGAAAATGATAGACAGGCAAAAGGAATATATTTCCATTAAAATTAGTATTTAGAATAGCTTTACCTCTGTAAACATATCTTTTGTCTGACCAGAATTAGAAAACACTGTGAAATGTTCAGCAGACTTTCAAAGCAGTGCTAGTTCAGATTCCTGTTTTATTTAACAATCCATTAATTGTTGCCTCCAGAGAGGTGGCTGTGCTTTCTATTGTTATGAAGTGATTTCAAAACGATCATTATAATCAGAGCTACAGCAATGCAATAGAATCGTATGTTTAGTGAACACCAATAAAATCTTCCAGTACGAGTTCCAGTGGGGCTGTTACTAGGAGTTATGGGCCACATCAGAATTACAAGTTTTGAAGTTTCACCTGGAGAATCTGGCTACGTCCTTGAGCAATTCTGGTGGGAGGGTGAGAAACTACTAGCAGAATGAGGCACAGCATTCCTGATTATTCCAGTAGTTCCTCATTTCCAAATGGAACCTTATGGTTTCACTTAAAATCCCTGGTTATTCCTCACTCCAGAGTTCCACCCTTAATATTGGTAACTCTGAAGAGCAGAGTTATGTCCAACAACTCCAACTCTCTTGTAATGAGACGCTCAATGCGTTACATGTATTGCCACACTAAAGTACTAGCCTTGAGGATTATCTTATGCATAGAGACCACCCGGCTACGCACACTGTTTGAGGGTATGCCTTCTCAGGTCTGCATGACCTCCTCAAAGACTAATCTCACTCAATGCCGCAGCAGAGAGTGACTCTTAATCTCCATATATGTCCATCTGCATGCAGGTCTCTTGGTCCCTTGCATGTCCCTTACTCCTGCATGACCCTTGGTTATGAAGATGAGTTCAGTCACTAACTTTGACTACGTTTATTTATGTCCCTAGCTCGATGCAGAGTTATCTTAATCAGAGTCAAATTGCACTCTAACAAGGTTGCTTGGTTCTGTGCCCGGTAATTCAGGGCGGGGCACCAAGCAGGATTTTCCACCTCCGCATACCACCTGAAGGTATCTAATGTCAACTGCCTGCGGGTGGCACATGTTGAACGCCTGCCTCGGAGCCCTGTTATCTTCTGGCGATTTTCTGTAAAGGTAGTTTTTGCAGGGGTGATGGGGATTTATTAGTTTGCATGCGAAATCCATTTTTAAAGGAAATGCCTCACTGCCCCATCTGTGATGCACGCTAATTGTAGAAGCCAAAAAAAGTGTAGCAGGAGTGTATATTGTCCTTTTGGGGAGATTTACGTTGTACAATCAATTGTATTCTAGCTGTTAGTATGAGCATCCACAAAAACATTGATGCTGCAATTGTGGTCAGAATCCAACATAAAATAGCTTCAGGGTAGGCAAAACCACTCACCCAACCCAGGAAAAGATGAGGAGGCTCTCAAAAGGTTCTTTACCTAGAGTGCCCTCCGTCCCTGTTCCTGTTCTTCACGCATACACGAGGATCCCTCGTGATTGCATTATTTTTCAATTAGATGTGCTATAATAATTTGTATCAGACACAGATACCATTGGTGCCACGTACGTGGTAGATCATTTAGAAAAACTTAAATATATCACAGGTCAATGATTGCTTGACAAGCTTTTACCATCTCCCATAAAATGGTCCAAAGATCATAAACATCAAAGGAAAGTCGGATGAAGCATTGAGGGCAGTTGGCCTGCGTTTATTCCTGTCATCACCATATTGTTGACAATTTTGAGAGATGCCTGTTGCTTCTTCAAACCTGGTCCGTGCCATTGGTCCTGCATGTAAACGTGCGTTCTTGGAGCAGCAATAAAAGAGGCCCCACTTTAGGGAGCAGATCAGAGCTAACAGCCTTTTCAAAAAAACCTTTAAATGCACTTTGACGGGCACCGTATTTTACCTGATGGGAACATATGTGAGCTTTTGCAGATGTCTGTGAATTGTTTCCCTAATTGAACCCTGCTTTCACAGCTTCAATTTCTCGTCTTTTCCGCACAGAAAATAATAAATTAGGTAAATAAACTACAGGCCTGTACACCTTTTTCCCGATGCAACACGTCAACAGCATGAGCCGAGTACATTTTCTGACATATTCTCTAATGAATACATAAATATCTAGAAGAAGGTCATTGTAAGTGGAAGTGCGTAAATACTCCTTAATATGTGAAGGTCAAATGGAAAAGCACTTTTCATTATGGGCTGCTGTTTTCATATTCAATTATGCATAATCAACTTTCAGTCATTTTCATCTGAAACTACTAGTTGTGTTTTGGTTTAAAAAAATGAAGAAATTGCTCTCCTTGTTCTGATCTGGGTCGAAACTGGGAGCCTTAACATAGCGTTTGGTTCACCTCGCAGCACTGTATCTCCTTTCCGAAACGTGGCCACACTGAGAACGAGCATTGCAGGCCTGCGTGCTTCCATGGTAGTAGGCCAGACTCCTTAACAATTAGACCGCATGCTGAGAAATCCTGATTCAGGTGAAAACAGGAGTTTCCATCTGAACCAGGATTTAAGGATAATACTACACCCTCGGGTTTTCTGAAAACCCATTTTTAGATGTAAATAGTCTATACTGCGAACAGAAACAGAGCAGAAATGTGGGTAAAAACCCTGATTTACCACATAAATTCCTCAGTTCACATGATACGTCTCATGCGTTTGGTAATTCAACACGGTAGAATTGTCACCCTTCGGAATCAGTAATTCATTTTTCAGAATTACTCATACTCAAATGCCTTCTAGTCCAAATTTGGAGTTCTTTTCAAGGTCTAACATGGTGCTTGAATATTGAAAGCAAGCATCGGCAAAGCCGATAGGTATTGGATGAGAAATGATTACTGTCCTAGATAGCTGTCATGATTACACATGCATCCACTGCGGCCATTTTAGAATGAGATTTCTTAAAATATTACTCAATGCATGAAAAGATGTACACTGCTTGAGCATGTGCATTCATGGCAGCCATCTTTGAAGGTGCACAGAACTGCAGCTCTTTTAAAAAATATTTTAAGGTGGCCACCAGCTGTTAGTGCAGAGGACTCCATAAAGTAAGGAGGTCTAGGAAAGCAAGGGTGAGAGAGAGGTTGAGAAAACAGTCCTTCTGATGCACTGTAAAGCAAGGTCTGACATCAGCAGTGGAAGCGACATCAGCAATCAAAACACTGTGACACCAGCATGCTCCTAGGTGGGACAAATGAAGCAAGAGCATGGAAGTGAGATAAATAATAAAGTCATCCAGTCATAAGCAAGGGACTGACCCAAATCCTATTCTAGATACACATAATGTCTTGTAAACAATAGCCCTCCAGCACTCTAGGTGAGAAAGGAGAAAAAGGAGGACCGTATTTCCAGGGTTATTAATTTAGACTGCCACAGAGAGATGTAGTTTAAGCGACCTCTGGTTTAGCTGCATACGTTTCTTGTTCCAATTTAGTAGAAATGTGCTGCTGCTAGTGGACCATGCTGAAAGTGGCTATCCTTTTACACCAGCTTTGAGATAGAAGAGGCATGTGACGTGTGTATTGAACTACAAGCCTCTTGTAGTAAGAAGATGCAATAGCTCCACTGATTTCATACAGGTAAGTGTAAGATAAACCCAATAAGTCACTAAGAATTTGGCAAGCAGTCAGATATTTCCCTGTTGTAAACAGTATAAGGATAACAATAGTGATGCGCCTTGGAAATCATTTGTAGCAATAAATAGTATGTACTTTGAGGCACCATGACTGTAATGTCCCTAAACGTCTAGCCTTCATCGTACTGGTCACCATTTACATATATCAATATTTAAATTTTTTTCTAAGGCGACACAAAGCCATTTTCACCTGCTTTAAAGCGCTAGCAAAATAAGAATGATATTTCATTTATGGCTATGCAAAACACTAACTTGCTATAGGGACAGAACCAATATTTTTTTCTAAAAATTCTGAAAGCTGTCATTCTTAGCAATAACGGGCTGCATCTTAAGCACTGAAATCTTAGGCACCTCACATTCACCTTAAGCACTGAAATAGCTCAGTTTCCCATCAACCTGCCTCAGAAGCATTGAATGAAAGCTTTCTGATCTACTCTAAAACATCACGTTTAACCATCAACCAATTAAGAATCGATAATTTTATAAAACTATATTTTGTTGCCACCAAAGCATGTGCCAAAGAAACCTGGGGCTAAATAAGAACCACACTCCACCATAAAATCAGGGAAAGGTCACAATCCTGCTGCAAAATTACAACTCTTTACCTTGCACCTCAAAGACTAAGGTGGTACACTGAACATGCATAGGCTGCTCCTTTGCTCGTTGATCTTTTACAGTTAAACAACATTTGTAGTTACTATAACACAATCAAAATAGATAAGTTTCCTTTTGAGAAACAAAACTCAATTTGTATTTTTTATTATCTTAGTGTAACTCAAGCACATTCCATCAAAATCCTCTAAAATCATTAAAATATTAGAGGACAAAAATTACAAAAGGTGCTAATTTAGTGTGTCCAGGATCTTAATACAGTTTCTCACAAATAAACACAGAATATTTTAATCAGTTGAGCCAGGAGGGAAATTGCTATTGCTTGAATAAACACAGTCAGAAACTCACTGACTTCTTTCCAGTGGGGTGGAGGACAGATAACACAGGGGCATGGAATTAGATATTGCTGTCTCTTTGTTCCATGGATCCTCTCTGATCATCTTCCAACATGAAGGACAAATCATGCCACTTTTGCTGAACCTCAGCTGTCTAACCCTACTGTCACAAGCTAAGATATGAAAATCCACAGACTGCAATCCAGTTACCTGCCCCCCGCAACTCACTTGTGTGGTTATTTTTACTTCCCATCCCATGTTTCTACTTTCTGATCCTCTTCAGGCTTCTCCTTCAAAATCAGCCTAGTTTCTTCTGTTGTTCTCCATCTCTTCCACCGCACTGCTCTTCACCCTACCCATTCATCTAACTCTTATCCTTCACACTTGTTCATCCTCTATCCTCTCAAGCAGTCTGCTCCTTTCCCTAGCATTTTCTGTCCCTTCCACTCATTCACTCCACTACTACTACAAAAAGATGAATTTCTTTTATCTTCAGTGTTGAAGTTTTCAGCATTGTGCATTTTTATTCACATAGGCTCTCACCACTCACTTGAACACAAAACTTTCACCTTAGAGCATTAACTTTGCTTTAATTCCAAATGTAATTGAGCTAAATGTACTTTCTTCTTCATTAAGAACAACGTTGCAAGGCTGAGCATTAATATTCCCATAGATCATGTGAGGACATAACTATTTTTAAGCCTACCGACCTGTCTATACTTATGACAGATCACAATCTCTTTTATAGCACACTGCAAGAACTACTACAATCTGCTGATCTAAAATCTATAAAAGGTAACTGCCCATATTCAATTGAATTATCTGGATGCACAGCTTATGTCTCATTCTCAAAGATGAGAGGTTATGTCACAGATGTACGATACCCCACAATCACCAACGAACAATGTAGTTTGCAATTGAGGACCCTTGCACCAATGCAGCATTAACAATTTTCTGATACCTTACTGTTGTTACCCAGGTCACAGGTTCCCAACCTCTTGACTTCTGTGGACCTCCCCTTTATCATTACTGGAACCCACGGACCCCCACTGAATCATTATTGGAATCTGGGGACCCCTCCACTGAGTCATTACTGAAAGCTGGGGACCTAATCTGTTACTATTACTTAATGTTCTAAGCAGTCTCAGGTCCCCTGAGGAGGCTTAATGGATCCCCAGTGGTCCCTGAACCACAGGTTGAGAACCACTAACATAGGTTTTATGTGGACCCTTATCTTTTCCTTTTTGGTCTAATTTAGAGTATGGCGGATGGATGCCCTGTCACAAATATTACAGATAGCACATCAACTGTATTACAGCTGCCATAGGAGATAATCCACATATAATATGGTGAATGAGATATCCATTACATTTATGGTGGAATGGAATTTGCCAAACTGCAAAACAGGCCCTTTGTCTTATGTATTTGAATAACAACTCAAATGCACCCCCTGAGGATCCTTCCACCATGTAATATTCTCCATCGCCCAATAGGACCTTCTCTAGGCTTTAAAACATTAAATACATAAATAAAAAGATGTATAAAATATACTGTTGTAATTTTCTTTTAGAATGCATATTTGAAACTCTATCAAAATGTTTTCATGGTGACGTTGTTCAGCTGGATGTTTATTCATCTTCTAGAATATTGAGTTTTAAATATTGTGAAGATAAACATAAACAGATAAGTATAGATTTATGATTCTTAAACACACATATGTGTGCCTTAAAGCTTTCTCGCTAATTTATACAGCTGTACAGTTGATAAAAGTAATTCTATACAAACACATATATAGTTAATTTCATTATATTGTCGTAGTCAATATTTGGTAGCTGATATTGTCAGTACGGAACTTCTGTGGGATATTTGTGTTGAACATGTTCTTACATACAACTTTAAACTCTTACAAATAAATGATGATCACAAAGACATTATAAACAACCCCAGAAAACAGTTTTAAAATGCATTTTGTACAGGAGAAGAAACACTACCTGCTCTCTGCCGTTTCATTTGATTACTTATTAGACATCCTCTTGAGGTTATTATAAATTCGTTTTTTGGTTTTTAGTGAAGGAACGGCGGGATACTGGGAGCAGACTGCTAGTGGTTCACACAAGAGGACTTTGAACTTGTGGCTGACATAGTCCTCTCCCAGTCAGTTGCGTTACTGGTCTCCAGCTGGCAGAAAATACATACTCATGAGAGATTAACCGTCAGTATTATCATGCAAGAGGCATGTGTGCATCCACAAGGATGACCCAACAGCAAAATATACACTGCATTTTTCTGAAACAAACTCCCAAGGTCAATCTAGAGATTTCTGTCTGCTGAGAGAGAAGTTAGTGGGTTATTTGGTATTTATTGGATGCAAATTCTAGGTTTCTAATGTCCTAAATATGCATTTTAATTTGATGTTTGGTTACTGCATTCTTTTGTGGAGCAATAATTCCTGCAACCAGTGTTTCATGCACAATTTGCTTACAGATGAACAAATAATTTCAGTTCTCTGTTTTTTCATGGGGAACATGGAATTGTAGAACCTTTCTTCATTGTCTGGGTTGAAATGTCTCAAAAAATCAGCGCGAGAGACACCAATGTTACACAGATTATAATGACCAGTGCTACTAAATGCATTCTAATGTTTCTGAAAGGAGGGCATTATAGAAAGGTTTGCACTTCTGACACATCATTCAAATGAAAGAAAAAATGCTTTATAACCACTTGATATAAATAGAAGCACTAGGGGCGTGGTTAGTGGAGTGAGTTACCATAAACTTCATATCATATGATTTTACACAAGAGAGTGGTATCAGTATTGTGAACACTCAGGAAATCTTGAGAGAGATAAAACTGTAGGTGCCACATAGCGCATCCTCCCAGTATTATTCAAACATATTCTCCACGCTTCCGATATTCACCCACACAGTGGGCAGTTAATGATATGACCTTTAAAGTATGAGACAACTAATTAGTTTGATAAGCATGTCACAGTTTGTTCTCATGAAAGCCGCCGATCACACACAATCAAAATAGTGCACATTAAATATAGAATTATGTATTTTATTGCAAGTGTGCAATACGAGCTGGTACTTAGAGCAAAATGACCAAGTTAGGCAGAAAAACTGCACAGGAGCTCTCCACGGCACTTCAGTCTTCCAAAGCAGAGGGATCACTTAATCCTTGTCAAGGTGTGGCACACTATTCTAGTGATCATAGGAACAGCAGTTCAATTTTTCATAATGTTGGTAATTTTGGGGTTCTTATACCAGCAGTTTGTCAGAGAACACAGCTGACATTTACTTTTGGCTTTGAGCGCATAGCAAATGTAACAAGATTAAGACAACATTTCAAGGCATGTTTATTTCTCATTCATCTTCTGATCTCTAGCATGATTTTTTTCTGGGGGTGCTAAGCACCCCTATCACTCCTACTTCCAGCACCTATGAAGCTGAAGAACCTTCATATTAAAGTGCCAAATTACAATGTCTCTGTTGCTGCTAACAGACTAGTAGTAGCTCTGTCCCGAGCTCGTAGAGTGGTGTTCAGAGTATGAATGCATGCCTGATACACAATGGTGACAACAGCGGCTTCATGCGATTCTACTATTGGTGCTTCAGTAAGAGTGGCATTTCAAGGTGGGGGATAAAGGCGCATAGATAGATACAAAGGTTAATAAGCAGACGATGAAACTCAGAGAATTAAATTGTAGCCCAAATAGGGCTCAACAGAGCACAGACAAGATGTGTGATGAGTGAGTGACAAACTGGTTGTTTTGAGATATTGCCAATATCGACTTGATATTGATGGCCAATAATGGTGTGCCAATAATCCCAATTGTATCTAGGCAAAGACAAGTAACAAAGCATTTGTAATAAGTGCTGTCTATACTTGTGTCATGTTCTTGGATCTATCTGAAGCACATTATCTGGTCAGCCAGAAGAGGTGAGGCTGGGCATAGGACTTCTACTGCACACTGTGGAAGTGGCTAAAGAAGGTGTGTTTTCTCATTATTTTCAATTACTATCTGAGAAAGCTGCAATCACGGGAAACTGTACACAAAAGATTGCTAATGCACTGTATTTTCCGAGTGACAACATTTGGTATTAAATCAGTAATCTCTCATGTATATCCTTTTCCCAGCTCTGATTCTCCTCAGCACAACCTGTGAAAAGATTTCGCCTTCTGATACATTACCTAGTGGAATTTTGGTATGCGCCTTTACTTGTTTAATTCTTGCTACCCAGAGGCATTATTTAGGAATATATGTAAAGCACGAGGACCAGGTTTACCCACTCATTAAAATAAAATAACCACGGATAATAAGATGCAGGTGAAAACTGCCAAATATTTAGAAAAGCATAATCAATTAAGTTTTGTTTGGAACATAGAAGCCGAGGAAATATTATGAAAACTATTATTTGTTCACTGAATATATATGGTAGGGTTCAGCTAAATTAAAAATACGAATGTCCAGCATGCTACCCATAGGAATTCCTATGTTTGTGGCATTAATTCAAGCATTTCACCTATTACTTTTCACTGTATACCTGAGCCACAATAAATGACAGAGGCTTGCTTACATGTGATTCTCCAGAGTGCAGTGCCCCAGCAGCTTAAGCCCCCAAAAGAGTAGTATATATGTTGGGTTGGCTAGCGTTTCTGTACAGAGACAACAACAGGTTTGCATAGGTTGATCTTGTTGGGGTGGGATGAAAGTTCAATTGTATAGAGTAGTTCCCTTACAGTAATGTCAACGATAATCTTGAAATTATTTAGTGCCACCAAAAATAATAGCCAATAGGAATGGTTTAGTCAAACATTCCGTTAATTGGTTTTCACTCATATAGTCATCTCCATGGGAAAGTATAAAATATATTTTTTTTAAATACCATCTTAAAATAATTTAACATTTTCAGAGTTTGCATGGCTTGGGGTAAAGTAAGACACCATGTGCGTTTAATTAATAGAAAACAAATCTAATGGTGCTGAGCTCTAATGGCAGAATAAGCATGAATACATTTGATGTTGGCAGTCACTAAAATAATGTCATTTGCTACAGTGAATCCCTATGATACGGCATTCTATTTAGCATGCATAATATTTCCGATGGAGTAATAATTCGCTATAGCCTTATATTTATATTTTAATATTTAGGAGTGTTGCTTGCAAATTATTTCATGCTTCCTATATCAGTTTGAGGCTTGCTTTTATGTAAGTTGAAAATGTCTTCTGATATTACAAATGTGCAATAATGCATAAACAATTAGGCATGGGTAATGTGGGGAAAACTTTCAGTTTCTCATTTCCTGAAAACTAGATTAGACTGATGCTGAAATACTTTCACTAAAATAAAACTTTTGCAGTGATGTGCTCTGCTGATAATATTGGCATATGCAAATGATTACTTTTTTCCTTGCAATTTCATTATTTGGATGGCTAGTAGTGGTATACCAATAAGAGCAAACATCATATTAGAATTCATGACAGTTTTCACAATGTATTATCAATATATGGAAATAATTGTCTGCTCCGAGATTAAATTACATTATTGTGTATCTTTTCCTTGCCTAATAAATAATGATGGATGGCTTTTATTTTCATCACCACCTGCAACCATTTAGTCGCCCCTTGATTGCCGAGGCTGAAATAACATGAGCTTATGTTGCAAGCAAAAAAATGTAGTCAAAACAATTGTATGCGTCTTGTTTGCTATCTGCATTGTTTTAATCCCAGAAGAGTTATTCAAAGACAGCAGCTTGCCAAACAGCACAGTTCACAAGAAGTCAGCCAAGCAAACGCAAAACAGTGTCCATCTGTACAAAAATTAAGGGCCTGATTTAGAGTTTGTCGGAGGGGATTACTCGTCACAAAGGTGAAGGGTATCCCGTCTGCCATATTTCGATCATATTTATGAGGGAGTAACCCATCCGAAACTCTAAATCAGACCTAAATATTGAATCTCACTCCACCACAATGGAATGTTGCTGAGGTGGACTTGATATGCTAGTGACTAGTCCATCTTGTTAAAGTGAGATGCGAGGCCTGAAGCACCCACACTGTTTAGGAGCCTAACAAATAACTTGAGAGGTGCATGTAAATTCTAGCAACAGTCAAAGTGTCTGTTTGGTAATTTAGCAAACACTGACACAAATCACAAGCAATCAAGTACATAAAGGAAGATTGAATCTTTAGCACACAAAATTGTTGGTCTTTTTTATAGAATCTCCTGGCAGATTAAAGATTCTACACAGAGGGTAGATGTGTAGAAAGAACAGCTGAAACGTGCAAAAGTGAACGAACCTTTAATCTTACTATCCTCGAAATATCTAAACGTGTGCCATGCAAGTGAAAATAAAGGTGCCCCACGAACACGTGATTGAGAAAAAGAGAATTAATAAACATAGATTCATACCATCAATATTAGAATGTAAAGGTCAAATTCAAAATTATTATTACAATACAGCGTAACCAACATGAGAAAATGCTGCTTAATGCGTCAAAGATTCCATTTTAAAATACATACTGACAAGCCCTGCAAACGGTGATTCTTCACCAATATACCCATCTAACCCCTTTATGAATAAATATCTTTTTTTGCAACTACTGTAGATTAAAGTACAGCAAGCCCTAAACTATACCTGTAGATACACTGAGTGTTATGTGCAACCATTGTTGAGGGATGAGAGTGGCATCATGACTCATTCGATGCTTCACATCTCGCGAGTCACGGTTTCTCAAAACATTCAACAATGGTAATGAGTGTCATATTAGACTCTGCATACATTCTTTTTGGATGGGTAGAGATATGTTTTTTTTATCCCGACTACAGAAAGAACAAAAAGGGAGAGCAAATTGTGCTTGTTCTTTCTCGAGCCATGATATTCCTGAAGATCTCACCCTGGTGAGCTATATTTTAAAGATATGAGCATTTGTAAGCATCTGAGATGAACTCCTAGTCATACGTTCTGTGCTACATTGATAGTATGTGAGGTCTTTTTGAAGGCTCCTGTAGCCAAGTCCCAAAATAAAGTAAAAGAATAAAAATGAAAAGAGAATGGGACAAGGTAGAAATTCCCTGATCCCTTAGGCCTGGCGGTGGGGACCCTGCCTGGAAACATTTTTGCCACAAAAATCATGGAGGGTCCATGGATCCTGGCAAAAATTATAAAAAATAACGAAGCTAGGTCTCCAACCCTTGTTTAAACATTGGCACCCCGGTGTGCCAGGTCCTGGGTAAAATACCAATAATTATATTGGGGAGGGGTCGAGCGCAGCCCCTTCCCGATGGCCAATTTAGGTCCTGGGGGCCACCACCTCCCAAGAGCTGACCAATTCAAATTCAAGTGGAGGGGCCCACACCAAACTCCCAAAGGTGTTTATGACCCTGGGGACCACAACTTCCCCAGGGCTAGGAAAATGTATAAGAAGGTGGCTGTGCGGATCCCCCTCCTGGGCCCATTATGGCCCTGGGGACCACAACCTCCTGGGCCAAGCCGATTTAGTAAGAGGGGGAGGGGGATGCACGGCCCTCCTCTGGGCTGTTTTTGATTGCAGTTACCTTAGAGCGTGAGCTATAGTGTCTTGAGATAAGCATAAATATAACAGTTAAATTTCTATGGTTTTGTGCGTGTAAACTCTGAGCCTAAGTATAATGTCACTCTAACCTTTGTTTTTTTACATATGTATATACAATATGTATATATTTAAATTTTCTATCAAACATAAAAACATACAAAATACTCGGGCTATATGGATCACAATAGATATATTGTCATAATTCATGCCTTCAGCTGTTACCAGTGCAAGAGCCATGAGACAATCTCCAAGTACAAGCAATGAACATCCATTTGTACAGTGTGAACAGCTGTTCCCAAGGGGGATGTCCCAGTGCTAAGATACCTGAGGTAACTAACAATAAACAACATCTCATTAAAGAGGAAGGTCTTCAGGCCAGATGTGAAAGCTGTTGGCCCTGGTAAGCTGATCAGATTAATGCAAGGTTCCATGCAGACAAGCAGACATAACCTGACACATTATTAAATTAGATAAGAATAACAGTCCAAACCTAGCTTTGCCTCTCCATATCGGCGACTATCATTTTGAGAGGGGTTTTGGGTCAACCTCCACTTTCTAATCAGTTTGCACGGTAATCATACAAGTATCTTCAGCTGGGAAGAGTGGGACCCTGGATAATACTTGTTTGAGACTGCATCGTCTCTTTTGGGGCATACTTACCAGTTTTCAACAGCAAATCACTTGTTCTAGCTTGATTGGTGCTTCACAGGTGATTCTGATGCCGAATTTGCAGGACTGATGTAGGGTCATATTGTGTTGTGCACAGCTCACAGGTTTCATCTGCATGACACCTTCTTGGGAGCAGGGCAATATGTTTTTAAACTCAAATGGTTGTAGCTGTTCCTGGAACTGCAATATCACTCCAAAATTATTTTAGCTGTATCTAAAAGTGTCATGATGTTCATGAGAAATCTATGTTAGAAGATCCCAAAAAGCACTGCGGCCATACTGCAATAATTGAGGTGTTTGCTGCTGGTGCTCTGTGGCACCCCAAACTGCAAAGGGAGCTGGGGTGTAGCCTGCATTTCCTGATGAGCCATCTGTGCTAGGAGGGAGGGGAGGAGTGGTCACTTACACCTGAAAGGGCTGTGCCTGTCCTCACACAATGCAGTCTCCAACCCCCTGGTGAGTGTCTGGGGCCTGGCCTGGGCAAGGCAGGATTTCACATTCAAGAGAGACTTTGCTTTGAAGTAGGCCTACTTCAAAGGAGACATTGGGTATAAGAAGGGCACCCAAAACCACAGACTTTAGAACACTTCTAGAAACCAAGAGGAACCTCTGCCTGGAGAAGAGCTGAAGAGCTGAGGAAGAAGAGCTGCCCTGCCTGTGACTGTGCTTTGAGGAGCTATCCTACAGTTGCTGCTTCTGCCAGAGCAAGAGGGCAAAGACTGGACTTTGTGTGCCTTCCATCTTAAGAAGAACTCTCCAAGGGCTTGATTTAGAGCTTGCTTCCTGTTGTTTGAAGTCTCAGGGACAGCAAAGACTTCTCTCTGCCAGCGCCTGGAGTCTCTGGAGAGACTCATACTCTGCCCTGTGGTGCCCATCCAGTTCCTGGGACCCTGTAAGGAAAAGCTGGCAGCCTAAGAGGAGGAAATAAACACATAGAGCGCCGTGCAGGGAAGAGATTGACACAACTCCGATCTGCGGCTGGGAATTAGATGCGCCACCGGCTTCGAGCTGAAAATCAACGCTTGCCTGTAACGCGACTGAAGAATCAATGCACAGAGCTGGAGAAATGACACGCAGCATCGCTGGCGGAGGCTGGTGAGATCGTAACCCGCAGTGCTTGGTTTTTGGATCATCGTGCGGCTGGATTCCGCTGGGCATGTAAAAACAATGCAGGGCCTGCCCGGACTCGAGAGTGCTGACCGGATCGACGCATCACTCTCCTGCGGAGAGAAGAAACGACGTGCCCAACCTGACAAAAGGAGAAACGTCGCAAGGTCTGCTCGTGAGTGGAATCAACGCATTGCAAGCCCTTTTTGGTGCAATCTCGCCCGTGCAGGGTTATTTTTGACACACCCAAGGTACATTTTCACCCTAACAGTGTTAGTGTGTGTTTTAAACTACATAAAGACTCTTTTTGCTTTTTAATTGATAACTTGACTTGTGTATTGTGGATTTTTGTCATTTTGCTCTTGTTCTGTTTAAATAAATGTTTTCTATTTTTCTAAACATGTGTTGTGTCATTTTGTAGTGTTTTCAATAAGTTACTGTGTGTGTTAGTACAAATACTTTACACCTAGCACTCTGAAGTTAAGCCTACTGCTCATGCCAAGCCACCAAGGGGGTAAGCAGGGGTTAGCTGTGGGTGATTCTATTTTACCCTGACTAGAGTGAGGGTCCTTGCTTGGACGGGGTAACCTGATTGCCAACCAAAGACCCCATTTCTAACATAAAGCATAACACTTAATTAATAAAAATAAATGCTGGTCATGGTCAAGGATTCCCCAGCTAGACAGCCTCAGGGGATATGCCAGGCATGCCACACTTGGATGGCCACCACAATTATGAATCTCCATGGCCCTGAGGGGTCTTTGCGAATTAGCTTTTGGTAGATGGGCTCTTGGTGATGCGCCCAACCCACAAGGAGTGCAATTTTTGTGCTCTAAATTGATGGTATCTTACTCATAATGATTTCATCAGAGACTCTTCAACAGCTCCTGGACTCTTTCTTTTCAAAAGCAAGGAGCTAGAAACCAGCTTTGGACCTGCCCTCTTATTTAAACAGAAGGTAGACTCCTTAGCCCAGGACCTTGCTGCAGCACTATTCCATAGCCATCAAGGCAGATTACATGCTCTGCCCACACTATTCAGATCCCACACCCTCTAGGCCACTTGTAGGGTGTCTTTATGTTTAGCAGAATTCAATGAGCAGGATGCGTTCACTTAGGGGGGTGCTATTCTGACTGTAAAACAGAATGCAGCCAGTATAAACATATGAAAGAGTTCTATTAAGAAGGTCTTGGTCAACCACAGAGAAGGAAATCTCACCAATTTTAAGGGCATTTTGCAGGTGCCTGCTTGAAAGCAGTAGATAGATAGGTGAAAGTCAGTAATGGGATGATTTAAACTTGTGTTGTTTGAATAGTTACAAGGATATAGGAAATTACCATCTTTTGTGTGATCCTCCCCCCATTTTTGTCTAATCTGTTTTGCTGACATTAGAAATGTGTGCACTCTATCCCTGCTAAAGAAGAGTAAAGTGATGGTGCTCCCCCTTTAAACTGGTTAATATTGGTGTACTGCTGATTGGCACAACTAACATTTTTGTAAAGCCATAGTATATAGTACGGAAATTAAACCATGGCATGGAATCGTAAGTGCCACCTGTGGATTTCAGCACCGATTGGGTCATACACTATGGTGGCAATGAAAACAAGGCTTCATGCCCATCCTGGATAGTCTAGCAGCAGCGGCCTGATCCCTGCTTCACAAACCTGTCAAAATCACTATTTCCACTGGCAGGTAAACCTGAGATTAAATATTAAATAAATCGGGCACCTAAGGGCACCTTGCTACCCTCAAGGTAAGGTGCACAATAATTAAGAGTGGAACATGTATGTGACATTAGAAATGGAATGTTCCCCTAGAGGTTAGGCCTTACATGACATTGTCATTAGTCAGGCTATAATTGGTACACAGGAAAAATCTAGGTATAAATGATACATGTTGATTTACAATGTTTTACCTATACCAGCTGCAGACTCCAATCAAAGACTTATTTTAATAATGAATTATAAAACAATCTAATTGCAAAGTCAGATGTGTATTAAATATATGGGAAATGGAAATTTTAAATTGTTACCTTGGCCCTGCCTGAAGCTGCTGGAGGCTAATTTGCAGCGGCTCTCCAGCCACTGCCCAGCTGTAGTTGGCCTTAATGAGATTTGATAGAGATGTTAAATCTGCTACCAGAGCAGCAACAATGCCATGGGTGTGGAGAGGTGTTGTATTGCCCTTTTAGAAAGACCATTAAGGGTGGACCAACGAACCTCAATAACTTTGAAGGGGTCTGCCCTATCACATGCAATTGTTAGGTAACATTTGGAAAGGCACAGTCTTTGTCTCCATAGCCAGGCTCGCACCAAACCTAGTGGCTAGAAAGCTAGCCCTGATCCAGTTTTGAGTCACCACAAAGGAGTGGACTGCTCATTACCCTGGCTACGCCCCTGGGTAGACAAATATGCTCTGCACAAGGGAAGAAGGGTTTCTCCATATTGGATTTTGAGAGAGAGGGGTACTGTAGAATTGCCTGCAGTAGAGGAAACAGGAACTGCTGAAAAAGTGGATGGAGTTGCCCTTAGAACATTTTCCCGATTGGTCAGGGAGTGTCCAGGAGTCATCCATATGGACTAGCTGGTGCCAGGCACAAATGCAGCATATCCGTGCACCATCCTTAGAACACCTACTGGACCTGTGGTAGATCAGAAGAGGTCATGGACTGTTGTCTGTGATCTGAGAGGAGACATGAAGGCCTGGACCGGCTCCCTCCTGTACCCAGCACAAAAAAGTGGACTCCAACTATCAATTGTCTGACCTCCTGTGTGGCTGCAGGGAGACAACAAGCTGCAATAGGCTTTTTTCCCTGAAGTACCTGGCTGACCAGTGGCAAGTGGACCTAGATTGGACTTTTTTGTTGGCATCTGCCTGATACCTTGAAAGTCTATAGGTTCCTCCTCCCTTAAGTCATGGGGGGTTTATAAGGGTACTCCTGTGATTGTTTGGGTACCAGAAAAAGGTTTGGAAACTTTTTAACTGTTTCGAGTGACCTGCAAGGAAAGGTATATGACCGACAGATCCATGTCATCGGATTGAATTTCAGCTCTATCCCAGTCAAGGCCACAAGACTTTCTGTAAAATAGCAACATCCCATTCTGTGTTGGTGTGAGAAATTGGCTTGTCGGTTGACTGGGGTGTGAGCTCTAGTCAAGCAGCAACCACAGCTTTTGTCAGGGCAAGGCACAAGCAAACCCCAAATTAAACTGTGCTAACTCTCTGATAGCTTGGCACAGAGCGGTCAGGCTTAACTTTAAGAAAATGTGTAACGTATTTGTGCAAAACTTAAAACAGTAAAAGCATGATAATACCACACAAATAGGATCCTTCACCAGGTAGTAAAATAGAACTTATTTTAACGAAGAAAACAACACCAAACCATTAAAAATCCAATCAGTAGAACTTGAGTCATTAAATTTTAAAGAATAAACTGTAGGATAGCACTTAGAAACTAAAAACGCCAACCAGGGACATCTGGTTGTGCCAGTCAAAAGTTAAGGCTGATCGTGAGGGAGCACAGGCAAGCTACGGGGACCCAGTTAGGACTGGGTCCCTGTAGGCCTCATGATCAAAGTACCTAGTTTGTACACCTGGTGGCTGAACATTGTACTGATCTTAGTTGAAGATGCGTCACTCAACTGATGGAATGCGTTGGTTCAGAGTTGTATCAAGGCAGTAGTGCAAGGTGCTGTTGTGTCGACATCGAGGATCCCATGGGGGACGTATTGGTGTAAGATACCAGTCAGAATCCCTGCCACTAGACAGCATACATACTACAGCACCCTCAAACGACCATCAAGGAGGCATGAAATGATCTTAGTACTCACCCCTTGTGTCTGCTGTGCAGCCTTCAAGTGCCCATCCAAGTCTGGATATGCCACTGCCAGAATGCGGCGCATTGGGGGGTCAGGGCCCGACGGGCACCCCTTCCTTGTTAGGAGGACTTCCCTAGCTGGGCCTCACAGATCTTTCTGGCCCAGCGCCGCAGGTCCTCCCACTGCTTCCTTCAGTGGGTGCTCCGCCGGTTGTAGACCCCCGGGGTCCACACCTCCCTGGTGATGGCCTGCCAGAGTACCCTCTTCTGATGGGCGCTGACCTGTAGGGGACACACAGAAAAGTAACACAGAGGTCAGACAATGCCCATTTGATACCGCTGGCTATACGTCCCCTATGGGACGGACAATTTACAACATCATTTCACCACCTCACTAACAGTACTTGCCAAACATTCAACGCCTGTGCAGTTACAAATTGTGCACACATGCATACAGGCTCTCACCAACATCACACACATCCATGCACGTCATCTGCCTACTCACCTGCACCTCTGGTTGCTTATATAATTTTGCATACAGGGATAGGACCCCGTCCACCAGCATCTCCAGCTCCTCCGTGGTAAAGGCCGGGGCCCTTTCCCCTGTGGCTCATGCCATTTGAGTAACCAGAGTCAGGACACAGCAGCACAATCAGTGGAGTACTTCCATGCAGAGGATGCAGGAGTCAAGTGAACCTGGGGTGAGGGAATGGTGTACGCTCCGCGGCGGAGTGCACCGTTACAGCCGGCAGCGATCATGATAGGCCCATATTCCCCATTGACAACCATATTAACCAATGAATGGGTGTACGGCAGTGAACACTGCCTTAAGTGATAACAACAATCGCCAGCGGAATGAGGTAACTTCCACTGATACATGTCTGGATGACAGGGGGCTGCCATTTTGCCAGTACTACGCAGATACTTCCTGGTCATGGGCCCCCTCAGGCCCTATGGACACCAGCCCTCAGTCACAATCCCACATGCATATTTTCTGCCCACCACATACCAGACGTATCAGTTAAAACATGTCAGTCCAGTTGTTCATCCTACAATGCTTGTGTGTAACCTACATGTTATACAGTAGTGTTTAATACACATCAGGTTGTGCAAATGTATGTGTGTCCCTCACATGTGTTCTCCACTCCTCCTAGGTACAGACCCATGTGGCGAGAGAGGGCCCCATCTGTGTGCAGACCTCTTGTTGATTTGGAGACCATGGTGGAACGTCACTTCATTATCAACTACAGACTCACTTGTGCTACTATCCATGAGCTTTGTGCATTACTGCATCCAGTACTGAGACTGGCAAATCGGAATCAGAATGCAATCTCCACTGAAGTGCAACTGCTCTCTGTACTCCATTTCCTGGCCACAAGCTCATTACAGGTGACAGTGGGCATGTGTGCAGGGTTCTCACAGCCAATGTTTAGCCTCATCCTGTCTAAATTCCTGGATGCCTTTGTAATACACCTGCAGACAAATGTAAAGTTTCCCCAAAGGCCTGAACTCCCTGCCATCAAGTCAGACTTTTATGCCTTTGCCAACATTCCCTATGTGATAGGTGCCATCGATGGCACCCACATAGTCATCATCCCCCCAAGAGTAAATGAACAGGTGTACTGAAACAGGAAGAACGGTCACTCAATGAACATATAATTGGTGTGTACGGCAGATCAGTACATTTCACATGTGAATGCCATGTTTCCTGGATCAGTCCATTATTCCTTTGTCCTGAGGAACAGCAGTATACCACACATGATGGGTCAGCTACAAGGGGACAGAGGATGGCTCATAGGTGAGTGTGTTTGAGACATAGCTGACAGCCAGGCTGTCTGCAAGTGATGGCAGTTTGTTACAGTCCTGCTTCGCCAACGTTTGAAGGTGATTCTGGCTACCCCAACATGAATTGGCTCCTAACACCAGTGAGGAATCCCAGGACAGATGCAGAGAGGAATTACAATGAGGCCCATGGATGTACTAGGAGGGTGACTGAGCGCACTATAGGTCTCCTGAAGGCTAGATTCCGTTGCCTCCCTCTCTCTGGTGGATCCCTGTGCTATGACCCTCAGAAGGTGTCTGGAATAATGGTGGCCTGCTGCATGCTGCACAACGCGGCTGTGAGAAAATATATCCCCCTAGGAGGAGGGGGGTGCTGTATATCCTGACCTGGTTCTTCTGAGAGGAGATGAGAGTGATGGTGAGGATGAAGAGGGGGAAGATGTCCACTCCAGAAACCAACTGATCCAACTATACTTCCAGTGACTATGAGCTACGGTTCACTGATGATGTTGTCTGCACTGCATAAAGCCAGTCTGACGTATTCACTATGGGGATGTGTGGTCTGTAGTCTTTGACACTTTTATATGAATGTAAGGTGCCATGTGCCATGATAACCAACATGGTGTACATTTCTGTTTATTCCACACTGTGCTGTGCATTGGATGCCATTCCTGAAATAAAGGTCTGATAAAGGAATTTACTGGCAAATGCATTCACACTTACAATTGAATCCACATAATGACAGGGAACATAGGAATTGGTGTAAATGTGTTTTATTTGGTGTCAGGAATGTATTGGTGTGTATTACAGTAATAGGGAGTGGGCTAATGGTGGATGTCCATACTGGGTACATGGGCTCAGCCATCGGTGGCAGTTCGTCTAGGTCCATCTGTACATTACAAGTTGTTGAATTGCTATTGGCCGGTGAGGATGGTAGCATTGTGCCACACTTGGGAGACAGTTAATCTCAGAGTCACTTCTTTGAGGGTGCCTTGGTCTTGGCAGGTCTTTCTGTGCTATATCTGGGTCTGAAGGACAGTTTGAGTGTCTGGTGCTGGGCTGTATAGGTAGGGGCTGGTTTCCTATGTGTCCTTTGCCAGTAACACCTGTCCAGTTGCTGCTGCTGAGGGTGATGGCTGGTCTGTGTCCTGGTCAGTAGTAGGTGCTTCCTGGTTTTTGGGGGTCTCATGCTGGGTTAGGTAGTGGTGCTGCAGCACCCCTGCTATAGTGTCCATGGTGGCATTGAGTTGTTTCCACTGCTCCATGGTCTCCTGATGTTGGGCCATCTGCTGCCTTTGACTCTGCTCCAGGGTGGCCATGATCTGGCCCATCCTGTCTTGTGTATGGTGGCATGCTCCCAGGACCTCAGAGATTACCTCCTGGGCTGCAGCATCCATCCTTTGGCCTCCACCCCGGGCCACTGATACCCTCCCACTGGGCCTAGACCTCTGTGCCTGTGTCCCCTGCACAGGTCTGGTGGTACCACTTGTACTGAAGCCATTGTCATCCTGCCTGTTGGTAGGTGGAGACTCTGGCTTCAGTACTTGTGTTCCACCAGTCTGTGGCCTGGATACACTGGAGTGGGGATGTTTGGGATGTGCTGATGTTAGTGGCTGGCTGTTAGGGGCATCAGTGGTGTCCTGGGTGGGGCTGCTGTAGGGTGACAGTTCACGGCTGTGTGACAGGCCAGGGTATCCCTCAATATCCACACTTCCCACGTCAGTGTCCTGAGTGGTGCCTCTGTCTCCATGAGGGGTGCTGGCACTCTTTGGTCTTTCCGCCAGGGTGGTATGGGTGGTGGTGCCTGTGGGGGGGAATGGACATGTATGTTACATTTACTCATTCGGATGACGATGCATAGCTCTGGGCTATTTTGTGCACTTTTCTACCCTGTTGGGGCATGCAGGGACCTTTTTTGGGGTTGCCATTGCATTGTGCATGGGATGTGGTGGTGCACTGAGGGTTGTGTAGTGCCATTGTGATACCTTGCAGGGGTGGGATGCTGTGCACAGGGGGAGGGATGTTGGCCTGTTGGTGAGTTTGTGGGAATGCAAGGTGCCTGGATGTGGTGATTGAGGCCAGGGTGGGGTGTGGTCCTGGTGGTAGTTGGAGGGACGTGGTGATACATGCATTACAGGTGTGGTGGCTATGGGGTAATTGTAGATGACTTACCAGAGTCCATTCCTCCAGTGAGTCCAGTGAGGCCCTCAGGGTGCAGGATGGGCAGTACCTTTTCCTCCCAGTCGGTGTATTCGGGGGTGTAGGTGGGGGTCCTCCTTCAGTCCTCTGTACCGCAATGTGGTGCCTGGATGCCATGGACCTCACCTTCCTGCTCAGGTCCTTCCATCTCTTGCAGATGTCGTCCCTCGTGCATGGATGGTTACCCACTGCATTGACCTTGTTCACTATAGTCTTCCATAACTCCATCTTCCTGGCGATGGGTGTGTGCTGGACCTATGCCCTAAAGATTTGTGGCTAGTCCTTGAGTTTCTTATCCACTTTTGTTCTTAGCTCCTGTCTGTGAACCGTGGGTACTTAAGGGGTGACATGTTGTGTGTTGTGGATGGAGTGTTGTGTGGATATTGGTGAGGGTGCTGTTGTGTGGTGGGGTGTGTGAGTTGTGTGATGTTGGGTTCAGTGTCTGCATGTTGTGTTGTCAGTTTGGGTTCTCCTATTGGTGATGCAAAGGATTGTGGGGTGTGTCTGTGAGTGTTTTATAGTGTTGTGGATGTGTGTGTCAGGTGTGTGGGTTTCAAGCTTGCCAATGTGTGCATTTGTTGCTGTTGTGTCCCATTGCTGGCCGTGGCGGTCTATACCACCAATGGCAGTTCGACATCCACTAATCGCCGCGGTGATTTGTGCATCATTATTTGGAGGGCAGGGGATTTGTCTGCTTGGCGGTGGCAGGAGGGATGTGCAGCCTTTCCGCCGACAAGGCCCTGGCGGTGGCTGGAGGAAGCAGAATTTTTGGCAGGTTCTGTTTTTGGCACCTTTATATGACAGATTTCTGTTCACCGCCAATGGCAGTCTTCTGTTCTCCTTCGCCACGAGGCCGATGGTGTTTACCGCCATGTTCATAATGACCACCTTTGTGTATAGTTGTCGACCTATTTGTCATGGGTGAAGAGAGAGAGAGAAGTGGAGAGATCTGCATAGTAGGGCATTGTTATTATCATCCCATACCTGAGTGACATTGTGAGATGTAAAGAAGCAGCCTGTAGGAAGTTAGCTCTGTATATACTATTTCAAAGTAAGACATAGGGGCTCATTACAACATTGCTGTGCAAAAGACCGCCAACACATCACTGCGGCCGCGGAATTCTGCCACGGTCATTATGACCCACAGCTCGGAATCCGCCAAAATCGAGACACCCACACAAGTCCGCCACACCAAAGGTCAATGATAAACTGCCGATAACAAAACCTCCACTGTCACACCAACAGGAATACGCCCACACTATCACGACCCACGAATCCGCGTGGCGGTCTTTCAACTGCGGTATTTCATTGGCGGTACACACAGCCGCTCTCAAAATACACACACATTTACAAAGCACATCCACATTGGACAAATCGGAATACACACACCTGATACACATACACACACCACTCCCACACACCCAATGCAATATAAAACACACACCCACATCACCCACAAACTCTTACGTCAACAAGTGCAACAGAAGGCCAGAGAGAGACACCACCAGAAAGAACAATAGCATCCACAGGCACACAACACCATCACTCACACAACATCCAAGCACCTCACACAACCCACCTCTAAATACCACCCCACACATCACAACACACACCACCCCACACATCACCCACAACACCCCATGGCCCCGCAAAGACACCCCAGGTTCTCTGAGGAGGAGCTCAGGGTCATGGTGGAGGAAGTCATCCGGGTAGAGCCACTGCTATTCGGATCACAGGTGCAGCACACCACCATAGCTAGGAAGATGGAGCTATGGCGCAGAATCGTGGACAGGGTCAACGCAGTGAGACAGCACCCAAGAACACAGGATGACATCAGGAAGAGGTGGAATGACCAACGGGGAAGGTGCGTTCCGTGGTCTCAAGACACCACATTGCAGTTCAGAGGACTGGCGGCGGACCCCCACCTCCTCCCCCACAACTAACAACATGGGAGAAGCAGGTCTTGGCTATACTGCATCCTGAGGGCCTAGCAGGAGTAGCTGGAGGAATGGACTCTGGTAAGTCTAATCTTTCACTTCTTTATCCCCCACCCACCTGCATGCTATTCCCTACCCCCACCCTCGACCTCACCCACATCACTCTAACTCCTCACGTAAGTCCCAATATCACAAACCACACATCCCAAACCCAAGCCCTGCATGTAACACCAAAGCATGGACACCCATCACCAAAGCATGTCCACTGCACATACCCATACACCACCCTAAACCATTATCGCACAAGGTCCTATACAGGAATGCAAGCACTGGGGTACAGGGTCACCCACCCATTGCACACCATGGCACATACAGATGCAATAATCATGCCTTTACACCCCTGCAGGACCCCTACCCAACGTCACCGGAGGGTCTAGACATGTCCACTCCACCCACAGAAGAGGCCCACAGTGATGACAGCAGCCCTGTTCAACTGGATCTAGATGACCAGCCCGGCCCATCTGGGACCTCGGGAAAGTCGGTTCCCCTCACACTGGCACAGGCCACTACAGAGCTTCCCCCCTCTGGAAACACCAGCGCAGCACCCTCCCAGCGGGCCCATACCTCTTTCCCCAGGACACATCAAGCAGCAGTGTGTCCACCACTACAGGGAACCCAGGCTAACCCACCACCCCAACAACACCAGGGACCTGGGGGCAGTGGCAGTGGGCACACGGTTCAGGGGACAGAGGCCCAGGAACATAAGGGAACTGGGAGGGCTGCTGTGCGAAAGGGGGACCCACTCTCCTCGAGGCCCTCTCCAACATCATGGGAGCCTACCACCATTCCCAGGAGCAATGGCAACGGTACTGGCCAAGTTTCAGGAGACCCAGCGGCTGCAGGAGGAACAGTATTTGGGGTTCAGGGAGGAACTCAAATCCATCAATTCCACCCTGGGCACCATTGTAGTGGTGCTGAAGGAACTCCTCAACACCAGGAGGGACACTGTGGCACAACAAGGGGCCCCTGACATTAGCCTGGACGATGAACTGCCCACCACCTCCACTAGTGGACAGGAGGCACCGCCACAGGACCACAAAACCAGCACCCCACCCCCTGCAAGCGTTCCCTGAGATCCAGGACAAAGACAGAGAACAATGCCAAGACCCCCACCAAGAAATAAGACCACCCTAATTGTCATCCTTGTGTCCCACTTTGTCACCCTGTCCATACTTAAGATGGCCCAGCTCCACTTCCTATGCCCCTTTGGACAATACACCTGTGAGACTAATAGACTGGACTCTGCCATGGACATTCCTCCACCATCACCCCTGACCATTTTACAACCCCCTCCACTATTTTGCACTTAAATAAACACCCTTAAATCACAAAACAATCTGGAGTCAGTCTGTGCTTTCGAAAATGTGTATTTGCAATAACAGTGGCAAAATGCTATATCCATGTAATGTCAACATACCTATGTCACACAGCTCTATTCCATGCGGAAACAAAGCAGATGTCACACAGTGGGACCCACATCTGTGAAATCGTAAGAGAAAGTGACAACTCAGTGACCATACACTGGGTGAAAATGACAGACAGATGAGAGGTAGTGGAATTAAATCAGATGTAGCAGGTAATGTTGTCTTCTTACCTGTGTCTCACTGGAAGTATTGCTGGATCACCGTGTTCCTGTTGTCTATGTCCTCTTCTTCTGCTTCCTCGTCTTCACTGTCCACAGGCTCCACAGCTGCCACAACACCTCCATCTGGACCATCCTCCTGCAGAAAAGGCACCTGACGTCGCAAAGCCAAGTTGTGAAGCATACAGCAGGCCACGATGATCTGGCACACCTTCTTTGGTGAGTAGAATAGAGAACCATCTGTCATATGGAGGCACCGGAACCTGGCCTTCAGGAGGCCGAAGGTTCGCTCCATAATCCTCCTAGTTCGCCCATGGCCCTCATAGTAGCGTTCCTCTGCCCTTGTCCTGGGATTCCTCATAGGGGTCAGTAGCCATGACAGGTTGGGGTATCCCCAGACCCACACACCTAGTCACACCGTATTGGGTCCATGTCCTCACCAAATAGCTACACACGTGTTTCTGGAGTTGTCCCATCACATAAGGGATGCTGCTATTCCGCAGAATGTAAGCGTCATGCACTGAGCCAGGAAATTTTGCATTGACGTGGGAGATGTACTGGTCTGCCAAACACACCATCTGCATATTCATAGAATGGTAACTCTTCCGGTTTCTGTACATATGTTCACTCCTGCGGGGGGGGGACCAAGGCCACATGTGTACCATCAATGGCACCTATGATGTTGGGGATATGTCCCAGGGCATAGAAGTCACCTTTCACTGTAAGCAAATCCTCCACCTGAGGGAAAACGATGTAGCTCCGCATGTGTTTCAGCATGGCAGACAACACTCTGGACAACACAATGGAAAACATAGGCAGGGACATCCCTGATGCTATGGCCACTGTTGTTTGAAAAGACCCACTTGCTAGGAAATGGAGTAGTGACAGCACCTGCACTTGAGGGGGGATTCCTGTGGGATGGCGGATAGCTGACATCAGGTCTGGCTCCAACTGGGCACACAGTTCCAGGATTGTGGTACGATCAAGTCTGGAGGAGATGATCACATGTTGCTCCTCTATTGTCGACAGGTCCACCAGCGGTCTGTACACCGGAGGATGCCACCGTCTCCTCACCTGCCCCAGCGGACGTTGCCTATGGAGGAGAACAGCGAGCAGAGAGTCAACCAACTCTGAGGTACGTAAACACAACTTAATCAGAAAATGTTAGCAAATCGACATCTGACTGTATTAGTGTTTAAGCAAGGCCTAGATATGTGTGACGCAGTCCAAAATTATGCCATGTGGGCCCCTGAAATGGCGGCTGCCTGACCTGTAAAGTGGGACAAAGGGATATGAGGTAACTGCGCTGGTGTTGTACACCGTCGCGGTAGGCGGTCGAAGACCGCGGCGCAATCCTGCATTGGTTAACATTGGACACTATGGGTCCCAGGAGCCAATGACGATGTACGCTGGCGGTGACAGTACGCACTGCCGCGGACATGACCGCCATTTTCTCTCTGTTCACTCACTTGATACCTGATCTTTGACAGGAGGGGACCTACACTGCAGGTGCTGCTGTGACCTCAGTCTGGAAGAGACAATGGCTCGTGTGTCTGGGGAAAGGGCCCCTGCCTTCAGCACGGAGGAGTTGGAGAAACTAGTGGATGGGGGTCCTACCCCAGTACACGCTACTCTACGATCCTCCAGACAGGTGAGTACACTGTGAGTATGCTGTATGGGCAAGGGCTGTTTGGAGTGGTGTGGATGAAAGATAGGGGGGGGAGAATGAGGCGTGCATGAAACAACGGTGAGTGCATGTGCGTCATGGCAAGGGTAGGGATACAGGCCAATGACTGTGACGGTGCGGACGGTTATATCTTCTCCTTTTCCCCTGTACTATTCCTGTAGGTCAGCGCCCACCAGAAGAAGGATATTTGGCGTGCCATCGCCAAGGAAGTCCGGACCCTGGGGGTCTACCACAGACGGAGCACTCACTGCCGGAAAAGATGGGAGGACATTCGCCGCTGGAGCAAGAAGACGGCGGAGGCCCATCTGGGGATGGCCTCCCAACGTGGGAGGGGTGCCCGTCGCACCATTACCCCCCTGATGTTTAGGATCCTGGCGGTGGTGTACCCGGAGTTGGATGGGTGCTTGAGGGCATCACAGCAGCCACAAGGGGGTGAGTACACTCTCATTCACCTGATTCAGCACACATTGTAGGTGTCTGGGTGGGGGAGGTGGGGTGTGGGTTCCCCTAGGCCAGGGCGAGTTTAGTAGGCAAGGTCCCTTCTTAAGGCAGGTCCTGTGGCACCCCACTTCACCTGTGTACAGAGCCAACTACACCTAGCCAGGCTCCTGTCACATCCATGTGTGCAGCAATCGGGCATAGCCTTGTAACCCATGTCCCTGTGATTGATTAGGAAACTCCAAGTGCACGTCGTAGTGTAGGGGGCTTCTGTGTCTGTAGTGTCCTCCAACGGTAGCGGTATTGCATGCACTCAACATGTCTTTCTTCTGTCTCCCCCCCTTTTTGTGGTCTCCCTGTTCTTGTTGCATTAGCATCATCAGGCGAAGGAGCAGTGGCACCGGAGCAAGAGGGAGCTGCATCCCACATGGCCCTCGAGGGCGACACAACGGAGTCTGAATTCACCAGTGGGATGGAGGGCGAGGGGAGCTCCACGGCGGGGACAGGAGCTGAGACCAGCGATACGGACTCCTCCTCTGATGGGAGCTCCCTTGATGGCGGGCCCATCTGTGCCCGCCGCATCTACAGGTACAGCCGCCACCCCCCCTACCAGCATCGCCCTCCCAGCAGCCCCTCAGCGTTTGCCCCGTGGCCGCTCACCCAGGTGGGTGGGCATCTCCTTTGCCCCAGCACCTCAGCCCCTGCCCCTGTCACCCCTGCTGCCCTCAGTGAGGAGGCCATTGACCTCCTCAGGTCCCTCACTGTTGGGCAGTCTACCATTTTGAATGCCATCCAGGGTGTAGAGAGGCAGCTGCAACAAACCAATGCATACCTGAAGGGCATTCATTCTGGTCAGGCAGCCCAACAGCTAGCTTTTCAGACTCCGGCCTCAGCACTGATGGCAGCCATTGTCCCTGTCTCTAGCCTCCCCCCTCCAACTTCCTCCACCCAGACCCAAACCCCTCTACCTCAGCCTATCCCAAGCACACCATCAGACCAGCATGCACACACGTCAACACACAAGGGAAGCTCAGGCAAACATAAGCACCACACATCCCACAGGCACTAAGGCAAGCATCATACACATGCAGACATACCAACAGCCACTGCCTCCACTGTGTCCCCTCCTCCTCGTCTCCCTCCTCCCACCCAGTCTCGTCTCCACTCACACCTGCATGAACTACATCTTCACCCACTACCTCCATCACCAGCACACCCACCACCACACCCCGCTCACATGCACTCACCACCCCACTACCATTCTACCATTCACATATCCCCTGTGTCCTCTACCAGTGTGTCTGTGAGCCCTCCTCCCAAGGTACACAAAAGCAGCCACACACCCACCCATCAGCCATCCACCTCACGACAGCCTCCAGCCCATGCACCTTCACCCAAAGTCAGCAAACGTACACCTCCTACAACCACTACCTCTTCCTCCACTCCCAAACCCCTTCCATCTACCTGTCCCAGTGTGCCCAAAAAACTTTCCTGTCCAAACTTGACCTCTTTCCCTCATCTCCCCCACCTCTTCAGTCTCCTAGGGCCTACCTCTCGAGGTCCCAACCCAGCACCTCATCCACAACATCTGCAGGAACAGTGGTGCCAGTAGTAACCGGCTTCTGGAGTTTGCCAGGCAGCAGGGCAGCCAGTGTGGCAAGGAGCCAGAGCACGGACAGTCCCACACCTCAAAAGCACAAAAAGTTGACCAGTGCCCGGCGGGAAGAGAGGAAAAATATCTGCCACCAAAGCCGCTCCCAGGGCTACAGTTGGGAGTGTGGAGACAGCTGCGCCACCATCCAAGGTGGGGAAGGGGCACAGTGAAAACCTCAAGTCTGGGAAAACCTGCAGGGCGGACAAGACCCCCACCAGCACTGCTGCCCAGGACACTGCCGCCACCAGCACCACTGCCCACGACACCGCCGCCACCAGCACCGCTGCCAAGGACACCGCAGCCACCAGCACCGCTGCCAAGGACACCGCCGCCACCAGCACCGCTATCAGGACACCGCCACCACCAGCACCACGGCCCAGGACACCGCCGCCACCAGAACCGCTGCCCAGGCCACCACCAGCACCGCTGCCAAGGACACCGCCGCCACCAGCACCGCTGCCCAGGACACCGCCGCCACCAGCACCCCTGCCAAGGTCACCGCCGCCACCAGCACCACTGCCAAGGACACCCCACTGCCACCAGCACCGCTGCCAAGGACACCGCCGCCACCAGCACCGCTGCCAAGGACACCCCGCCGCCACCAGCACCGCTGCCAAGGACACCACTGCCACTAGCACCGCTGCCCAGGACACCATCACCACCAGAACCGCTGAACAGGGCACCGCCACAACAAGCACCAAAGATTCCAACGCTACTGAGGCTGCCACGAGCAGGATGAAGCACTCTGGGCACCAAGCCCCCTCCAGACCCAGTGGAGACTGCTATCCACTTGAGAGACTGTGGCTTTGCACTCCCCAGGATTGAACAGTGGGCAAACCACCCACTGTAGAGACTTGAGAGACTGTGGCTTTGCACTCCCTAGGATTGAACAGTGGTCAAACCACCCACAGTAGTGACTTGAGAGACTGTGGCCTTGCACTCCCCAGGATAAAGCAGTGGGCATGGAGCCCCCCCCGTGGATCAGCCGTTGTGCACTCATCCGGCTGACTTGCCCCCCCTTCCCTTCCCCCTGAGGTGCCTGTTTTATTTCTATCTGATGCCCCAGCAGTGTTCTCTCCGTCTTGTTCGGGTATTGAGTGTGGGCCTCGCCCATGCATTTTGGGCCCAGTGGTCTGCGGACTATGATGGTGGAATCCCATGGACTTGTATTCTTGGTGTATATATTTGTTTATAGTGTGAATATCTTTATATATGTATATATTTTGATTCATGTGTTTGAATATATTACAATCATTCAACTCATTTCCGTTTGTCCTTGCATTCTTCCAGGGGGGGTTGGGGGGGGTGTCACTGTAATGTATCATAATGTATTAGTGTGCGTGTTGTCGTGGGTGAGAGTGGGGGTGGGGGTGTTGCGTGTTGCGTGTGTGTGTCACTATCTTTTCCCTCCCCCCTCCCCTGTGTCGTAGGTGCAGTACTCACTGTAGTCTTCGCCGCCGGCGTTCGTGCTCCTGGGAGAGGAGCAGGAAGATAAAAGCTGGAAGAATCTGGAGCTCGGGTTCCATTGCGTCCTGGTGACTTGTGGGGTGTGTTGAGGTGAGCGTTTTCCCTTCCAAGTCCTGTTTCTGGCGTGTTTTTATTTGCGGTGAATCCGCCCCGGAAAAGGTGGCGGATTGGACTGTTGTAATTCTGTGGGCGGTACATTGTCCTCCGCTTGTCTGTTGGCAGTTACCGCCACGGTGTTTGTTTGTACCGCCTTGGCGGTCGGAGTGTTAAAGTGGCTGTTTATCTTGGCAGTTTCCGCCATGGTCGTGATTCCATTTTTTCCGCCGGCCTGTTGGCGGTTTTACCGCCGCTTCAACACCGACCGCCAGGGTTGTAATGACCACCATAGTGTGCAGAGAGTCCAAGGGTTCCCCTTAGAGGTAAGATAGTGTCAAAATTAGATCATTCTAATGCTCTATTTTGTGGTAGTGTGGTCGAGTAGTAGGCTTATCAGAGGGTAGTGTTAACCATTTGTTGTACACACACACAGGCAATACATGAGAAACACACACTCAAAGACTAACTCCAGGCCAATAGGTTTTTAGATAGAAAAATATATTTTCTTCATTTATTTTTAAAACCACAAGTTCAAGATTTGAAGTAAGTACATAAACTGCAAGGTACTTTACACAGGTAAATTAGGAACTTTGAATTAGAGCAATAACATTTGTTAAAATGGCAATAAGCTATTTTAAGAGTAGACCTTGCAAAAATCAACAGTTCCTGGGGGAGGAAAGTATTGGTTAGATTGTGAGGTAAGTAAGACACTTACAAGTCTCAGTTCCTGGGCATAGGTAGCCCACCATTGGGAGTTCAAGGCAACCCCAAAGTTACCACACCAGCAGCTCAGGGCCGGTCAGGTTCAGAGGTCGAAGGCGTGCCCAAAACACATAGGCACCTATGGAGAAAAGGGGTGCTCCGGTTCCAGTCTGCCAACTGGTAAATACCCTCATCCTCAGGGGCAGACCCGGGGGGGGTTTCTAGAGCACTGGGGGGGACACGAGTAGGCACACAAAACACACCTTCAGCGGCACAGGGGCGGTTGGGTGCAGTGTGCAAAGCAGGCGTCAGGTTTTGAATAGGTTTCAATGGAGGGACCCTGGGGTCACTCTAGAGGTGCAGGCAGACACAGGGGGGGCTTCTCGGGCCAGCCACCACCTGGGCTAGGCAGAGGGTTGCCTGGGGGTCACTCCTGCGCTGAGGTTCGGTTCCTTCAGGTCCTGGGGGCTGCGGATGCAGTGCTTGGTCCAGGCGTCGGGTCCCTTGTTACAAGCAGTCATGATCACGGGGAGCCTCTGGATTCTCTCTGCAGGCGTCACTGTGGGGGGTTGCCTCGGGCTACTCACGGGGTCGCAGTCACTGGGGAGTCCTTCCTGTGGTGTTGGTTCTCTGGATCCCGAGCCGGGGGCATCGGGTGCAGAGTATGAAGTCTCACGCTTCCGGCGGGAAGAGTGAGGTTTTTGAAGTTGAAGAAAAGTTGCACGTTTGTTGCAGGTTGTTGAGCAGAGCCACTGCTCACAGGAGTTTCTTGGTCCTCTGGGTCAGGGCAGTCATTTGAGGCTTCAGAGGTTGCTGGTCTCTGTTGGATGCGTTGCTGGTTGCAGGTTTTCGACTCAGGAGACAGGCCGGTAGAGCTGGGGCCAAAGCAGTTGTCATCGTCCGTCGTCTCTGCAGGCTTGTAGGTCAGCAGTCCTTCTTCTTTAGTTCAGGTTGCAGGAATCTCATTTCCTGGGTTCTGGGTTGCCCCTAAATACTAAATTTAGGGGTGTGTTTAGGTCTGGGGGCACTGTCCTGGAGGGTGGCTACACCCTCTTTGTGCTTCCTCCCTGAGGGGAGGGGGACACTTTAGGGGCAGTCCTGACTGGTGGGTGACTCCTCCTTGTTTTTCTCATTATCTCCTCTGGACTTGCTGCCAAAATTGGGGGCTGTGTCCAGGGGGCGGGCATCTCCACTAGCTGGAGTGCCCTGGGGCATTGTAACGTGGAGCCTGAGCCTTTGAGGCTCATTGCTAGGTGTTAAAGTTCCTGCAGGGGGGAGGTGGTATGCACCTCCACCCAGTGTAGGCTTTGTTTCTGTCCTCAGAGAGCACAAAGACTCTCACCCTGTGGGGTCAGAAACTCATCTCTCAGCAGCAGGCTGGCACAGACCAGTCAGTCCTGCACTGAAGGATTGGATAAAATACTGGGGTAGAGATGCCCTCTGTGTGCATTTTGTAAATAAATTGTCAACATCAGGGCAGTGCATGCTCTATTGAAGGCTGGAATGCAAAAACTCAGACCTTATGAGATAACATAATTCATGCATTATGTTGATATGCTGTTGTTTAACCTTTTGCATTGCAGAGTTTAATCCTGAAGACTTACATTCAAGGTGCTTGAAAATAGTGTTCATTTGCAATGTATTGCTGCAGGCTTTCAGAGTGTGTCAGGGTGTGGTCCCTTTCCAGGGCCTTCTAGAAGCTTTCTCTGCAGCATGACTGTGTGTGGTTAGTGGGCTGGGCCAGACTCTATATAAGGGAGCCAGCCCAGCTCCACGTGCTCACTAGTCAGAGGTCCCGGTGCTGAGCAGCAGCAACTTCCTGAGCTCCTGTTCCGGAGGCCTACTTTGATCTTCCAAGCCTTGCCCTTCATTGTATTAGTGATCCTTGGGCATTCGAGTTCTTGGGCCTAATTTTCATGTTGAGAGATTTTACCTTGTGCGTGTGAATGTGCTCTTGGTTTTTCTGGCATTCATATGTTCATATTCGAATCGGCAAGAAGCGCGATTCATTCTTCGTGTTTAACTCTGGATATTCATTGTGCGCTACCATTTCTTGGCAGTTACATGGTGGCATTCGAATCGGCAAGACGCGCGATTCATTCCTTGTGTTTAACTCTTGATATTCATTGTACGCTACCATTTCTTGGCACTTACATGGTGGCATTCGAATCGGCAAGATGCGCGATTCATTCCTCGTGTTTAACTCTTGATATTCGTTGTACGCTACCATTTGTTGGCAGCTACATGGTGGCATTCGAATCGGCAAGATGCGCGATTCATTGCTTGTGTTTAACTCTCAATACACATTGTGTGCAAGCATTTCTTGGCATTTACATGGTGACACTCGAATCAGCAAGACGCGTGATTCATCCCTTGCATTTACCTCTTGATATTCATTGTGCGCAACCATTTCTTGACATTTGCATGGTGACATTCAAATCGGCAAGACGTGTGATTCATCCCTTGTATTTAACTCTTGATATTCATTGTGCGCCACCATTTCTTGGTATTTGCATGGTGACATTCGAATCGGCAAGACATGCGATTAATTTCCTGCATTTAAACCTTGATGTTCAGATCGCTTACAGTGTGCGCGATCATTTCATGGCATTAGCATGTACTTGTGAGAATCGGCAGTGTACGCGATTCATTTCCTGCATTTAAGTCTTGATGTTTGGATCGCTTACAATGTGCGCGATCATTTTATGACAATCAACACTTTGATGTGTAGTTTTTCCTGAAGTGCACACAATTATCCAGGGCCCTTGAATTTTCTGCAGAGGTGTTAAATTCAAGATGTTATATTCTATGTGCATGTTAAGTCCTTAGTACAATTCCTGTTGTTTTCCAGGGGATGTTTAGATTGCCTTTTGTCCTCATGTATTGAGGCAGTGTTTGTTCTGGGACATTGTTCTAGAAAGTTCTTATATTCCTAGATAGTTTGTTACAACTCACGAAAAGTCCCTATGGAACATTGTTTTAACCATTCTTGATTCCTTTCCAGGTACCTAGATTTCTTGAGGCCTAGTTAGAGTCTAGTACTAGGCCATTCATGTTTTTTTAGTCTGTGTTACTTCATGTTCCGAGTATCATTGAACTCTAGATTCAACAAAGTGTTATTTCATGTTACGAATACCATTGAACTCTAGTTTCAACAGAGTGTTCCTTCATGTTCCAAGTATCATTGAACTCTAGATTCAACAGAGTGTTCCTTCATGTTCCAAGTATCATTGAACTCTAGACTCAACAGAGTGTTAATTCATGTTCTGAGTATCATTGAACCCTAGATTCAACAGGGAGTTTTTATGAACCGAAATGTGATTTTATTCTGATGTTGTGTTGTTTAACCTTTTTGCTTCCTACAGGTCTCCTTCCCAGCTGTTCCCTACCTAATCCCCTTTTCCCCACTTGGACTCTCTTAGACTCTGTGACATTCTAATCAGAGTATTGGAGCTGTCTTGTGGTGGACATGTTGGGAACGTGCGCAGACCCCGAGTATCTGGTCTCCCTAACATTAATCCAACACTGACATCAGTGTGGGTTTATTATTCTGAGAAGTTTGATACCAAACGTCCCAGTATTCAGTGTAGCGATTATGGAGCTGTGGAGTTCATTTTTGACAGACTCCCGGACCATATACTTTATATGGCCACACTGTACTTACAATGTCTAAGAATGGACTTAGAAACTGTAGGGGCATATTGCTCATACAGCTATGCCCTCACCTGCGGTATAGTACACCCTGCCTTAGGACTGTAAGGCCTGCTAGAAGGGTGACTTACCTATGCCACAAGCAGTATTTTGTGTGCATGGTACCCTGAGGGGGATGCCATGTCGACCTTGCCTTTTTCTCCCCGCCAACACACACAGGGGGTCATTACAACCATGGCGGACGGTGTTAAAGCAGCAGAAATACCGTAAACAGGGCGGCAGGCAAAAAAAGGGAATTATGACCCTGACGGTAACCGCCAACTAAGACAGCCACTTTAACAAACCGCCCGCCACGGCGGTACAGACAAGCAGCGCGGCGGTCACCGCCAACAGACAGGCGGGAGACAATGCACCGCCCACACTATTACAACCCACCAATCCGCCACATTTCCGAGGTGGATTCACCGTGGATAAAAACACGGCGGAAACAGCTTTTGCTATGGGAAAACGCTCACCTCAAAATACGCCACGAGGAAGGAGGACACCATGGAGGCTGAATTACAAATCCTACCTGCCCTTGTCTTTCTGCTCCTCTATGACCAATCGCTACGTAGGCGCCGAAGACACCGGTGAGTACTGCATCTACGACACGGGGAGGGGGGAGGCAAAAGTTAGGGGGACACCCACCAAACACCCCCACCCTCGCATATTACAACATACACACCAATGCATTCACAAAAATCACAGTAACAACCCACAATCCCCCCGGAAGAATGAAAAGACAATACGAAATTCGGTCAAACATTGTAATGTGCCAATATACATGTCATACAAAAATATACAGATATATATATCTCAAAATCACTCTTATTTACACATACAATCCGAGAAGTAGTGCAGATATGTACACAACAATGTCCGTGCACCAACAGTCCAAACATGCATGGGCGAGGCCCACAAACTATACCTGACCAAAATCGGAGAGAACACTGCCGGGGCATCAGATAGAAACACTACAGGCACCTCAGGGGGAAGGGAAGGGGGGGCACCTCAGCCAGATGAATGCGAAGCCAGATCCACGACGGGGCTCCATGCCCATTGATGTATCCTGGGGAGTGCAAAGCCACAGTCTCTCAAGTCTCTCCAGTGGGTGGGTTGCCCACAGCTTTATCCTGGGGAGTGCAAAGCCACAGTCTCTCAAGTCTCTACAGTGGGTGGGTTGCCCACTGTGCCATCCTGGGGAGTGCAAAGCCACAGTCTCTCAAGTCTCTACAGTGGGTGGTTTGCCCACTGTGCCATCCTGGGGAGTGCAAAGCCACAGTCTCTCAAGTAGATGCAGTTCTCTACTGGTACTGGGGGGGACTGGTGCCCAGACTGGATGAGTCTCCCCGTGAAAGTTCATGTCCGGTCACTGTCCCAGCAGTACATGGGAGAAGGATGCCTGATGTGGCAGCCTTTTTATTCCTACACGGTACATGCCCTGTTCAGCGGTGCTTTGCCATGGCGGTCTTTGCCCTGTTCAGCGGTGCTCTGCCATGGCGGTTCTGGACTGTTCAGCTGTGCTTTGCCATGGTGGTCTTTGCCCTGTTCAGCGGTGCTTTGCCATGGCGGTCTTTGCCCTGTTCAGCGGTGCTTTGCCATGGCGGTCTTTGCCCTGTTCAGCTGTGCTTTGCCATGGCGGTCTTTGCCCTGTTCAGCGGTGCTTTGCCATGGCGGTCTTTTCCCTGTTCAGCGGTGTTTTGTCATGGCGGTTCTGGACTGTTCAGCAGTGCTTTGCCATGGCGTTCTTTGCCCTGTTCAGCGGTGCTTTGCCATGGCGGTCTTTGCCCTGTTCAGCGTGCTTTGCCATGGCAGTTCTGGACTGTTCAGCGGTGCTTTGCCATGGCAGTCTTTGCCCTGATCAGCGGTGCTTTGCCATGGCGGTCTTTGCCCTGTTCAGCGCAGCTTTGCCATGGCGGTCTTTGCCCTGTTCAGTGGTGCTTTGACATGGCGGTTCTGGACTGTTCAGCAGTGCTTTGCATTGGCGGTCTTCGACCTGTTCAGCGGTGCTCTGCCATTGCGGTCTTTGCCCTGTTCAGCGGTGCTTTGCCATGGCGGTCTTTGCCCTGTTCAGCGGTGCTTTGACATGGCGGTTCTGGACTGTTCAGCGGTGCTTTGCCATGGCGGTCTTTGCCCTGTTCAGCGGTTCTTTGCCATGGCGGTTCTGATACGGACATTGGTGTGTGGCATGATGATCTCTACACTGGGTATTGGTGTGTGGCATGACGTTCTCTCCAGTGGGCATTGGTGGGTGGCATGACGTTCTCTACAATGAGCACTGGTGGGTGGCATGACGTTCCATCATTGCCCAGCGGGGCTGTGGCATCCGGGCCCCTCCTGGGCTGTGACTCCGGCGGTGGTCTCTGGACCAGTGACGATACTTGGGCCCTCCTGGGCTGTGACTCCGGCGGTGGCGGTGGTCTCTGGACCAGTGACGATACTTGGGCCCTTCTGGGCTGTGACTCTGGCGGTGGTCTCTGGACCAGTGACGATACTTGGGCCCTCCTGGGCTGTGACTCTGGCGGTGGTCTCTGGACCAGTGACGATACTTGGGCCCTCCTGGGCAGTGACTCTAGCGGTGGTCTACTGACCAGTGACGATACTTGGGCCCTCCTGGGCTGTGACTCTGGCGGTGGCGGTGGTCTCCTGACCAGTGACGATACTTGGGCCCTCCTGGGCTGTGACTCCGGCGGTGGCAGTGGTCTCCTGACCAGTGACGACGGTGCTGGCGGTTGTGTCTGGACCGCCGGAAATGATGGCGCACTTGTGGTCTCCCTGTTCTTGTTGCATTAGCATCATCAGGCGAAGGAGCAGTGGCACCGGAGCAAGAGGGAGCTGCATCCCACATGGACCTCGAGGGCGACACAACGGAGTCTGAATTCACCAGTGGGATGGAGGGCGAGGGGAGCTCCACGGCGGGGATAGGAGCTGAGACCAGCGATACGGACTCCTCCTCTGATGGGAGCTCCCTTGATGGCGGGCCCATCTGTGCCCGCCGCATCTACAGGTACAGCCGCCACCCCCCCTACCAGCACCGCCCTCCCAGCAGCCCCTCAGCGTTTGCCCCGTGGCCGCTCACCCAGGTGGGTGGGCATCTCCTTTGCCCCAGCACCTCAGCCCCTGCCCCTGTCACCCCTGCTGCCCTCAGTGAGGAGGCCATTGACCTCCTCAGGTCCCTCACTGTTGGGCAGTCTACCATTTTGAATGCCATCCAGGGTGTAGAGAGGCAGTTGCAACAAACCAATGCATACCTGATGGGCATTCATTCTGGTCAGGCAGCCCAACAGCGAGCTTTTCAGACTCCGGCCTCAGCACTGATGGCAGCCATTGTCCCTGTCTCTAGCCTCCCCCCTCCAACTTCCTCCACCCAGACCCAAACCCCTCTACCTCAGCCTATCCCAAGCACACCATCAGACCAGCATGCACACACGTCAACACACAAGGGAAGCTCAGGCAAACATAAGCACCAGACATCCCACAGGCACTAAGGCAAGCATCATACACATGCAGACATACCAAAAGCCACTGCCTCCACTGTGTCCCCTCCTCCTCGTCTCCCTCCTCCCACCCAGTCTCGTCTCCAAACACACCTGCATGAACTCCATCTTCACCCACTACCTCCATCACCAGCACACCCACCACCACACCCCGCTCACATGCACTCACCACCCCCACTACCATTCTACCATTCACACATCCCCTGTGTCCTCTACCAGTGTGTCTGTGAGCCCTCCTCCCAAGGTACACAAAAGCAGCCACACACCCACCCATCAGCCATCCACCTCACGACAGCCTCCAGCCCATGCACCTTCACCCAAAGTCAGCAAACGTACACCTCCTACAACCACTACCTCTTCCTCCACTCCCAAACCCCTTCCATCTACCTGTCCCAGTGTGCCCAAAAAACTTTCCTGTCCAACCTGGACTTCTTTCCCTCATCTCCCCCACCTCTTCAGTCTCCTAGGGCCTACCTCTCCAGGTCCCAACCCAGCACCTCAGCCACAACATCTGCAGGAACAGTGGTGCCAGTAGTAACCGGCTTCTGGAGTTTGCCAGGCAGTAGGGCAGCCAGTGTGGCAAGGAGCCAGAGCACGGACAGTCCCACACCTCAAAAGCACAAAAAGTTGACCAGTGCCCGGCGGGAAGAGAGGAAAAATATCTGCCACCAAAGCCGCTCCCAGGGCTACAGTTGGGAGTGTGGAGACAGCTGCGCCACCATCCAAGGTGGGGAAGGGGCACAGTAAAAACCTCAAGTCTGGGAAAACCTGCAGGGCGGACAAGACCCCCACCAGCACCGCTGCCCAGGACACTGCCGCCACCAGCACCACTGCCCAGGACACCGCCGCCACCAGCACTGCTGCCAAGGACACCGCAGCCACCAGCACCGCTGCCAAGGACACCGCCGCCACCAGCACCGCTATCAGGACACCGCCACCACCAGCACCACTGCCCAGGACACCGCCGCCACCAGAACCGCTGCCCAGGCCACCACCAGCACCGCTGCCAAGGACACCGCCGCCACCAGCACCGCTGCCCAGGACACCGCCGCCACCAGCACCCCTGCCAAGGTCACCGCCGCCACCAGCACCACTGCCAAGGACACCCCACTGCCACCAGCACTGCTGCCAAGGACACCGCCGCCACCAGCACCGCTGCCAAGGACACCCCGCCGCCACCAGCACCGCTGCCAAGGACACCACTGCCACTAGCACCGCTGCCCAGGACACCATCGCCACCAGCACCGCTGAACAGGGCACCGCCACAACAAGCACCGCAGGCCAGTGAGCGCCAAAGATTCCAATGCTACTGAGGCTGCCACGAGCAGGATGAAGCACTCTGGGCACCAAGCCCCCTCCAGACCCAGTGGAGACTGCTATCCACTTGAGAGACTGTGGCTTTGCACTCCCCAGGATTGAACAGTGGGCAAACCACCCACTGTAGAGACTTGAGAGACTGTGGCTTTGCACTCCCCAGGATTGAACAGTGGTCAAACCACCCACAGTAGTGACTTGAGAGACTGTGGCCTTGCACTCCCCAGGATAAAGCAGTGGGCATGGAGCCCCCCCGTGGATCAGCCGTTGTGCACTCATCCGGCTGACTTGCCCCCCCTTCCCTTCCCCCTGAGGTGCCTGTTTTATTTCTATCTGATGCCCCAGCAGTGTTCTCTCCGTCTTGTTCGGGTATTGAGTGTGGGCCTCGCCCATGCATTTTGGGCCCAGTGGTCTGCGGACTATGATGGTGGAATCCCATGGACTTGTATTCTTGGTGTATATATTTGTTTATAGTGTGAATATCTTTATATATGTATATATTTTGATTCATGTGTTTGAATATATTACAATCATTCAACTCATTTCCGTTTGTCCTTGCATTCTTCCAGGGGGGGTTGGGGGGGTGTCACTGTAATGTATCATAATGTATTAGTGTGCGTGTTGTCGTGGGTGAGAGTGGGGGTGGGGGTGTTGCGTGTTGCGTGTGTGTGTCACTATCTTTTTCCTCCCCACTCCCCTGTGTCGTAGGTGCAGTACTCACTGTAGTCTTCGCCGCCGGCGTTCGTGCTCCTGGTAGAGGAGCAGGAAGATAAAAGCTGGAAGAATCTGGAGCTCGGGTTCCATGGCGTCCTGGTTCCTTGTGGGGTGTGTTGAGGTGAGCGTTTTCCCTTCCAAGTCCTGTTTCTGGCGTGTTTTTGTTTGCGGTGAATCCGCCCCGGAAAAGGTGGCGGATTGGACTGTTGTAATTCTGTGGGCGGTACATTGTCCTCCGCTTGTCTGTTGGCAGTTACCGCCACGGTGTTTGTTTGTACCGCCTTGGCGGTCGGAGTGTTAAAGTGGCTGTTTATCTTGGCAGTTTCCGCCATGGTCGTGATTCCATTTTTTTCCGCCGGCCTGTTGGTGGTTTTACCGCCGCTTCAACACCGACCGCCAGGGTTGTAATGACCACCATAGTGTGCAGAGAGTCCAAGGGTTCCCCTTAGAGGTAAGATAGTGTCAAAATTAGATCATTCTAATGCTCTATTTTGTGGTAGTGTGGTCGAGTAGTAGGCTTATCAGAGGGTAGTGTTAACCATTTGTTGTACACACACACAGGCAATACATGAGAAACACACACTCAAAGACTAACTCCAGGCCAATAGGTTTTTAGATAGAAAAATATATTTTCTTCATTTATTTTTAAAACCACAAGTTCAAGATTTGAAGTAAGTACATAAACTGCAAGGTACTTTACACAGGTAAATTAGGAACATTGAATTAGAGCAATAACATTTGTTAAAATGGCAATAAGCTATTTTAAGAGTAGACCTTGCAAAAATCAACAGTTCCTGGGGGAGGAAAGTATTGGTTAGATTGTGAGGTAAGTAAGACACTTACAAGTCTCAGTTCCTGGGCATAGGTAGCCCACCATTGGGAGTTCAAGGCAACCCCAAAGTTACCACACCAGCAGCTCAGGGCCGGTCAGGTTCAGAGGTCGAAGGCGTGCCCAAAACACATAGGCACCTATGGAGAAAAGGGGTGCTCCGGTTCCAGTCTGCCAACTGGTAAATACCCGCGTCCTCGGGGACAGACCCGGGGGGGGGGTTTCTAGAGCACTGGGGGGGACACGAGTAGGCACACAAAACACACCTTCAGCGGCACAGGGGCGGTAGGGTGCAGTGTGCAAAGCAGGCGTCAGGTTTTGAATAGGTTTCAATGGAGGGACCCTGGGGTCACTCTAGAGGTGCAGGCAGACACAGGGGGGGCTTCTCGGGCCAGCCACCACCTGGGCTAGGCAGAGGGTCGCCTGGGGGTCACTGCTGCGCTGAGGTTCGGTTCCTTCAGGTCCTGGGGGCTGCGGATGCAGTGCTTGGTCCAGGCGTCGGGTCCCTTGTTACAGGCAGTCATGATCACGGGGAGCCTCTGGATTCTCTCTGCAGGCGTCGCTGTGGGGGGTTGCCTCGGGCTACTCACGGGGTCGCAGTCACTGGGGAGTCCTTCCTGTGGTGTTGGTTCTCTGGATCCCGAGCCGGGGGCATAGGGTGCAGAGTGTGAAGTCTCACGCTTCCGGCGGGAAGAGTGAGGTCTTTGAAGTTGAAGAAAAGTTGAACGTTTGTTGCAGGTTGTTGAGCAGAGCCACTGCTCACAGGAGTTTCTTGGTCCTCTGGGTCAGGGCAGTCATCTGAGGCTTCAGAGGTTGCTGGTGTCTGTTGGATGCGTTGCTGGTTGCAGGTTTTCGACTCAGGAGACAGGCCGGTAGTGCTGGGGCCAAAGCAGGCTTGTAGGTCAGCAGTCCTTCTTCTTTAGTTCAGGTTGCAGGAATCTCATTTCCTGGGTTCTGGGTTGCCCCTAAATACTAAATTTAGGGGTGTGTTTAGGTCTGGGGGCACTGTCCTGGAGGGTGGCTACACCCTCTTTGTGCTTCCTCCCTGAGGGGAGGGGGACACTTTAGGGGCAGTCCTGACTGGTGGGTGACTCCTCCTTGTTTTTCCCATTATCTTCTCTGGACTTGCTGCCAAAATTGGGGGCTGTGTCCAGGGGGCGGGCATCTCTACTAGCTGGAGTGCCCTGGGGCATTGTAACGTGGAGCCTGAGCCTTTGAGGCTCATTGCTAGGTGTTAAAGTTCCTGCAGGGGGGAGGTGGCATGCACCTCCACCCAGTGTAGGCTTTGTTTCTGTCCTCAGAGAGCACAAAGACTCTCACCCTGTGGGGTCAGAAACTCATCTCTCAGCAGAAGGCTGGCACAGACCAGTCAGTCCTGCACTGAAGGATTGGATAAAATACTGGGGTAGAGATGCCCTCTGTGTGCATTTTGTAAATAAATTGTCAACATCAGGGCAGTGCATGCTCTATTGAAGGCTGGAATGCAAAAACTCAGACCTTATGAGATAACATAATTCATGCATTATGTTGATATGCTGTTGTTTAACCTTTTGCATTGCAGAGTTTAATCCTGAAGACTTACATTCAAGGTGCTTGAAAATAGTGTTCATTTGCAATGTATTGCTGCAGGCTTTCAGAGTGTGTCAGGGTGTGGTCCCTTTCCAGGGCCTTCTAGAAGCTTTCTCTGCAGCATGACTGTGTGTGGTTTGTGGGCTGGGCCAGACTCTATATAAGGGAGCCAGCCCAGCTCCACGTGCTCACTAGTCAGAGGTCCCGGTGCTGAGCAGCAGCAACTTCCTGAGCTCCTGTTCCGGAGGCCTACTTTGATCTTCCAAGCCTTGCCCTTCATTGTATTAGTGATCCTTGGGCATTCGAGTTCTTGGGCCTAATTTTCATGTTGAGAGATTTTACCTTGTGCGTGTGAATGTGCTCTTGGTTTTTCTGGCATTCATATGTTCATATTCGAATCGGCATGAAGCGCGATTCATTCCTCGTGTTTAACTCTGGATATTCATTGTGCGCTACCATTTCTTGGCAGTTACATGGTGGCATTCGAATCGGCAAGACGCGCGATTCATTCCTTGTGTTTAACTCTTGATATTCATTGTACGCTACCATTTCTTGGCACTTACATGGTGGCATTCGAATCGGCAAGATGCGCGATTCATTCCTCGTGTTTAACTCTTGATATTCATTCTACGCTACCATTTGTTGGCAGCTACATGGTGGCATTCGAATCGGCAAGATGCGCGATTCATTGCTTGTGTTTAACTCTCAATACACATTGTGTGCAAGCATTTCTTGGCATTTACATGGTGACACTCGAATCAGCAAGACGCGTGATTCATCCCTTGCATTTACCTCTTGATATTCATTGTGCGCAACCATTTCTTGACATTTGCATGGTGACATTCAAATCGGCAAGACGTGCGATTCATCCCTTGTATTTAACTCTTGATATTCATTGTGCGCCACCATTTCTTGGTATTTGCATGGTGACATTCGAATCGGCAAGACATGCGATTAATTTCCTGCATTTAAACCTTGATGTTCAGATCGCTTACAGTGTGCGCGATCATTTCATGGCATTAGCATGTACTTGTGAGAATCGGCAGTGTACGCGATTCATTTCCTGCATTTAAATCTTGATGTTTGGATCGCTTACAATGTGCGCGATCATTTTATGACAATCAACACTTTGATGTGTAGTTTTTCCTGAAGTGCACACAATTATCCAGGGCCCTTGAATTTTCTGCAGAGGTGTTAAATTCAAGATGTTATATTCTATGTGCATGTTAAGTCCTTAGTACAATTCCTGTTGTTTTCCAGTGGATGTTTAGATTGCCTTTTGTCCTCATGTATTGAGGCAGTGTTTGTTCTGGGACATTGTTCTAGAAAGTTCTTATATTCCTAGACAGTTTGTTACAACTCACGAAAAGTCCCTATGGAACATTGTTTTAACCATTCTTGATTCCTTTCCAGGTACCTAGATTTCTTGAGGCCTAGTTAGAGTCTAGTACTAGGCCATTCATGTTTTTTTAGTCTGTGTTACTTCATGTTCCGAGTATCATTGAACTCTAGATTCAACAAAGTGTTATTTCATGTTACGAATACCATTGAACTCTAGTTTCAACAGAGTGTTCCTTCATGTTCCAAGTATCATTGAACTCTAGATTCAACAGAGTGTTCCTTCATGTTCCAAGTATCATTGAACTCTAGATTCAACAGAGGGTTCCTTCATGTTCCAAGTATCATTGAACTCTAGACTCAACAGAGTGTTAATTCATGTTCTGAGTATCATTGAACCCCAGATTCAACAGGGAGTTTTTATGAACCGAAATGTGATTTTATTCTGATGTTGTGTTGTTTAACCTTTTTGCTTCCTACAGGTCTTCTTCCCAGCTGTTCCCTACCTAATCCCCTTTTCCCCACTTGGACTCTCTTAGACTCTGTGACATTCTAATCAGAGTATTGGAGCTGTCTTGTGGTGGACATGTTGGGAACGTGCGCAGACCCCGAGTATCTGGTCTCCCTAACATAAATCCAACACTGACATCAGTGTGGGTTTATTATTCTGAGAAGTTTGATACCAAACGTCCCAGTATTCAGTATAGCGATTATGGAGCTGTGGAGTTCATTTTTGACAGACTCCCGGACCATATACTTTATATGGCCACACTGTACTTACAATGTCTAAGAATGGACTTAGAAACTGTAGGGGCATATTGCTCATACAGCTATGCCCTCACCTGCGGTATAGTGCACCCTGCCTTAGGACTGTAAGGCCTGCTAGAAGGGTGACTTACCTATGCCAGAAGCAGTATTTTGTGTGCATGGTACCCTGAGGGGGATGCCATGTCGACCTTGCCTTTTTCTCCCCGCCAACACACACAGGGGGTCATTACAACCCTGGCGGACGGTGTTAAAGCAGCAGAAATACCGTAAACAGGGCGGCAGGCAAAAAAAGGGAATTATGACCCTGGCGGTAACCGCCAACTAAGACAGCCACTTTAACAAACCGCCCGCCACGGCGGTACAGACAAGCAGCGCGGCGGTCACCGCCAACAGACAGGCGGGAGACAATGTACCGCCCACACTATTACAACCCGCCAATCCGCCACATTTCCGAGGTGGATTCACCGTGGATAAAAACACGGCGGAAACAGCTTTTGCTATGGGAAAACGCTCACCTCAAAATAGGCCACGAGGAAGGAGGACACCATGGAGGCTGAATTACAAATCCTACCTGCCCTTGTCTTTCTGCTCCTCTATGACCAATAGCTACGTAGGCGCCGAAGACACCGGTGAGTACTGCATCTACGACACGGGGAGGGGGGAGGCAAAAGTTAGGGGGACACCCACCAAACACCCCCACCCTCGCATATTACAACATACACACCAATGCATTCACAAAAATCACAGTAACAACCCACAATCCCCCCGGAAGAATGAAAAGACAATACGAAATTCGGTCAAACATTGTAATGTGCCAATATACATGTCATACAAAAATATACAGATATATATATCTCAAAATCACTCTTATTTACACATACAATCCGAGAAGTAGTGCAGATATGTACACAACAATGTCCGTGCACCAACAGTCCAAAAATGCATGGGCGAGGCCCACAAACTATACCTGACCAAAATCGGAGAGAACACTGCCGGGGCATCAGATAGAAACACTACAGGCACCTCAGGGGGAAGGGAAGGGGGGGCACCTCAGCCAGATGAATGCGAAGCCAGATCCACGACGGGGCTCCATGCCCATTGATGTATCCTGGGGAGTGCAAAGCCACAGTCTCTCAAGTCTCTCCAGTGGGTGGGTTGCCCACAGCTTTATCCTGGGGAGTGCAAAGCCACAGTCTCTCAAGTCTCTACAGTGGGTGGGTTGCCCACTGTGCCATCCTGGGGAGTGCAAAGCCACAGTCTCTCAAGTCTCTACAGTGGGTGGTTTGCCCACTGTGCCATCCTGGGGAGTGCAAAGCCACAGTCTCTCAAGTAGATACAGTTCTCTACTGGTACTGGGGGGGACTGGTGCCCAGACTGGATGAGTCTCCCCGTGAAAGTTCATGTCCGGTCACTGTCCCAGAAGTACATGGGAGAAGGATGCCTGATGTGGCAGCCTTTTTATTCCTACACGGTACATGCCCTGTTCAGCGGTGCTTTGCCATGGCGGTCTTTGCCCTGTTCAGCGGTGCTCTGCCATGGCGGTTCTGGACTGTTCAGCGGTGCTTTGCCATGGTGGTCTTTGCCCTGTTCAGCGGTGCTTTGCCATGGCGGTCTTTGCCCTGTTCAGCGGTGCTTTGCCATGGCGGTCTTTGCCCTGTTCAGCTGTGCTTTGCCATGGCGGTCTTTGCCCTGTTCAGCGGTGCTTTGCCATGGCGGTCTTTTCCCTGTTCAGCGGTGTTTTGACATGGCGGTTCTGGACTGTTCAGCAGTGCTTTGCCATGGCGTTCTTTGCGCTGTTCAGCGGTGCTTTGCCATGGCGGTCTTTGCCCTGTTCAGCGTGCTTTGCCATGGCAGTTCTGGACTGTTCAGCGGTGCTTTGCCATGGCAGTCTTTGCCCTGTTCAGCGGTGCTTTGCCATGGCGGTCTTTGCCCTGTTCAGCGCAGCTTTGCCATGGCGGTCTTTGCCCTGTTCAGTGGTGCTTTGACATGGCGGTTCTGGACTGTTCAGCAGTGCTTTGCCATGGTGGTCTTCGACCTGTTCAGCGGTGCTTTGCCATTGCGGTCTTTGCCCTGTTCAGCGGTGCTTTGCCATGGCGGTCTTTGCCCTCTTCAGCGGTGCTTTGACATGGCGGTTCTGGACTGTTCAGCGGTGCTTTGCCATGGCGGTCTTTGCCCTGTTCAGCGGTTCTTTGCCATGGCGGTTCTGATACGGACATTGGTGTGTGGCATGATGATCTCTACACTGGGTATTGGTGTGTGGCATGACGTTCTCTCCAGTGGGCATTGGTGGGTGGCATGACGTTCTCTACAATAAGCATTGGTGGGTGGCATGACGTTCCATCATTGCCCAGCGGGGCTGTGGCATCCGGGCCCCTCCTGGGCTGTGACTCCGGCGGTGGTCTCTGGACCAGTGACGATACTTGGGCCCTCCTGGGCTGTGATCCGGCGGTGGCGATGGTCTCTGGACCAGTGACGATACTTGGGCCCTCCTGGGCTGTGACTCTGGTGGTGGTCTCTGGACCAGTGACAATACTTGGGCCCTCCTGGGCTGTGACTCTGGCGGTGGTCTCTGGACCAGTGACGATACTTGGGCCCTCCTGGGCAGTGACTCTAGCGGTGGTCTACTGACCAGTGACGATACTTGGGCCCTCCTGGGCTGTGACTCTGGCGGTGGCGGTGGTCTCCTGACCAGTGACGATACTTGGGCCCTCCTGGGCTGTGACTCCGGCGGTGGCAGTGGTCTCCTGACCAGTGACGACGGTGCTGGCGGTTGTGTCTGGACCGCCGGAAATGATGGCGCACTTGTGGTCTCCCTGTTCTTGTTGCATTAGCATCATCAGGCGAAGGAGCAGTGGCACCGGAGCAAGAGGGAGCTGCATCCCACATGGCCCTCGAGGGCGACACAACAGAGTCTGAATTCACCAGTGGGATGGAGGGCGAGGGGAGCTCCACGGCGGGGACAGGAGCTGAGACCAGCGATACGGACTCCTCCTCTGATGGGAGCTCCCTTGATGGCGGGCCCATCTGTGCCATCCGCTTCTACAGGTACAGCCGCCACACCCCCTACCAGCACCGCCCTCCCAGCAGCCCCTCAGCGTTTGCCCCGTGGCCGCCCACCCAGGTGGGTGGGCATCTCCTTTGCCCCAGCACCTCAGCCCCTGCCCCTGTCACCCCTGCTGCCCTCAGTGAGGAGGCCATTGACCTCCTCAGGTCCCTCACTGTTGGGCAGTCTACCATTTTGAATGCCATCCAGGGTGTAGAGAGGCAGTTGCAACAAACCAATGCATACCTGAAGGGCATTCATTCTGGTCAGGCAGCCCAACAGCGAGCTTTTCAGACTCCGGCCTCAGCACTGATGGCAGCCATTGTCCCTGTCTCTAGCCTCCCCCCTCCAACTTCCTCCACCCAGACCCAAACCCCTCTACCTCAGCCTATCCCAAGCACACCATCAGACCAGCATGCACACACGTCAACACACAAGGGAAGCTCAGGCAAACATAAGCACCACACATCCCACAGGCACTAAGGCAAGCATCATACACATGCAGACATACCAACAGCCACTGCCTCCACTGTGTCCCCTCCTCCTCGTCTCCCTCCTCCCACCCAGTCTCGTCTCCACTCACACCTGCATGAACTACATCTTCACCCACTACCTCCATCACCAGCACACCCACCACCCCACACCGCTCACATGCACTCACCACCCCACTACCATTCTACCATTCACACATCCCCTGTGTCCTCTACCAGTGTGTCTGTGAGCCCTCCTCCCAAGGTACACAAAAGCAGCCACACACCCACCCATCAGCCATCCACCTCACGACAGCCTCCAGCCCATGCACCTTCACCCAAAGTCAGCAAACGTACACCTCCTACAACCACTACTTCTTCCTCCACTCCCAAACCCCTTCCATCTACCTGTCCCAGTGTGCCCAAAAAACTTTCCTGTCCAACCTTGACTTCTTTCCCTCATCTCCCCCACCTCTTCAGTCTCCTAGGGCCTACCTCTCCAGGTCCCAACCCAGCACCTCAGCCACAACATCTGCAGGAACAGTGGTGCCAGTAGTAACCGGCTTCTGGAGTTTGCCAGGCAGCAGGGCAGCCAGTGTGGCAAGGAGCCAGAGCACAGACAGTCCCACACCTCAAAAGCACAAAAAGTTGACCAGTGCCCGGCGGGAAGAGAGGAAAAATATCTGCCACCAAAGCCGCTCCCAGGGCTACAGTTGGGAGTGTGGAGACAGCTGCGCCACCATCCAAGGTGGGGAAGGGGCACAGTAAAAACCTAAAGTCTGGGAAAACCTGCAGGGCGGACAAGACCCCCACCAGCACCGCTGCCCAGGACACTGCCGCCACCAGCACCACTGCCCAGGACACCGCCGTCACCAGCACTGCTGCCAAGGACACCGCAGCCACCAGGACTGCTGCCAAGGACACCGCCGCCACCAGCACCGCTATCAGGACACCGCCACCACCAGCACCACTGCCCAGGACACCGCCGCCACCAGAACCGCTGCCCAGGCCACCACCAGCACCGCTGCCAAGGACACCGCCGCCACCAGCACTGCTGCCCAGGACACCGCCGCCACCAGCACCCCTGCCAAGGTCACCGCCGCCACCAGCACCACTGCCATAGACACCCCACTGCCACCAGCACGGCTGCCAAGGACACCGCCGCCACCAGCACCGCTGCCAAGGACACCCCGCCGCCACCAGCACCGCTGCCAAGGACACCACTGCCACTAGCACCGCTGCCCAGGACACCATCGCCACCAGCACCGCTGAACAGGGCACCGCCACAACAAGCACCGCAGGCCAGTGAGCGCCAAAGATTCCAATGCTACTGAGGCTGCCACGAGCAGGATGAAGCACTCTGGGCACCAAGCCCCCTCCAGACCCAGTGGAGACTGCTATCCACTTGAGAGACTGTGGCTTTGCACTCCCCAGGATTGAACAGTGGGCAAACCACCCACTGTAGAGACTTGAGAGACTGTGGCTTTGCACTCCCCAGGATTGAACAGTGGTCAAACCACCCACAGTAGTGACTTGAGAGACTGTGGCCTTGCACTCCCCAGGATAAAGCAGTGGGCATGGAGCCCCCCCGTGGATCAGCCGTTGTGCACTCATCCGGCTGACTTGCCCCCCCTTCCCTTCCCCCTGAGGTGCCTGTTTTATTTCTATCTGATGCCCCAGCAGTGTTCTCTCCGTCTTGTTCGGGTATTGAGTGTGGGCCTCGCCCATGCATTTTGGGCCCAGTGGTCTGCGGACTATGATGGTGGAATCCCATGGACTTGTATTCTTGGTGTATATATTTGTTTATAGTGTGAATATCTTTATATATGTATATATTTTGATTCATGTGTTTGAATATATTACAATCATTCAACTCATTTCCGTTTGTCCTTGCATTCTTCCAGGGGGGTTTGGGGGGGGTGTCACTGTAATGTATCATAATGTATTAGTGTGCGTGTTGTCGTGGGTGAGAGTGGGGGTGGGGGTGTTGCGTGTTGCGTGTGTGTGTCACTATCTTTTCCCTCCCCCCTCCCCTGTGTCGTAGGTGCAGTACTCACTGTAGTCTTCGCCGCCGGAGTTCGTGCTCCTGGTAGAGGAGCAGGAAGATAAAAGCTGGAAGAATCTGGAGCTCGGGTTCCATGGCGTCCTGGTTCCTTGTGGGGTGTGTTGAGGTGAGCGTTTTCCCTTCCAAGTCCTGTTTCTGGCGTGTTTTTGTTTGCGGTGAATCCGCCCCGGAAAAGGTGGCGGATTGGACTGTTGTAATTCTGTGGGCGGTACATTGTCCTCCGCTTGTCTGTTGGCAGTTACCGCCACGGTGTTTGTTTGTACCGCCTTGGCGGTCGGAGTGTTAAAGTGGCTGTTTATCTTGGCAGTTTCCGCCATGGTCGTGATTCCATTTTTTTCCGCCGGCCTGTTGGTGGTTTTACCGCCGCTTCAACACCGACCGCCAGGGTTGTAATGACCACCATAGTGTGCAGAGAGTCCAAGGGTTCCCCTTAGAGGTAAGATAGTGTCAAAATTAGATCATTCTAATGCTCTATTTTGTGGTAGTGTGGTCGAGTAGTAGGCTTATCAGAGGGTAGTGTTAACCATTTGTTGTACACACACACAGGCAATACATGAGAAACACACACTCAAAGACTAACTCCAGGCCAACAGGTTTTTAGATAGAAAAATATATTTTCTTCATTTATTTTTAAAACCACAAGTTCAAGATTTGAAGTAAGTACATAAACTGCAAGGTACTTTACACAGGTAAATTAGGAACATTGAATTAGAGCAATAACATTTGTTAAAATGGCAATAAGCTATTTTAAGAGTAGACCTTGCAAAAATCAACAGTTCCTGGGGGAGGAAAGTATTGGTTAGATTGTGAGGTAAGTAAGACACTTACAAGTCTCAGTTCCTGGGCATAGGTAGCCCACCATTGGGAGTTCAAGGCAACCCCAAAGTTACCTCACCAGCAGCTCAGGGCCGGTCAGGTTCAGAGGTCGAAGGCGTGCCCAAAACACATAGGCACCTATGGAGAAAAGGGGTGCTCCGGTTCCAGTCTGCCAACTGGTAAATACCCGCGTCCTCGGGGGCAGACCCGGGGGGGGGGTTCTAGAGCACTGGGGGGGACACAAGTAGGCACACAAAACACACCTTCAGCGGCACAGGGGCGGTAGGGTGCAGTGTGCAAAGCAGGCGTCAGGTTTTGAATAGGTTTCAATGGAGGGACCCTGGGGTCACTCTAGAGGTGCAGGCAGACACAGGGGGGGCTTCTCGGGCCAGCCACCACCTGGGCTAGGCAGAGGGTCGCCTGGGGGTCACTCCTGCGCTGAGATTCGGTTCCTTCAGGTCCTGGGGGCTGCGGATGCAGTGCTTGGTCCAGGCGTCGGGTCCCTTGTTACAGGCAGTCATGATCACGGGGAGCCTCTGGATTCTCTCTGCAGGCGTCGCTGTGGGGGGTTGCCTCGGGCTACTCACGGGGTCGCAGTCACTGGGGAGTCCTTCCTGTGGTGTTGGTTCTCTGGATCCCGAGCCGGGGGCATAGGGTGCAGAGTGTGAAGTCTCACGCTTCCGGCGGGAAGAGTGAGGTCTTTGAAGTTGAAGAAAAGTTGCACGTTTGTTGCAGGTTGTTGAGCAGAGCCACTGCTCACAGGAGTTTCTTGGTCCTCTGGGTCAGGGCAGTCATCTGAGGCTTCAGAGGTTGCTGGTCTCTGTTGGATGCGTTGCTGGTTGCAGGTTTTCGACTCAGGAGACAGGCCGGTAGAGCTGGGGCCAAAGCAGTTGTCATCGTCCGTCGTCTCTGCAGGCTTGTAGGTCAGCAGTCCTTCTTCTTTAGTTCAGGTTGCAGGAATCTCATTTCCTGGGTTCTAGGTTGCCCCTAAATACTAAATTTAGGGGTGTGTTTAGGTCTGGGGGCACTGTCCTGGAGGGTGGCTACACCCTCTTTGTGCTTCCTCCCTGAGGGGAGGGGGACACTTTAGGGGCAGTCCTGACTGGTGGGTGACTCCTCCTTGTTTTTCCCATTATCTCCTCTGGACTTGCTGCCAAAATTGGGGGCTGTGTCCAGGGGGCGGGCATCTCCACTAGCTGGAGTGCCCTGGGCATTGTAACGTGGAGCCTGAGCCTTTGAGGCTCATTGCTAGGTGTTAAAGTTCCTGCAGGGGGGAGGTGGTATGCACCTCCACCCAGTGTAGGCTTTGTTTCTGTCCTCAGAGAGCACAAAGACTCTCACCCTGTGGGGTCAGAAACTCATCTCTCAGCAGCAGGCTGGCACAGACCAGTCAGTCCTGCACTGAAGGATTGGATAAAATACCGGGGTAGAGATGCCCTCTGTGTGCATTTTGTAAATAAATTGTCAACATCAGGGCAGTGCATGCTCTATTGAAGGCTGGAATGCAAAAACTCAGACCTTATGAGATAACATAATTCATGCATTATGTTGATATGCTGTTGTTTAACCTTTTGCATTGCAGAGTTTAATCCTGAAGACTTACATTCAAGGTGCTTGAAAATAGTGTTCATTTGCAATGTATTGCTGCAGGGTTTCAGAGTGTGTCAGGGTGTGGTCCCTTTCCAGGGCCTTCTAGAAGCTTTCTCTGCAGCATGACTGTGTGTGGTTTGTGGGCTGGGCCAGACTCTATATAAGGGAGCCAGCCCAGCTCCACGTGCTCACTAGTCAGAGGTCCCGGTGCTGAGCAGCAGCAACTTCCTGAGCTCCTGTTCCGGAGGCCTACTTTGATCTTCCAAGCCTTGCCCTTCATTGTATTAGTGATCCTTGGGCATTCGAGTTCTTGGGCCTAATTTTCATGTTGAGAGATTTTACCTTGTGCGTGTGAATGTGCTCTTGGTTTTTCTGGCATTCATATGTTCATATTCGAATCGGCAAGAAGCGCGATTCATTCCTCGTGTTTAACTCTGGATATTCATTGTGCGCTACCATTTCTTGGCAGTTACATGGTGGCATTCGAATCGGCAAGACGCGCGATTCATTCCTTGTGTTTAACTCTTGATATTCATTGTACGCTACCATTTCTTGGCACTTACATGGTGGCATTCGAATCGGCAAGATGCGCGATTCATTCCTCGTGTTTAACTCTTGATATTCATTGTACGCTACCATTTGTTGGCAGCTACATGGTGGCATTCGAATCGGCAAGATGCGCGATTCATTGCTTGTGTTTAACTCTCAATACACATTGTGTGCAAGCATTTCTTGGCATTTACATGGTGACACTCGAATCAGCAAGACGCGTGATTCATCCCTTGCATTTACCTCTTGATATTCATTGTGCGCAACCATTTCTTGACATTTGCATGGTGACATTCAAATCGGCAAGACGTGCGATTCATCCCTTGTATTTAACTCTTGATATTCATTGTGCGCCACCATTTCTTGGTATTTGCATGGTGACATTCGAATCGGCAAGACATGCGATTAATTTCCTGCATTTAAACCTTGATGTTCAGATCGCTTACAGTGTGCGCGATCATTTCATGGCATTAGCATGTACTTGTGAGAATCGGCAGTGTACGCGATTCATTTCCTGCATTTAAATCTTGATGTTTGGATCGCTTACAATGTGCGCAATCATTTTATGACAATCAACACTTTGATGTGTAGTTTTTCCTGAAGTGCACACAATTATCCAGGGCCCTTGAATTTTCTGCAGAGGTGTTAAATTCAAGATGTTATATTCTATGTGCATGTTAAGTCCTTAGTACAATTCCTGTTGTTTTCCAGGGGATGTTTGGATTGCCTTTTGTCCTCATGTATTGAGGCAGTGTTTGTTCTGGGACATTGTTCTAGAAAGTTCTTATATTCCTAGAGAGGTTGTTACAACTCACGAAAAGTCCCTATGGAACATTGTTTTAACCATTCTTGATTCCTTTCCAGGTACCTAGATTTCTTGAGGCCTAGTTAGAGTCTAGTACTAGGCCATTCATGTTTTTTTAGTCTGTGTTACTTCATGTTCCGAGTATCATTGAACTCTAGATTCAACAAAGTGTTATTTCATGTTACGAATACCATTGAACTCTAGTTTCAACAGAGTGTTCCTTCATGTTCCAAGTATCATTGAACTCTAGATTCAACAGAGTGTTCCTTCATGTTCCAAGTATCATTGAACTCTAGATTCAACAGAGTGTTCCTTCATGTTCCAAGTATCATTGAACTCTAGACTCAACAGAGTGTTAATTCATGTTCTGAGTATCATTGAACCCTAGATTCAACAGGGAGTTTTTATGAACCGAAATGTGATTTTATTCTGATGTTGTGTTGTTTAACCTTTTTGCTTCCTACAGGTCTCCTTCCCAGCTGTTCCCTACCTAATCCCCTTTTCCCCACTTGGACTCTCTTAGACTCTGTGACATTCTAATCAGAGTATTGGAGCTGTCTTGTGGTGGACATGTTGGGAACATGCGCAGACCCCGAGTATCTGGTCTCCCTAACATAAATCCAACACTGACATCAGTGTGGGTTTATTATTCTGAGAAGTTTGATACCAAACGTCCCAGTATTCAGTGTAGCGATTATGGAGCTGTGGAGTTCATTTTTGACAGACTCCCGGACCATATACTTTATATGGCCACACTGTACTTACAATGTCTAAGAATGGACTTAGAAACTGTAGGGGCATATTGCTCATACAGCTATGCCCTCACCTGCGGTATAGTGCACCCTGCCTTAGGACTGTAAGGCCTGCTAGAAGGGTGACTTACCTATGCCACAAGCAGTATTTTGTGTGCATTGTACCCTGAGGGGGATGCCATGTCGACCGTGCCTTTTTCTCCCCGCCAACACACACAGGGGGTCATTACAACCCTGGCGGACGGTGTTAAAGCAGCAGAAATACCGTAAACAGGGCGGCAGGCAAAAAAAGGGAATTATGACCCTGGCGGTAACCGCCAACTAAGACAGCCACTTTAACAAACCGCCCGCCACGGCGGTACAGACAAGCAGCGCGGCGGTCACCGCCAACAGACAGGCGGGAGACAATGTACCGCCCACACTATTACAACCCGCCAATCCGCCACATTTCCGAGGTGGATTCACCGTGGATAAAAACACGGCGGAAACAGCTTTTGCTATGGGAAAACGCTCACCTCAAAATACGCCACGAGGAAGGAGGACACCATGGAGGCTGAATTACAAATCCTACCTGCCCTTGTCTTTCTGCTCCTCTATGACCAATAGCTACGTAGGCGCCGAAGACACCGGTGAGTACTGCATCTACGACACGGGGAGGGGGGAGGCAAAAGTTAGGGGGACACCCACCAAACACCACCACCCTCGCATATTACAACATACACACCAATGCATTCACAAAAATCACAGTAACAACCCACAATCCCCCCGGAAGAATGAAAAGACAATACGAAATTCGGTCAAACATTGTAATGTGCCAATATACATGTCATACAAAAATATACAGATATATATATCTCAAAATCACTCTTATTTACACATACAATCCGAGAAGTAGTGCAGATATGTACACAACAATGTCCGTGCACCAACAGTCCAAAAATGCATGGGCGAGGCCCACAAACTATACCTGACCAAAATCGGAGAGAACACTGCCGGGGCATCAGATGGAAACACTACAGGCACCTCAGGGGGAAGGGAAGGGGGGGCACCTCAGCCAGATGAATGCGAAGCCAGATCCACGACGGGGCTCCATGCCCATTGATGTATCCTGGGGAGTGCAAAGCCACAGTCTCTCAAGTCTCTCCAGTGGGTGGGTTGCCCACAGCTTTATCCTGGGGAGTGCAAAGCCACAGTCTCTCAAGTCTCTACAGTGGGTGGGTTGCCCACTGTGCCATCCTGGGGAGTGCAAAGCCACAGTCTCTCAAGTCTCTACAGTGGGTGGTTTGCCCACTGTGCCATCCTGGGGAGTGCAAAGCCACAGTCTCTCAAGTAGATGCAGTTCTCTACTGGTACTGGGGGGGACTGGTGCCCAGACTGGATGAGTCTCCCCGTGAAAGTTCATGTCCGGTCACTGTCCCAGCAGTACATGGGAGAAGGATGCCTGATGTGGCAGCCTTTTTATTCCTACACGGTACATGCCCTGTTCAGCTGTGCTTTGCCATGGCGGTCTTTGCCCTGTTCAGCGGTGCTCTGCCATGGCGGTTCTGGACTGTTCAGCGGTGCTTTGCCATGGTGGTCTTTGCCCTGTTCAGCGGTGCTTTGCCATGGCGGTCTTTGCCCTGTTCAGCGGTGCTTTGCCATGGCGGTCTTTGCCCTGTTCAGCTGTGCTTTGCCATGGCGGTCTTTGCCCTGTTCAGCGGTGCTTTGCCATGGCGGTCTTTGCCCGGTTCAGCGGTGCTCTGCCATGGCGGTTCTAGACTGTTCAGCGGTGCTTTGCCATGGTGGTCTTTGCCCTGTTCAGCGGTGCTTTGCCATGGCGGTCTTTGCCCTGTTCAGCGGTGCTTTGCCATGGCGGTCTTTGCCCTGTTCAGCTGTGCTTTGCCATGGCGGTCTTTGCCCTGTTCAGCGGTGCTTTGCCATGGCGGTCTTTTCCCTGTTCAGCGGTGTTTTGACATGGCGGTTCTGGACTGTTCAGCAGTGCTTTGCCATGGCGGTCTTTGCCCTGTTCAGCGGTGCTTTGCCATGGCGGTCTTTGCCCTGTTCAGCGTGCTTTGCCATGGCAGTTCTGGACTGTTCAGCGGTGCTTTGCCATGGCAGTCTTTGCCCTGTTCAGCGGTGCTTTGCCTTGGCGGTCTTTGCCCTGTTCAGCGGTGCTTTGCCATGGCGGTCTTTGCCCTGTTCAGTGGTGCTTTGACATGGCGGTTCTGGACTGTTCAGCAGTGCTTTGCCATGGCGGTCTTCGACCTGTTCAGCGGTGCTTTGCCATTGCGGTCTTTGCCCTGTTCAGCGGTGCTTTGCCATGGCGGTCTTTGCCCTGTTCAGCGGTGCTTTGACATGGCGGTTCTGGACTGTTCAGCGGTGCTTTGCCATGGCGGTCTTTGCCCTGTTCAGCGGTTCTTTGCCATGGCGGTTCTGATACGGACATTGATGTGTGGCATGATGATCTCTACACTGGGTATTGGTGTGTGGCATGACGTTCTCTCCAGTGGGCATTGGTGGGTGGCATGACGTTCTCTACAATGAGCATTGGTGGGTGGCATGACGTTCCATCATTGCCCAGCGGGGCTGTGGCATCCGGGCCCCTCCTGGGCTGTGACTCCGGCGGTGGTCTCTGGACCAGTGACGATACTTGGGCCCTCCTGGGCTGTGACTCTGGCGGTGGCGGTGGTCTCTGGACAAGTGACGATACTTGGGCCCTCCTGGGCTGTGACTCTGGCGGTGGTCTCTGGACCAGTGACGATACTTGGGCCCTCCTGGGCTGTGACTCTGGCGGTGGTCTCTGGATCAGTGACGATACTTGGGCCCTCCTTGGCAGTGACTCTAGCGGTGGTCTACTGACCAGTGACGATACTTGGGCCCTCCTGGGCTGTGACTCTGGCGGTGGCGGTGGTCTCCTGACCAGTGACGATACTTGGGCCCTCCTGGGCTGTGACTCCGGCGGTGGCAGTGGTCTTCTGACCAGTGATGACGGTGCTGGCGGTTGTGTCTGGACCGCCGGAAATGATGGCGCACTTCTCCGCCGTGACACTCACAACAGGCTGGGCAGACTTCCTCTGGACCTTCCCCACCTTTATTGGAGTTACAGCTGACTCACCAATCCCCTTCGAACCCATGTCACTTGTTGTTCCACCAGGAGTCTTAACACGGTCCCGTCGTCCAATCTCCAATTTTGGAGCCTTTACAGGGGGTGGGCTGCCAGTGCCTTGGCTCCGGGTCCTACTGCCTGCCCTGGTGGCCGGTGCACTCCACAAACCTTGAACACGCACCACTGGTATTGGAGGCTTTTTGGCTGAGGCGCTACGACAGCACTGATGAATTGGAGGGGGGGGCAAAAAGGTCAATTTGACATAGGGACAGTTTCTGACGAACACTGGGATGGGTAGCTGGAGGGGGTCTGGGAGTGGAGGAAGAGGAGGTGGTTGTAGGAGGTGTCACTTTAGGTGTTTTGGGTGCAGGTGCAGGTACTGGAGGCTGTCGTGAGGTGGATGGATGTTGGGTGAGTGATTGCCGGCGTTTGTGTACTTTGGGAGGGGGCGTCACAGACACATTGGGAGAGGACACAGGGGACGTGTAAATGGCAGTGGAGGTGGTGAGTGTAGGTGAGCGGCTTGTGGTGCTGGGTGTCCTGGTGCGAGTCCTAGTGCCTGTAGATGTGGTGCATGCAGGTGTGTGTGTAGACGAGACTGGGAGGGAGGAGGGAGAAGAGGAGGAGGGGGACACAGTGGAGACAGTGGATGTTGCTGTGTCTGTATGTGGGTGAGGCTTGCGTGAGTGCCTGTGGAATGTGGGGTGCCTATGTTTGCTTGAGCTACTTGTGTGTGTTGACTTGTGTGCATGCTGGTCTGTAGGTGTGGTTGGGATGGGCTGGGGTACAGTAGATTGGGTCTGGGTGGAGGAAGTTGGAGGGGGGAGGCTGGACACAGGGACAATGGCTGCCATCAGTGCTGAGGCCAGAGATTGCAGGGTTCGCTGAAGGACAGCCTGACCAGAATGAATGCCCTCCAGGAATGCATTACCGTGTTGCAACTCTCGTTCTACACCCTGGATGGCATTCACAATGGTAGACTGCCCAACAGTGAGTGACCTGAAGAGGTCAATGGCCTCCTCAATGAGGGCAGCAGGGGTGACTTGGGCAGGGCCTGAGGTGCCTGGGGCGAAGGTGATGCCACCCTCCTGGGTGAGCGGGCACGGGGCGAACGCTGAGGGGCTGCTGGGAGGGCAGTGCTGGTAGGGGAGGTGGCGGCTGTACCTGTAGAAGTCGGGTGCACAGATGGTGCCGCCACCACAGGGGAGCTCCCATCGGCGGACGAGTCTGTGTCGCTGATTGGTGATCCGGTGGCCGACGTGAAGCTCCCCTCGCCCTCCATCCCACTGGTGCATTCAGAGTCTGTGGTGTGGCCCTCCATGACCATATGGGATGCAGCTCCCTCGTGCTCCGGTGCCACTGTACCTCCACCTGATGATGCTGATGTACAAAAGGACAGGGAGAGCAGGAAAAGGGGGGGAGACAGAATAAAGCGAGTTTTAGTGCATGGCATTCCGCTACCGTTGGCGGACAAGACAGATGCAGCAGCCCCCTGCATTACGCCGTGCTCCTGCCCTCTGCACATGCAATTTCTGGGATATGGCCTACATGGCTATGGTGGACATCTGCGCACATGGATGCCACAGGGGCAACTATACCTCAACTTGGCACTCTGGGGAGGTGGGGAAGAGTGCCACATGGCCTACATTACGGAGGGGCCTTGCCTACCGAATTCGCCCTGACCTAGGGACACCCACAGCCCACCACCCCCACCCAGACCCCTCCACTGCACGCAAAGTCCGCAGAATGAGGTTGTACTCACCCCCTTGTGTCTGCTGTGATGTCCTCAAGCGCGCCCATCCAACTCCGGGTAGGCCACCGCCAGGAACCGGAACATCAGGGGGGGCACCCCTCCCACGTTGGGAGGCCATCCCCAGCTGAGCCTCTGCCGTCTTCTTGCTGCAGCGGCGAATGTCCTCCCATCTCTTACGGCAGTGGGTGCCCCGTCTCTGGTGGGCCCCCAGGGTCCGGACCTCCTTGGCGATGGCACGCCAAATGTCCCTCTTCTGGTGGGCGCTGACCTATATGACATGCACAAGGGAAGAGGTACAGTCATTACCAACTGCACCGTCAATGTGAGTGGCCCCCTCCCTACTCTGGCCATATCTGTTCTATGTACTCTGCCCCCTTCCCTCTTCCAACCAGCCCTCTCCACCCAGGCCTAGCCCATACAACGTGCTCCCTGTGTACTAACCTGTTGGTCTGGAGGACCGTAGAGTAGTGTTTACTGGGGGAGGATCCCAACCACAAGTTTCTCCAACTCCTGTTCAGTGAAGGCAGGGGCCCTTTCCTCAGACGCAGCAGCTATCGTCGCTTCCAGACCGAGGTCACAGCAGCACTAGCAGTGTAGGTCCTCTCCTGTCGAAGGTCAGGTATCTAGTGAGTGAACAGATAGAATATGGCAGTGACGTCCGCAGTGGTGATGTCCGCGGCGGTGCGCATCATCACCGCCAGCGCACCTGTTCATTGGCTCCTGGGACCCATAGGGTCCAATGTTAACCAATGCAGCATTGCGCCGCGGTCTACGACCGCCTACCGTGACGGTGTGCAACGCCAGCGCAGTTACCCCACAATCCCATTGTCCCAGATTAGAGGTCAGGCAGCCGCCATTTCAGGGGCCCACATGGCTTCATTTACTACTGCGTCACACATAGCTAGGCCTACACTCAACACACATACAGGAAGGGTTTTGTGTCTGGTGTAGTCTTGTGTGTAAAAGTAGGGGACATACCGGGAGGATTAATGACTGGTTCTTCGCTGTTGTCCTTCGTAGGCACCGTCAGCTGGGACAAATGAGATGATGGCGGAATCCTCTGGTGTACCGACCGCTGGTGGACCTGTTGACAATGGAAGAAAGACATGTCATCGTCACCTACAGGTTTGACCGTGCCACTATCCAGGAACTATGTACCCAGTTGGAGCCAGACCTGATGTCACCGATCCGCCATCCGACTGGAATCCCCCCTGACGTGCAGGTGCTGTCAGTGCTCCATTTCCTTGCAAGTGGGTCATTTCAGACAACAGTGGCCATGGCATCAGGGATGTCCCAGCCTATGTTTTCCAACGTCTTGTCCAGAGTGTTGTCTGCCCTGCTGAAACACGTAAGGAGATACATCATATTCCCTCAGGTGGAGGATTTACCTACAGTGAAAGGTGACTTCTATGCCCTTGGACATATTCCCAACGCCATAGGTGCCATTGATGGGACCCATGTAGCTCTGGTCCCCCCCGCAGGAGTGAACAGGTGTACAGGAACAGGAAGAGTTATCATTCTATGAATGTCCAGATGGTCTGTTTGGCAGACCAGTACATCTCGCAGGTAAATGCTATGTTCCCTGGCTCAGTGCATGACGCCTACATCCTGCGGAATAGCAGCATCCCTGATATGATGGGTCAACTCCAGAAGCACCGTGTATGGCTATTGGGGGACTCTGGTTACCCCAACCTTTCCTGGCTATTGACCCCAGTGAGGAATCCCAGGACCAGGGCAGAGGAACGGTACAATGATGCCCATGGGCGGACTAGGAGGGTTATCGAACGCACCTTCGGCCTCCTTAAGGCCAGGTTCAGGTGCCTCCATATGACAGGTGGATCCCTATTCTACTCACCGAAGAAGGTGTGCAACACCATCGTCGCCTGCTCCATGCTCCATAATTTGGCATTTTCTGCAGGAGGATGATCCAGATGATGGTGTTGTAGCAGCTGTGGAGCCTGTGGAGCCTGTTGACAGCGATGAGGATGAAGCTGAGGAAGAAGAAAACGACAACAGGGATTCAGTCATAGAGCAATATTTCCAGTGACACACAGGTGAAAACATTTTCTGGTTTAACATTACATTAACTTTCACACGTCTACCTCTATCCTGTACCTACATTTCACTCACTATTTGTTAATTGAGTTGTACCCTTCCATTTCATTTCCACAAGTGTGGTAACCTACGTGTCAACTGCTTGCATCCTTCAAGGGCTTGTGATGTGTGACATAGGTATGTTAGCCTTACAATGGGTAACCCATTATGACACTGTGATTGATAATACAAAGTACCAAATCATAGACTGACTCCAGATTTTTTGATGTTTCAAAATGGCATGGCAGAGTCCAGTCTATTAGTCTCACAGGTGCACTGCCCATCTTGGCATAGGAAGTGGAGCTGGGGCAGTTCGAATTGGACAGGGTAACAAAGTGGGACAGTGGGAGGACAGTCAGGGTGGTCTTATTTCCTGGCGGGGGTCTTGCCATCTTGCTCTGTCCTGTTCCTGGATCTCAGGGACCGCTTGCGCGGTGGTTGTCCGTCTGCAGGGGGTGGGGTGCTGGTGTGGTGGTCCTGTGGCAGGGCGTCCTGTCCACTAGCGCCGGCAGAGGTGGTGGGCAGTTCATCGTCCATGCTAGTGTCAGGGGCCCCTTGGAGTGCCACGGTGTCCCTCAAGGTCTTTTGAATGTCCGTCAGCACCCCTACGATGGAGCCCAGGGTGGAGCTGATGGTCCTGAGCTCCTCCCTGGACCCCAAATACTGCTCCTCCTGCAGGCGCAGGGTCTCCTGCAACTTGTCCAGGACCGTCGCCATTGTCTCCTGGGAGTGGTGGTATGCTCCCACGATGGAGGAGAAGGCCTTGTGGAGAGTTGGTTCCCTTGGCCTGTCCTCCCTCTGTTGCACAGCAGCAATCCCAGTTCCCCGGTGTTCCTGTGCCTCCGTCCCCTGGACTGTGTGCCCACTACCACTGCCCCCAGGTCCCTGTTGTTGTTGGGGTGGTGGGTTAGCCTGGGTGCCCTGTAGTGGTGGACACACCGCTGATTGACCTGTCCTGGGTAGGGAGGTTTGGGCCCGCCGGGTGGGTGCTATGCTGGTGTTACCAGAGAGTGGCAGCTCGGTGTTGGGCTGTGGCTGGGCAAGGGGAACCGACTGTCCGGAGGCCCACGATAGTCCGGGCTGGTCATCAAGATCCAGTGGGGCAGAGCTGCTGTCATCACTGTGGGCCTCTTCTGGGGGTAGAGTGGTGTTGTCTGGACCCTCTGGTGTGGTGACGGTCCTTCGGGTTCCTGCAGGGGTATGTGAACATGATTATTGCATGTGTGTGTTCCATGGTGTGCAATGGGTGGGTGTTTGTGTACCCCAGTGCAAGCATTCCTGTGTGGGGGCTTGTATGATGATGGTTGGGGGGGTGTTCTGGGTATGTGCAGTGAGCATGCTTTAGTGAGGGGTGCCCATGCTTAGTTGTGTCATGCAGGGCTTGCTGTTGGGATGGGTGGTTTGTGTTATGGGTAGATTGGTGAGGATTTGGGGTGATAGGGGAGGGTGCGAGGGTGGGGGTGTGTTATAGCATGCAGGTAGGGTGGGGGATGTGATAGTTAATATTTGACTTACCAGTGTCCCATCCTCCACCGACTCCTCCGAGGCCGTCAGGATGCAAGATGGTCAAGACTTGCTCCTCCCATGTTGTTAGTTGTGGGGGAGGAGGTGGGGGTCCGCCGCCAGTCCGCTGGACCGCGATGTTGTGCCTGGATACCGTGGAAGGCACCTTCCCCCGCAGGTCGTTCCACCTCTTCCTGATGTCCTCCCTATTTCTTGGGTGCTGTCCCACTGCGTTCACCCTGTCCACTATTCTGCGCCATAACTCCATCTTCCTGGCTATTGATGTGTGCTCTACCCGTACGATTTCCTCCACCATGACCCTGAGCTCCTCCCCGGAGAAGCGGGGTGTCTTTGGCGTGACATGGGGTGGTGTGTGTGAGGTGTGGGGTAGTGTATGTGGTGATGAGTGTGGTGAGTGTAGTGGTATGTGGTGTTTTGTGCGTGGATGTTGTGTGGGTGATGGTGTTGTGTTCCTCTGTGTGATGGGGTTGTCAATAGCTGTGCTCTCTCTCTGGCCTTCTCTCAGAATTTCTGGTTGTAGGGGTTTGTGGGTGATGTGGGTGTGTGTTTTATATTGTGTTGGGTGTGTAGGAGTGTTGTTTGTATGTGTATCAGGTATGTGTATTTGGAATTGTCCAATGTGGCGGTGTTTTGTAGATGTGTGTGTATTTTGAGCGCGGCGGTGTGTACCACCAATGGAATACCGCGATTGAAAGACCGCTGCGTGGATTAGTGGGTCGTAATAGCATGGGCGTGTTTCTGTTGGCGTGGAGGATTTGTTTCCGTATGTTTATCGCTGACCTTTGGTGTGGCGGTGTTGTGTGGGTGTCTGAATTTCGGCGGATTCCGTGATGTGTGTCATAATAGCTGTGGCGGTCTACCGCCGCCGCGGTGTATTGGCGGTCTTCTGCACAGCGGTAAGCGCCTTATACCGCCAATGTTGTAATGAGCCCCACAATCTGCAATGACAGTGTGCATGTGTTAGGTGATGGGTACCTAAGGGTGGCGCAACACATGCTGCAGCCCTTAGAGACCTTCCCTGGTCACAGGCCCCTTGATACCACTGGTACCTTTTACAAGGGACTTATCTGTGTGCCAGGGGTGTGCCAATTGTGGAAACAATGGTACATCTTTAGTGAAAGAACACTGGTGCTGGGGCCTGGTTAGCAGGGTCCCAGCACACTTCTCAGTCAAGTCAGCATCAATATCAGACAAAAAGTGGGGGGTAACTGCAACAGGGAGCCATATTGTAAAGATATTTGGAACCTACCATCATGGACTAGATGAAAGTCCTCCGATTATTCAGCTGTGTGCGACAGACCTCTTCCGTTCTTCTATGCCTGTTGATTTGGTGATGACTGGTTTATTGGCTGCACATAACTGGTGATGGACAACTCTTGTAGTAGATATGCATAATTTGATTGTAAGAGGTCTAAGTTACTTTTGGCTGCCAACTGCTGAGTGGTATGGTTCTAGTATAAGTGTAGGCCAAAAATGTTACATATGAAGTTATCTAATCATATAATACCCTGGTGAACCATAGGTCAGCCCTCCTTAACATACCTGCCTATCAAAAGTAGTCTGCTCATTGATTTGTTTCCAGTCTGAGGATTTTAAGCTGAGCTTGAGGATGAAACTATCATTTCAGGTTCTGTTGTCAGGGTGTGGATTTCTTGTTGTTGCCCTGGAACTAGCCATGATTTCAACCGTCTACTGAAGTGTATATGCTCCTGGATGCTTCAAATGCTGACTACTAGTGAGTTCCAGAGTTTGGCAACTTTTACAGAGAAAGCAGTGTCTCCTATGGATTTCTTATACTAAGAAGATATGATGATTTATGATGCAGCCTGGAGAGCAGTGTCCTGTTTTGTTTGTATTGCTTGAATGTAACTTGCAGATATAGCAGTCCTTTTGCTTGGACAATGTAAAGTGCTTTGAGCATTGCGATTTTATTATGGGCAGCCAGTGTAGTGACTGGAAGACTGGAGTTGTGTGTTTTCTTGGGTCAAGGCGGAGAAGCTTTTTTGCAGTAGCATTTTGGATGAGTTTCATTTTGTGCATGATGAGTGCCGGTTTCTGACCTCTAACTTCTATTCATATTGTTGGAGGACCCTCATGTCCCTTAGGCCATATGACGATGGGCTGGCGTTTTTGCCATTGTCCGCAGGTCGTAATCTGAGGTATTGAGCTTCAGATGGCTTGTGTTTATGTCCCAAAGGCAGTTATTAAAGTTTTAAATTGCAAAGGTCTTCCTGAATCATTCATTTTAAAAATTATTCGAATGTTTTTGCATAGTGCTAACAGATGAGTTTTAAAAATTGAATTAGGTTTACTAAGAGGGTTAGGTAGATGTTGAGAAAAAAGAGCGGGTATAATGGACCCCAGAGGGAGACAAGTGTGTTATGTGTGAGGAGCTGATGTGAAAGATGGTACCAACAGTAGTTTGCATTCACTGCTGAGAGGTCAAGAATCCAATGGGCATTTGCTGAACTCCTTGCTCACCATTCATATTTGATATGTCAAGCAAGACTTTATTGTGCAAAAATATTGCATAACGGTGCAGGATATTGAGTCATGTTGCTTTGAAGCCAGCAACTTTCAAGAACTTTCCTATTCCTGTTACTTTAGTGGTTGTCACTACCTAAATGTACCTGCCATTCCGAAGCAATGACCAATCTAGTTTCCAATATGGCATAGTGTTTTGATTCACCTATTGGGCTGGGGCTCACGCCGAGTCATCACAGTTCAGGTATGATTTACATTTGACTGACATTGCTCAAGCTTAATCTGGCCCTGTTATGAAATACAGCCTAGCGAAATGTTGAATCTGCTCTAGAGATCTTTATTTTGTTTCCAGGCACCAGATAGTTTGTTAAGTTAATGCACCTGTTGCAGAGGACTTCAAATGCCTGATCAGAATAACTTACCATGTCACAGAGGGCCGCAACAACAGATTATTTATCTTTCAAAAGTTGTTTCTAGTAAAGTCTGCCAAGGTCATCATCTTTTTGAAACAAGGTTTATGGAAATCATAAAAAGGGAACATGAGGCTGAAAGAATTTGCATTATAATTGACACCTCTAAACATCTTCGCACAACATCAACTAATATTTTACGCATTTTTATATTGCAATCTAAGATCTGTGTAGTATGCATATGCTTTTTTAAATGTATTGACTCCTCTGAAATTCCGCTTTATCTCTATCTAATTTATGGCCATACCAAATAATCTGCTGACATGAGGTCCTATGTAATTAATGTACTAAATGCATACATTTGGTGAACATTTGGGGCATGGTTTTTATTGGGAAACGTGTGGGAATGTTGGGTGGTAGGAATGTTTTGGATCCTCACAGATTCTGGAATATTCCTTCAAAGAAATATCAGGGAGGTAATTTTGTGATGTAGCCAGTTTGTTGTTTGCAGGATATTCTGGGTAAGAAATAATATTGAGATCCAGGCAAGTGATACCACCCCAGATCACCATATGTACTTGTTTTCAGAAATGTCTGGGCCTGGCAAGTTTCCCTAGGTGATGACTGGGCCCGCCCCATATATACTGCAGCTACGCATATAGCCAGAATAGGTCAATTTGCAAGGCAATATCTTGATGTCTCCTTGTTGCATTGAGGAGCCTTACCTCTCATGGGTGCTAGTCTAGTGACACAAGTTGGGTAGTATTGATATCAAGAGAAGGATTATTGTAGGAACGATGTATGGTAGGGCATACCTGTAGATTTCATAAACACAGTCTAATTTCACTTTTGTTTTTGCTGCGTAACAATACAGCAAAACAAAAAAAAATCCAATTCAGGACCTATGGGAAATAATTCTCTCATGTCCCAACTTTGATTTTGTAAACACAACTATTTCCAGGAACTCTGGATGACCTGTTGAAGTCCACTGCACTTTGAGCGCACTGCGATGTATGTCAAGGGATCATCATCTGCCCTAAATAAGTTCAAACTCAGCAAACCTATGCAGCCCAATGTCCTGTCCAAAGACACACTGCAGCGATATGATGACTACATTGCACTACCTTCTTTGTTCTATGATTGTAGAAGACTTCTCCACTTTCAGAAGGTCCCCAGGACGGTAGGCTTCTGGGACTGGGGAACAAGAAAAGCAAAGTGGCCAAAGAAATGTGGCATCTGCAGCTCATGGCCATGCACTGCCAAGAGACGTTTTGGTTGCCCTACATGGTCTATGTAGAAGAGTTTTATGATGAGAAAAACACATATTGAGAAGTACAGAGAAGAAACAAGACAAGGTCCAGAGAGGAGTTTCTAGAAAAGGGGAGGAGAAGGAGAGAAAGATAGGAGAGTAAATAGAAAAAACATGGAGAGACAGGAATGGAAAGATGGATAAAGCTGAAAACAGAAGACAGAAAGTAAAGAGCAAAGGAGCCCAACGGAGCAAAATGTGAGCTAGATACATGTGGAGAAATGGTGATTGAAGATTAGAAATGGAATACTATCTGATGCTTTGGCCAATAGATTTCAATTCAAAAGTTAGTACTTTATTTTCTAAAAGTGATCTTAGTCCAAGACCCCAAAGTCACCTTGCATTGAGGCTTTTAAAGTCCTATGAAGGTCAACTATTGTTTCTTGATCCACATTGGTTTTTGAAATTTTTTAACAATGGCACCCCTTTCTTATTTGTGACTATATGCTGTTAGTGAGAAGTGCTGACACATTCTCTGTTAATACATTTCAGCCATGCCTACATTTGATCATACAGTCACTGGAAAATGCAACTGAATTGCTGAGAATCCCAAGTTCTATTATGAAGGTGATTGGTCTTCCTAGGGTACATTTAAATATGGCAGTCTCTTAGCTGTTTAATAATAAGAAACTTGACTTTTACAAGTAAATATTTGATATTTCTAGTGCACATGAAAGAATGTCATTCTTTTATATTTTTACCACTCAGAAAGAAAAGTGCATGCTCGAACAAGCAATATCACAGAGAGAGAGGGTGCCAGCGTGCGTTTCCTAGTCAAGGAGACTACTGCATGTGAAAGATTCTGGAAGGGAGGTCTCTGTAGCATCCCAATGTGAGGTACCATGCAAGCAGTATGAAAGAGAGAGGCTATCACAGAGCAGGATACAAGATACAAATCTCAAAGCCACTACTCAGAAAATCAGAGACAACATTTCTGTCTAACCATATATGGCTCATCTCAGATGAGATGTAACAAGTTTACACTGCCAGGCCACAGGCCTAAATGGACACATCTCAAGCTCACACAACCATCTATCCTTTACCATGCCTTCCTGTCTTGCTGGTCGATGTATGATGACGGTCTTCTGTCATACAACACCTTTGCCCACAATATGCCTCTAACTATGAAGGGTGTATGTCAAAGTCTGCTTTAAGTTCATGCACATCTGGCTGCTGTTATTAAACTGTAATTGAACTATCTATCTTTCGTCACAACCTTTTAGTGATATTCATTGTGGGACCTTCCCAACATTTCCTTTGCAATTACATTTAAATTCTATTACATTTTCAGCATTGTTGCAACTCTAAAATGCTTAAAACACGTTTGACACAAATTTTCTAAATGTTCTTTGTGAGTTAAATTACAGCTTCACTTAAGAGGTTGGGTAGAACTACGAAACTCCACACTATATGAAGCAGATGAAGATTCCGAACTTAACATGAGGTTAAGTTTATCCATCCCGACCTTGCAGGTGGGATGATTTCCTGATACATAATGACTCAAGCAGAACATCTGTAAGTACAAAATGTTGAGTTTGGAGGCTGGACATCCATCAACTCAAGCAGGAGGTAGAGGAGGGAAGATTTGGAGGTTAGGCCAGCTTTTTTTTAAAGAAAGAACTTCATAAGCTTTGCATTTCACAAAGCTTGAACAGTCTAGGAAAATATACAAAGGCCTTCATTACAACCCTGACGGTCGGTGATAAAGTGGTGGTAATACCGCCAGCAGGCTGGCGGTAACAAAAATGGAATTTTGACCACGGCGGAAACCGCCAACACAGACAGCCACTTTAACACACCGACCTCCACAGCAGTAGCAACAAGCACTGTAGCAGTAACCGCCAACAGCCAGGTGGAAGACAATGTACCGTTCACAATATTACAACTGGCCTATCTGCCACCTTTTCCGGGGCGGTACCAATGACATCAAAAGCACAGCGGAAACAGTACACAGAAGGGAAACAACTCACCTCTGGAGACTCAGGGAAGAACTACAATGCCATGGAGCCCGAACTGCAGGTGTTTCCCATGCTGGTCTACCTCCTCCTACAACAGGAATACCAATGCTGGCGATGAAGACCTCGGTGAGTACTACCACCTAGCACGTAGGGGAGGGGGGAGGAAAAAGAGAGTGACAAACACGCAACACCCCCACCCCCAACACCATAAACACAAACAGATGCATTAACGTTACATATCCACCCCATATCTCTCAGGAATAATGCAAGGACAAAATGATTTGAAGAAAATGAGTCTAATGAGATAAAATACTATAAATACGTCCTCAAAAATCAAAACAGTATTTACAGATATACAAATGTAGGGACACTGCCCAGTCCATAATGTCCGTGGGCCACAGGGCCATATCACATAGGCCAAGGTCCCACTTGACTCCTGCCTCAATACAGAGAGAACACTGCTTGGGCATTAGGTTGAAAATACACAGGCACCTCAGGGGGATGGCGAAAAGGGGGGGGCACCTCAGCCGGAAGATGGTACAACGCCACTGCTCCTGGAGAGGGCTACATGCCCTCTGCGATGTCCTGGGGAGTGCAATGCCACAGCCTCTCAAGTGGGTGGTTTGCCCACTGCTTGGTCCTGGGGAGTGCAAGGCCACAGTCTCTCAAGTGGGTGGTTTACCCACTGCTTGGCCCTGGAGAGTGCAAAGCCACAGTCTCTCAAGTGGGTGATTTGCCCACTGCTTGGTCCTGGGGAGTGCAAGGCCACAGTCTCTTAATTGGGTGGCTTCTCCACTGGTTCTGGAGGAGGCCTTGTGCCCAGTGTGCTTCATCCTGGCAAGGAGGAGGTGAGTGGATGCCTTCTTCCACTGGTTCTGTATGGGGCCTTGTGCCCAGTGTGCTTCATCCTGGCAAGGATGCGGTGAGTGGATGCCTTCTTCCACTGGTTCTGGAGGGGGCCTTGTGCCAAGTGTGCTTCATCCTGGCAAGGAGGGGGTGAGTGGATGCCTTCTTTCACTGGTTCTGGAGAGGGCCTTGTGCCCAGCGTGCTTCATCCTAGCAAGGATGCGGTAAGTGGATACCTTCTTCCAGTGGTTCTGAGGGGGCCTTGTGCCCAGTGTGCTTCATCCTGGCAAGGAGGGGGTGAGTGGATGCCTTCTTCCACTGGTTCAGGAGGGGGCCTTGTGCCCAGTGTGCTTTATCCTGGCAAGGATGCAGTAAGTGGATGCCTTCTTCCACTGGTTCTGGAGGGAGCCTTGTGCCCAGTGTGCTTCATTCTAGCAAGGAGGAGGTGAGTGGATGCCTTCTTCCACTGATTCTGGAGGGGGCCTTGTGCCCTGTGTGCTTCTTCCTGGCAAGGATGTGGTGAGTGGATGTCTTCTTCCACTGCTTCTGAAGGAGGCCTTGTGCCCAGTGTGCTTCATCCTGGCAAGGCAGGACTACAGTCCATCTGCCGTATGGCGATGGCTGCACAGTGGTGGCAGTGCCGGTGCTGGTGGCAGTGCTGCCAGTAGTGGGGAGGCTCCAGCCCTTCCCCTGCAGCCTCGGACGGCTGCCCAATAGGGCTGCTGCTGCTGCTGTCAGTGGTGCCGGTGGTGGTGCTGCCAGTGGTGGGGGGAGGCTCCAGCCCTTCCTCTGCAGCCTTCGACGGCTTCCCACTGGGGCTGCTGGCAGTGGTGCTGGTGGTGGTGCTGGTGGTGGTGCTGCCAGTGGTGGGGGCTTCAGCCCTTCCCCTGAAGCCTCGGATGGCTGAAACACCATGGTTGGTGGTGGGGGCTCAGATCCTGTCACAACACCAGGCCTCCTGTCCCTCCTGCCTGTAGGGGCAGGCCCTTTGCTCTTGTCTGTGGCAACTGGTAATGCCTCCTTGCCCTGGGCTGCTGGTGGTGCATCCTTGCCCTTGGCAGCTGGTGGTGCCTCCTTGCTCTTGGCAGCTGGTGGTCCCTTCTTGCCCTTGGCAGCTGATAGTTGTTCCTTGCCTTTGGTAGATGGTGCAGGCACACTGCCAGTGTTGATGGGTGTCTACTTGCAGCCTCTCACACCTGCAGTAGCTGCCAAAACTACAGTGGCCGTGCACTGGATGGCTGAGGTGCTGGCCTAGGTTCTGCCCACTCTGGCCTGGAGTGAAGGACTGGGGGGAAGGGGTAGTGAAGAGGTAAAGGGTGGAGAGGAAAAGCTTCTTAGGGACACGAGGGCACGAAGAGGGTGAAGGTTTGGGAATGGAAGAAGAGGGAGTGGTTGCAGGAGGTGTCTGTCTGCTGTGTTAGGGTGCAGGTGCATGGACTGGATGCTGTTGTGAGGTGGATGGCTGTTGAGTGTCTGGGTGCTTGCGTTTGTGTACTTTGGGAGGAGGGGGCACAGACACAGTGGGTGAGGACACAGGGGACATGTGCATGGATGTGGGGGTGGTGACTGCCAGTGAGGAGGGTGTGTGCTGATAGGCATGATGGTGATGGTGATGGAGGTAGAGGATGGGGATGTACTGCATGTAAGTGTGAGCGTAGACACTACTGGGAGGGAGGTGGACGGGAGGAGGAGGGGGACACAGTGGAGGCAGTGGATGTTGGTATGACTGCTTCTGGATGGTGTTTGTGTGAGTGCCTTTGTGATGATGTGTAGTGCTTGTGTTTGCCTGAGCCACTCTTTTGTGTTGTCTTGGGTGCATACTGGTCTGATTGTGTGCTTGGGATAGTTTTGGGGTTCAGGGGACTGGGACTGGGTAGAGGAAGTTGGAGGTGGGAGGCTAGAGACAGGGACAATGGCTGTCATCAGGTAGGAGGCCAGAGTCTGGAATGATCTCTGTTGGCCTGCTACGCCACAGCGAATGCCCTCCAGGAATGCATTTGTATGTTGCAAATGACCTGCCAGCCCCTGTATGTCATTCACTATGGTTGACTGCCCAACAGAAATGGATCGCAAGAGGTCAATAGCCTCCTCACTCAGGGCAGCAGGGCTGACTGGGGCAGGGCCTGAGGTGCCTGGGGCGAAGGAGATGCCCACCCTCCTGGGTGAGCAGGTACAGGAAACACGCTAAGGGGCTGCTGGGAGGGCCGTATTGGGGGTGGCGGCTGTACCTGCAGTTGGGTTGGGCACAGAGGTGTCCGCCACCAGCAGGGAGCTTCCATCGGAGGAGGTATCACTGTCCGAACTGGCCCCTCCAGACTCGGCAGTGGTGCTCTCCCTCTGTCCCACTGGTGCCCTCACGGTTGGTGGATTCGGCCTCCAGGGCCATGGGATGCAGCTCCCTTTGCCGCTGGTGCCTCTGCTCCTCCGCCAGATGATGCTAATGCACATAAGGACAGGGTGACAAAACAAAAAGGGGGGAAGAGACAGAGGATACACTTGGTCAATGCCAGCAACAACACCACCGTTGGCATACACAACACATAGGGGACAGCCCTATGCACTAGGCGATGCACTACCAGTCTCAATGCTAGTCACCAGGCCATGGACAGTAAATACCTAACACCAATAGCAACATACCTGAGACCCACAGATCCCTGCCCAGTAGTAGATGCCCAATGGCATGTTTGGGGGTGGAGTGCATCAGCCCATGCCCAACATGAAACCTACCCTGCAATGTCCAGCCTGGCCCCAGGGCACCCACAGGCGCACATCTCCCACCCAGAGACCACCCCACCATGTGCAATCTGCAGAATTGTAAACTATACTCACCCCATTGTGGCTGCTGTGATGCCCTCAAGTGCCCATCCAGCAGCGGATAGGCTACCGCCAGTATGTGGAACATCAGGTGGGTCAGGGTTCGAGGGGCACCCCTTCCTCATTGGGAGGCCATCCCCAGCTGCACCTCTGCTGTCTTCCTTGCCCAGCATCTCAGTTCCTGCCACAATTTGCAACAGTGGGTGCTCTGCCTGCCGTAGACCCCCAGAGTCCTCACGTCCTTGCCGATGGCACGCCATATACCCGTTTTCTGATGGGCGCTGACCTGCAGAAAAATGAATATAGAAAAAGGGATCAGTCATACCGTCCGGCCTGTTACACCCATGGCCCACCATATCTTTCCCATCCCCTTACGTACATACATTGCCCACCATACATGCAGCTTCCTGCCCAGGACCCCTCAACCCCCCTTACATGATGCCTTCACACACAGCACTCCATGCATTCATGCCCCATGCATCGTGCCCACAGTGTACTCACTTGTTGGTCTGGAGGCTCATAAAGCAATCGGTACTGGGGTAGGACTCCATCCTCCAGTCTCTCCAACTCCGCAGTGGTGAAGGCAGGGGCCCTTTCCCCAGTAACACAAGCCATGGTCGGTTCCAGACACAGGTCACAGCAGCACTTGCAGTGTAGCTCCTCTCCTGTTGAAGGTCAGGTAGCAAGTGAGTGAAAAGATAGAAAATAGCAGTCACGTCTGCGGCGGCGCATACTGTCACCGCCGGCATACATCACCATTGGCTACTGTAACCCATAGGGCCCAATGATAACCAATGAGGAGTTGCACGGTGGTCCTTGACTGCCTCCCGCAGAGGCGCACAACGTCAGCGACATTACCTCATTTCCACCTGTCCCTCCACACAGGACAGGTGTCCGCCATTTCAGGGGGGGGCAGGCCATGGCACCTATCTGCGTCACAGCAGACATAAGCACATTTTGGGACTGCACATCAAAATACTGTGTCTGTCACAACATGCAATGCATTGTACTTTGAGGAAATGTTGAAAACAGATGCTCATTGTTTTGCCCCCTAGATTACAACCGCTGAGGATGATTAGGAGATGGAGACATCCCCGTGTACAAGCCCCTGGTGGACTTGGCAACAATGGAGAACAGGGACATTATCCTCACCTACAGACTTGATAGGGTCACAATCCAAGAGCTGTGTGCCCAATTGGAGCCAGACCTGATCTCAGCTATCCGTCAGCCCACTGGGATACCCCCTCTTGTGCAAGTCCTATCTGTGCTCCATTTCTTGGCAAGTGGCTCCATCCAAGTGACAGTGGCCATGGCAGTATGAATGTCGCAGCCAATGTTCTCCATAGTGCTGACCAGAGTGTTGTCTGCCCTGATGAAACACCTACGCAGCTACATCATATTCCCCCAGGTGGAGGATTTGGCCACTATGAAAGCTGACTTCTATGCAATGGGACATATCCCAAACATTGTTGGGGCAATGGATGGTACACATATTGCCTTTGTCCCCCCAGGAGAAATGAACAGGTGTTCAGAAATAGAAAGAGCATTCACTCGATGATTGTTCAGATAGTGTTCCTGGTGGACCAGTATATCTCCTATGTGAATGCAAAGTATCCTGGGTCTTTGCATGATGCCTATACCCTGAGGAATAGCAGCATACCATATGTGATGGCTCAACTCCAGAGGCATAGAGTGTGGCTAATAGGTGAGCCCATGGTCCCCACCCAGTGTATGTTGGTATATGGGTATGGTGTTGGCCCTAAGGGTGAGTGTCTGGCTAACAGGTATCCCTCAATATTTGCAGGTGACTCTGGTTACCCCAACCTCTCATGGCTACTGTCCCCAGTGAGGAATGCCAGGACAAGGGCAGATGGGTGAACAAGACAAATTATAGAGTGAACCTTTGGCCTCCTAAAGGCCAGGTTTCATCCCTCCATCTAACAGGTGGTTCCCTGTGCTACTCACCCAAGAAGGTGTGCCATATCATCGTGGCATGTTGCACAACCTTGCCTTGAGACACCAGGTGCCTTTTCTGCAGGAGGAATAGGCTGGAGATGAGCGTGTTGCAGCGTTGGAGCCTGTGGACAGTGACGAAGAGGAGGCAGAGGGTGAGGATGTGGACAACAGAACATCTATCATTCAACAGTACTTCTAGTGACACACAGATAAGACACTGTAACTTCACCTTCCATTGCAGTTTTGTGTAGTAAATTTTCTCTGGCAGGCTGCTGTACCCACTGCTGTGGCCACTTACTTTACCCTTTGACATGTCTATTCACAGTAATTAGTGCCCTACTCTGGCTCCTGGTGTATTGACTACAGCACAATACAGGTCATACCTATGTATACATTACTGTATAGTCTACTTGCAATGTCTACAGATTGGTAAAGGAATACATACTTAAATCATTTGACATACTACATACTTTTATTTTTTCAAAGGGTGTTTATTTAAATGCTGAAAATGTAATGGGGATGTGCAGTGAGCTTGGGTGATGGTGGAGGAGAGTCCAGGATAGAGTCCAGTCTATTTGTATCACAGGTGCATTGTCCAGGGGGGCATAGGAAGGTGGGCAATGGCAGTTCAAGGTGGACAGGGTGACAGGGTGGGACACAAGGGTGACAATCAGGAGAGTCTTATTTCCTGGCAGGGGTCTTGGCAATGTTTTCTGGCTTCTACCTGGATCGCAGGGACCGTTTGCAGGGTGTGTGTAGTTTGAATTGTCCAATGTGGTGTTGTTTTGTATGTGTGTGTATATTTTGAGAGCGGCGGTATGTATCGCCAATGGCTTACCGCGGTTGAATGTCTGCTGTGGTGATTCGTGGGTCATAATGCTGTGGGCGTAGTTCTGTTGGCATAACGGTCTGGGTTTTGGTACCGCCATTTTATCACTGACCTTTGGGCTGGCGGATTTGTGCTTGTGTCTGTATAGTGACGGATTGGTGTGTGTGGGTCATAATATGGGTAGTGGTATACCGCTGCGGTCGCGGTATGTTGGCGGCAGTCGGCAGGGCGGTAAGCGGGACTTACCGCCAATGTCATAATGAGGGCCAAAGTTATAAGTTGGCCAAATTCAAAACTTTGCAGCCCTCTACTTTACATTCCATATAGTTAAAAGGATTAAAGGTTGGATCGTGGAAAGTTGAATTAATATCCTTTCATATGTACCTTGAAACATCCATATTTCCTTTATGTAGGATCACATAGCATGCACTTTGAAGAACAAAATCAGAATATTGATGGTATAGAATGTCAAGGACAGACAATAGAATTCAAAATATCAACACTTAAGTAAGTATATAGTTTTTTATACCTTACTCCGCATATATGTACCTATACAACAACATATACATACACACCCACACACACACACAGACACACACAAACACACCCCACACACACACACAATAAGACAAACCTACAATTATGAGGACCGGCCATTGACTGTAATGAAGTGTGTATTTACTATTCTATCTCCACGTGCACTTTGATAGTAGGGAAAGTTATAAAGCGGACTAAGGCAAATATAACTGTACTTTTAGCTTTTTAATTCACTCGCTCGAACCTACCTAAACATGCTATGGAGACCGTTTCTAAAAATGAACCATTCCTTACAATGATAGTGTTTATCTGGAACTGCGTGGGCTGTACATTCAACACACACACACACATATATATCTTCGAGGTACGTAGAGGTGGAGATAGGATTAGTAAAGCTATACTTCCCTAGTTCCCTATATGCATCTGCTTTTCGATATTCTGTCCTTGATACTCTTGTACCACAATATGTTGGGGTTTGATTAAGTAGTACAAGCAGTATTTGTTAAAGAATGCACCAACAGTGGACAGCTTTAATGTCTGGCCATAGCTGAGGGCCATGTCCCCCTAAAGGAATACATCTTGGCATGGGCCTGCACAGTAGATTGTAGATCATTCCCTAGCTTTCTCATGTTCTGATGTGGCCCAACAGAAGTAGCAAAAGAGCACTTAGGAATAACTTTAGAATGCCTCAGTGAAAGGTACTCTAAAATTGCAACACAGAACACATTTAGGAGCTGATAGAGCATTTTTATCCATTAAAATGGGGCAATAGATGTTCAAGGAATTAGTTGCTAAAGAGAATGGTATTCAAACGTTTCCTACATTATAGCTTGTTACAAATGAATCCAAGTGGTAACTACAGAGAAATCTATAGATAGAGGGCCAATGCAGAAATGTAACCCTTGTCTGCACAAATTTGGGTCCTGGGTGTTTCCATGCATCCAACCATGGTTTCTAGCGAAATCCCAGAATTACTAACACTTGTAAACCTATGAATGTGCCAAAATACTACACCTTCCCAGGTGAGGCATAAGGAGGAGGAATACGTTTATTTTTCCTCACTTAGGGCCAGATGTAGCAAAGGGTTTGCGAGTCGCAAACGGAGAAAAACGGCGTTTGCGAGGCGCAAAAGACCCTCTGCTATGGCGAAATGCATTTTGCGAGTCGGATCCGACTCGCAAAATGCATTTCCGACTTGCAAATAGGAAGGGGTGTCCCCTTCCTATTTGCGACTCGCAATGCTATTCAATTTCATTTGCGACCGCTTGAAATCGCAGTTACCATCCACTTGAAGTGACTGGAAAAAAAAAAAAAATTAATCCGAGCAGGCAGTGGTCCAATGTACCACTGCCTGCCCTGAAAAAAACCGAAACTAAAGGTTTCGGTTTTTTTTTCCAGTGCAGCTCGTTTTCCTTTAAGGAAAACGGGTTGCAGATGAAAAAAAAAAAAAACTGCTTTATTAAAAAGCAGTCACGGACATGGTGGTCTGCTGTCTCCAGCAGGCCGCCATCCCCGTGAGTGCCCATACTCGCAATGGGGTCGCAAACTGCGACCCACCTCATTAATATTAATGAGGTGGGTCTGTGCGACCCCATTGCGAGTTGCAGAAGGTGTCTGAGACACCTTTCTGCATAGCAAATTGCGACTGTTGCTACATCTGGCCCTTATTTTTCCTCTTTTTAAATGTGTTGCATTCTGCATCACCTGTAGAAAGAGGAAAATGCCTCAGAGGATTGTTTTTGTGCAGGCGGTGGCCCTTCCTGCTTAAAAACAATATTGTCTGTAGCACATGCATCATTGTACCATAGTGCAAGGGCGCCTGCATTGTAACTTGGCCACCACAAGTGCAGATAGAGAGCAGGAATGTGAAATATGTAAAAACTATGCTTTCAGAACTAAGGAAATATATCCTTCTATCCATTCTAATATGAGAACATGAATATACAAATATTAAATACTTAAGTGTGTAATGTGTGGGTGAAAGAAGACAGGGTTTTTTAGTGAAAATTTTAATAAGTTAGTAAGTGAAGTAATAAGTGTATGTGTGGAAGAGTGAGTGAGAGAGTGAAACAGTGAGTAAGTGAGGAAGTGAGCAAGTTAGTGAGTTGTGTTCTGATTATGGATGCTCGTAACCTCGTGACCTAATGTGATTAGTTATCAATGATGCACTGATGACAGATTATGCAATCTGACATTATAGTAGGACCAAAAAAAACGCAAAATTATTTTAAGTTCCTGTCGAAGTGTATTCCTTCTTCATCTATGTAACAAAGTAGGTTATTAGTTTAGAAGTGTAGGAGCCCCCCTTAAGTAATAAACACAATCTTTGTCAGGGTAAGCCACACAATTCACTAATGAACCTTTGTTTAACATTCTGCAGCTTGGCACAAAAGCAGTCAGGCTTAATTTAGAGGCAGTGTGTAAAGTATTTATGCAGCATTCAAACAGTAAAAAAGGGAAAACATAACACAAGAACAATATCAAACCAATTTATATTATTAGAGGAAATTGTAATAAATAAAACAACAAACATCCAATCAGTAGTAATAGAGTTAAGAATTTTTGTGTTAGGTGAAAATAGCACAAATAACCACAAAGCACCAGTCACAATTATCTGGTCATGCTGGACAGAGTCAAAATCATAAGTTCAGGCCGATTACAATGGAGCCCTGGTTGGATATAGCAGACAGGTTCACCACCCCCCGGAAGATTTACATTCTACTTAGTTCAGTTCCACACAAGGAGCTCCTTCGGAGCTTTGTATTGACGGAGGCAGTGAGGATGTTCCTTTTGGTAAGAAGAGCAGGTCATGGCTGTAGCTTTGCGGTGGTGGGAGTTGCAGACATTTGTTGCTGATGAGAAGAGAAGGTTGTTGCTGGAGCTTCATATTGGTTAGGGCTGCAAGGAGGTCACTGTAGGCACACAAAGAAGGTCATGGCTAGAGCTTGGCATTGTGAGAGACACATGCAGTCATTGCTGATGTGAGGAGCAGGTCATCGCTGGAACTTCTATTTGGGTGGCGATTCAGACATTCATGGGTAATGCAAAGAACCGATAACCTCTGGACTGTTACCCGGAGTACAGTTTTGAAGTAAAAAGACACAAGCCTGGGGCCCATGACCAAAAGAGGCACCTCTTTGGGGCCAGGACTCCATCCACCAGAGCCCAGCAGCAGAGTCCGGGCAGGTCCTGGTAGGTACAGTTGGTGCTGGTCAGCTAGGTAGTTGCAGGGAACACCTCTAGAATCATGTTGTATCCCTTTAGCTCAAACAGGAGATCAGCAAAACAACCCTTGGAGCCACTTCTGGGATTCTGGGTTCATTGCAAGTATATCAAGTCTTCCTTCTTTACAGCAGAGCAGTCTTACTTCAGAATCTTCTTCACAGGTTCAGGAGAGGTTCTGGTTCCCTCTTTCCCGAGTTTGGCTCTAATCTGTCTAGGCAGACAAAGACAGTGTGGGGGGGAGGTCCAAGTGTGAACTGCAATGGACAGTGACAGAACTGGCAGCCTCAGAAGTCAGGAAGGGGGGTAGGTGCAGCCCTCAGACATCACTTTGAATCTCAGGCAGGGCTGTGTGAAGAAAACCCAGGCCACAGTGCTCAGCAGTAGAACAGTCTTTCCCGCACCCTAGGACCTTTTTCTCCCTGTCTGCAATGAATACACATCACACCAGAGGACAGCCATTAACAGTCATGTGACCTTGGACACTGGCAGAAAGGAACATTTGGTTTAGGCAGAAACTGCCAAATTTCTAGAAGTGTCATTTTCAGAATAGAATATCAACTTAAAATTCAACTTCACCATTAAGGAGAATTTTAAATTACAGTTAAAATGGGTGGATTAAGTATTTCTCTGTCTCCTCCCAAACTGAAGTTATCACTTTTTAGGTGTAATATGGTGACCCACTGTTAGTCTATGGGAGCAGTAGCCTTGCTACAGTGAAAAGCGACTTTAGGAGTTTTTCACTGTCATGATATAAAAAACATATGTATGCATGTCTTTTAAGTACAATTCACCATGCCCTATGAGCCTCTATAGGCTACCGAAGGGCAGAGTTATAAGTGAGTCATAAGTACTATAAAAGAAGATTTGGCAAAAGATTTATTTTGTCAAGCCAAAATGGAAGTTTAAAACCGTACTACCAGCTGCAGGTGCAGGCCTAAAATAGTTTCCATAGTGCTACTTCAGAGGGTGGCGCAAAGAGTACTGTAGTGAGATTTAATTTACAGCCCTGGGATACATGTAATACCATAGCACAAGCACTCTACTGCTGGTTAGCAGAGTCCTAATGGCATCAAAAACAAGTTTGGCAAAAAAGGGAAATTAAAGCTAAATCCTGGAGGTATACTATCTTAAAAATGGGAATTTCTATCAATGCGTATCTGATGTTGTCAATTCCTCAAATCTCTAACCAGAAATTTTTATGATTGGTCATCTGATTTACATTTATCCTTCAGGAACCTCAATCAATTTTAAGAAGAAGTCATCAAATGATACAAATAAAATGCAAACTATTGTTAGAAATGGGGTCTTTGGTTGGCAGTCAGTTTACCCCTCGCCCAAGTAAGGACCCTCTCTCTAGTCAGGGTAAGTCACACACAATCCAAATTATCCTGTGCCCACCCTCTGGTATCTTGGTACCCGGCAGTCAGGCTTAACTTAGAAGGCAATGTGTGAAGTATTTGTGCAATAAATCAAGCAATAACACAGTATAAACACCACAAAAATACACCACACAGGTTTAGAAATATATACAATATTTATCAGGTTAAAATAAGGTCAAAACGATCAAGATTTGATAAGTACAAGTTGAAATAATACTTTGATAAAGATAAATAGCGTCTTTAGTTCTCAAAAAACAATAAGTGCTTTTTGCAAGTACAAAGTGCCTGGTTTACGTCGAAGTTATCCACACAGGACCACAGAGGAGGAGTTGCGTGGAAAACGGGGAGGTGTGCGTTGGATTCTCCAGGCGCACACAGATGATGCGTTGATGCTTTTCCACGCAACAAGGGCTTTGCGTCGATTTCCGGCACGCAGACTTGGATCCTCTTCGGGTTTCGGGGTATTTGGACACCCCGGGGATGATGCAAAGAAATCCTGGGTGTTCAGGATGAAGTCACAGGAGCTGCGTTGATCCGGTGGGTGATGCGGGTAAATTTCTGTTGCACAGCAGGCGCTGTGTCAATTCTTCTTGCAGGAAGTCGCTCTGCATCGTTCCAGGTCAGTGATGCGTCAATCCAGTGGGCTGTGCGTCGAAGTTCCTGGCGCAATGCTGGCGCTGCATCGATCTCCACTCGGGGAGCTGGGCTGCGTCGTTCTGGTTTGGCGTGCGGGTATTTTTTTTCAGTGCCGGGTAGGCTGTGTGTCACTTCTGGCAGGCTGAAAGGAGTTCTTTGCAGAGATGAAGTCTTTTTGGCCCTGAGACTTCAGAAAACAGGAGGCAAGCTCAATTCAAGCCCTTGGAGAGCACTTCTCAGCAGAGCCAGAGGAAAGCAAGGCAGCAGGGCAACATCAAGACAGCAGTCCTTTCCAGCAAAGCAGTCAGGTGAGTCCTTTGGGCAGCCAGGCAGCTTCTTTTGGCAGGTTGAAGGCTCTGGTTCACAGTTTCATCCACAGAAGGCATCTTGTCCAGAAGTGTCTGAGTTGGTAGGGTCAGGGACCCAGTGTATATACCCAAATGTGCCTTTGAAGAGGGGACCCTTCAAAGAGTGGCTTAAAAGTTCAGAAGATCCCCTTTCAGTTCCATCCTGTCTGCCAGGGTCCCAGTAGGAGTCTTGGCAGTCCATTTTGTGAGGTCAGGCCACTGTCCTTTCAAATGTAAGTGTCAGACCCTCCACCCTCCCAGCCCAGGAAGACCCATTCAGTATACGGATGTTTGCAGGTGTGACTGAGCATCCTGTGTTTGGGGTTGTCTGAGTGAAAGGCACAAGGGATCTGTCAACTAACCCAGCCAGACGTGGATTGTAAGACACAGAAGGATTAAAGGGCCAGATGTAGCAATGGTTTTGCAAGTCGCAAACGGCGAAAATCGCCATTTGTGAGTCGCAAAAGCCACTTTGCTATGTAGAAATGCATTTTGCGAGTCGGATCCCACTCGCAAAATGCATTTCTGACTCGCAAATAGGAAGGGGTGTTCCCTTCCTATTTGCGACTCGCAATGCTATTCATTTTCATTTGTGACCACGATTGCGGTCGCAAATGAAAGCGCAGTTACCATCCACTTGAAGTGGATGGTAACCCAGGCGCAAACGGGAAGGGGTCACCATGGGACCCCTTCCCCTTTGTGTCTGGATTTTTTTTTTTTTTTTCAGGGCAGGCAGTGTTCCAATGGACCACTACCTGCCCTGAAAAATACCGAAACCAAAGGTTTCGGGTTATTTTTCAAAGTGCAGCTCATTTTTTTTTAAGGAAAACGGGATGCACTTTGAAGAAAAAAAAAACTGCTTTATTTAAAAGCAGTCAAGGACATGGTGGTCTGCTGTCTCCAGCAGGCCACCATCCCCGTGAGTGCCCAGACTCTCTATGGGGTTGCAAATTGCGACCCACCTCATTAATATTATTGAGGTGGGTCTTTGCGACCCCATAGCGAGTCGCAGACGGTGTCTGAGACACCGTTCTGCATAGCAAATTGCAAGTTGCAACTTGCGAGTCGGAAGGACTCGCAAATTGCAACTCGCAATTTGCTGTCTTCCTACATCTGGCCCTAAGTGCAGAGAAATGCTTACTTTCTAAAAGTGGCATTTCTAAAATAGTAATATTACATCCAACTTCACCAGTCAGCAGGATTTTGTACTGCCATTCTGGCCATACTGAATATGACCCTGGTACTCCTTCCAGATCAGAATCTACCACTCAAACAGTATATGAGGGTAGCCCTAATGTTAGTCTATGAGAGGAGCAGGTCTCACAGAAGTGAAAAACAAATTTAGGGGTTTTACACTACCAGAACATAAACTACACAGTTACTTATCCTGCCTTTTACCTACATAGCTCCCTGCCCTATGGGTTACCTGGGACCTACCTTAGAGGTGACGTATATGTAGAAAAAGGGGAGTTTAAGGCTTGGCACGTACTTTTAAATGCCAAGTCGAATTGGCGGTGAAAGTGCTTGCATAGGCCTTGCAATGGCAGGCCTGAGACATGGTTAAGGGGCTATGTATATGGGTGGCACAATCAGTGCTGTAGGCACACTAGTAGCATTTATTCTACAGTCCCTGGGCACATGTAGTACATTTAACTAAGGACTTCTAAGTAAATTAAACAAACCAATTGGGTATGAGCCAATGTCACCATAGTTTAAGGGAGAAAGCATATGCACTTTAGCACTGGTAAAGTGCGCAGAGTCCTAATACCAGCAAAAACAGTGTCAAAAAGTGGAGGGAGGCAGGCAAAAAGTTGAGGATGGCCACCCTAAGGTTGTCAGGTCCAATGACAATGACCAAGTAGCTGGTATGGAGTCCATGAATTAGGCTGGCCAGCATTCTATGACTTCATACAAAAAATCGTAGGCCATTTCGAGTGCAGTGTAATTGCTAAACAAAGCCTCAATTTGAGAAGCCATCTTAAAGACTTTAACGGGAGCTCAACGGAAGTGCACACCTAACTATTGTTTATGAGGAGTTAATGAGGAGAGATAAGAACTCTGTATTCTGTAAGGCAGACACAATAATAACCCCTTAGATTCTGAGTCCCAAATCCCCAACCACTCTTTCCTTTTATTGATGTTGGAGTGCTTTGTGTTAAGCCTTCATAATTTCTTTCTACAAAAGGTAACCTGGCCAAATTTGCATTAATTTTCCTCCAGATATTGTGGATTCTAAAGGTACCTAGGATTTGTGGATTCTCATGGGGGGAACCAAGAAAATATCTAAGATATATCAAACGTTTGACTTTTTCTGGTGAAAATAGGGAAACAATTGTGTGCAAGAGGCATGAGTTTTCCCTCAACATGCCATCATCATTATGTTAGTTGTGCTACAATCACCATCTTCCCAGCTTTCAGGAACAAGAAGATTTGTAAAAAAAAAAAAATTCTTACTAAAGTTTTTGTTTTCTTCTTAGTGGAACTCAATGTTTCTACGTACTTGCAGTTTGTGGTGGTGGACAGGTGTGAATCCCATGGGTGAACCATAAAAGTTACACATTTGTGAATCTTAGATAAAATTTAGAAGTCAGAAAGGGGTAGTTTTTTAAATTGCTAATGGATTTTGGAAAAACTATTAAAATCAAAATAATGAAAAAAATAGAACAAATGTAATCGTTGACAGAATTTTCAACTGTAATTTTCTGCACCAGTATTGAAATATAGTGCATGTCACATCCAAAGGACATTTGTGGGCGTATGGGCATATAGGGCCTCATTTACAAGAAACTGGTGCATTGCTCACGATGCCCAAGTTTGCTTGTGCTGCCCTGCGCCCCCTAACAACACCATTGTAGCACTGCATTTACAGTACAGTGCATTAAGCTGCTTGTTAGCAAAGCTGCTTTTTGATTTCTGACACAGTTGTGGAGCTTTGCTGGACTGGCATAAAAAATGTTGACACTAGTCCAGCAAAGCGCGGGGAGGCCCATAGAACAAATCACAGTGTCACTTTAATGCCTGCCCTGAGCAGGTGAGAAAAAGTGATGCTAGAATGACGCAGTGGAATCTTGTAGAATAAAAACGGTAGCTCATCTTGTGTTGCTGGGTGTTAAACCTCTCAGCCTTAAGGTGGTCATCCCGCAGACCTTTCTCCTCTGTTTTTGCTGGTCTTGTATTTGCTGTCCTTTACCACATCTAACCAGTGCTACAGTGTGTGCACTCACTCCTTAAAACATCGAAGCATTGGCTTACACCAATTGACATATATTTAGTTCGCTTAGAAGTCCCTACTACAGTGGTACTACATGTGCTCAGAGGCTGTAATTTAAATGCTACTAGTGGACCTACAATACCTATTGTGCCATCTACTTGAGTAGAACTTGGAAACATGTCTCAGGCCTGTACTGCAGCCTGTGTCCAGTTTTAAACTGCCATCCGACATGCAAAGATAAACCTTTTGCCAGGCCCAAACCTTCCATTATAATGCATATGTCACCCCTAGGGCAGGCCATGGACAGCCCAGAGGGTAGCATGCAGTATATAATACCTTTAACTTTCACATGGACTGGTAGTTAAAAACTCTTAAACTTGTTTTTCACTACTGCAAAACCTACCTCTCCCCGAAGATAACATTGGACACTTCTTCACCTGTGAAGACTCTGGAAATGACTGCTGGACTGCTGCCTGGCCTTCTGGACTGCTGCCTGACCTTCTGGACTACTGCCTTGCTGGACTGCTGCTTTGCTGGATTGCTACCCTGCTGCCCTGCTGCCTGAGTCAGAGAGATTGGACTTGCACATTTACCCAGGTCTCCCAGAGTCACTTCAAGAGCTAGTCTGCTGGCCTCCTATTCGGAGCAACAGTGACACAACAGACTTCCAACCACCTCAAAGAGCACCCAGATCGAGCTGGAGCAAGCCCTTGATGCCTACAGTGGTGCCCTTCAGGCTTGAAGTTTTTAGGCTTTTTGATACTGTGATTGTGCCTGTTGGTGCCAAAACCTTGTCACTTGCAGAGCCTGCCAACGCACAGCTCTGTCAACCTGACCCTTCGTGCTACAGCATCAACTGCTCGTGGAGAGACCCACTGCACAGCTCCGGCCCAACCCCCCATGATGACAACAGGGTCTTTGCTGTACAGGGACGACCGTCTGCAATGCCAGGCCTGCTCTTCGTGCTACATCGATGACCATCCTCAATGCTTCCCTACTCAATGTGGCCCTGTCCACCACTAACAGGACTCTTGGCTATACTCAAAAGCTAACTTTGCAGCAGTACTAATTTGGTCCCTGTAGGGGACCCGTGCATCATCTTTTTCAACCTGAACTTGTGACTTTCTCCCAGTCTCTGACAGCCAGATAGCTGCATTGGTGCTTTGGGCTTTTGACATTATTTTCATTCAAATCTTTAAAATTGCATACCTCTGTCTCTCCTAATTGGATTGTTGTGGTTTTGATTTTGATTTATTTATGAAGGTTTGCTCCATTGTTCTAAGTTGGTGTGGGAGTTTTCTTGTGTTGTGTTTTCACTTTATTACTGTTTGAAGTGCTGCTTAAATACCTTTACACATTGCCTCTAAGTTGAACCTGGCTTCTCTTTACCAAGCTACCATAATAATTATAGCAATACATATCACCATAATTCTCTTTAGATTGATAAACATCCTCACTTTCAAATACAGTAAAACACTGCAATTCAGTCATCATAGAATCAACTGGTTTCACATCCCAGTCATCAGAAACAACTCCGGGTATTATTACATCGCCCATTGAAAGTTTAAACACATATGGTATTTGAATGACCTCTGTGGGGCTGTATATATCAAATGTGACTTTATCCCAAAAAATCCCATCTGGAATTGGTATTGCAGAAATATTCACGAAAGGCAAGTCTCTGCGGACCTTGTGAGAAGAAGAATTGGGTTTTAGGACCTCTTCCACCAGTTCAACTGTTGATCTTTCAGGAAGAAAATTACCATGTATTGACAGAAAAAATGTTATGACAAAGCCAATCCAAATGAGGAACACTAGTACAGTCAAGGAAAGCCTCAGATAGTTCCATGCAAAATCTGGAGCCATATTCAAAGGAGGAGAACTGGTAGGGATCTCCCGTGGCGGTTCACAGTAAATGATGCCATCTGTCTCTGTAGAAGTTGTGTCAAATTGACCAGTAATTGTAATATTGTTTGTTGTAACAGACGTTAATGGAACTAATGCAAGATCATTGTCCACTCTCTCCAAGCTTGGAGAGGTGTCAGCGTTGCTGCTCAAAACTTGTAAAGGAACGTCTTGACCAGTAGTGAGAGGGATTCGGGAACTACTGGCTGCTCCTCTTGGCCTGCTGTGCAGGATTGGCCACATGGTGTAACTTGACATTATCAATAGATACAAAGCGGTTTTCTTTAGCACCAGCCACCGGTGGTAGAATGACAGTTCTGGTACTGTGTATTCCCACGACAGGGACCGGTGCACGATAAGAAGGACTGAACTCCTTTTTCACAGCAATGTTTTCAGCTACTAGATCCCCAACCTTTGCAATCCAGCCGGTAGATGTTATTGATACATCCTTAATTCCTGCAGAGGCAGCACTGGCAGAAGCGTTGTCGTGACGGAACTGTTGAATTCCTGCAAGACAGTGACACATTCATTTATGTCAAAAGGTATTTCTATCACCTCCACGCCAGGACCATCAAGATCTGGAACATACATTCCAGTTCCAAAGAGGCACATGTACGAAGTATGACCCCCCCAGAGACCTTCCAAGCAGATTGTTAAGTGCTCTCTGGACTCCATACGGGTGATTAAGCCAACTACGACCCTTACCTAATACTCTGGCTGTTAGGGACTGTTTTAAATCCCGGTTTCACCACTCCACAACACCAGTTCCCTCGGGATGAAATGGAGACTAGTAATGGAGGTGGACCCCTAACAAAGCCATGGCGTCCCTGAATGCCCTTAAGGCAAAAGCAGAGCCCTGGTCCGAGTGCAAAGCCGCAACTGCATATGTGCAGATAAAGACTTGCAAATCTATAATAACAGTTGGAGTGTCAGCTGAGCATTGTGGCCACACCCATAGAAACCTTGAGCAAGAGTCAACAGTGACTAAGATGTATTTGTATGCACTGTTCGGTATTGGGGACCACAATGGTCCGAGTACACACATTGTAAAGGTTTGTTAGAAATTAGGAGGGGTGTCTGCAGTGGGCATTTGATGGTAGAACCCTTAATTTGGCAGATGTCACAAGAAAGGACATACTGCTTGTTCTGTTTGTATAGACCTGGCCACCAATAACATGCTTGAAATAATTATATTGGAGCCGCCACACCAGCATGGGCAGATGCAACCCCTCATGCGCTGCTTTAATCAACTCTGGTCTCATGTCTTTGTTGGGAATTACTCAAACTACCACGCCTGGTATTTTTAGTTCTGCATCAAGGAAGCCTCCTATTCGGTAGGAATATTTAGCAGGAGAGGCTTTTGGATAGGGCGTGCCTTCAGTTGTAGCTTTTGATGGCAGCCCATATGTCATCATCTGGTTTCGTTCCAGAACGAGTTACTCTGCAACAGAAGCCGTAGCTACTGCTGATTTGGCTGCTTCTTCAGCCAGTGTATTTCTAGCAACATGTATTCCAATGCACTTGTGTCCAAGTGTATGTAAAGCATGGACATTTGGTTGCGTTTCCTTCAGATCCGCTACTTTCCTCACAGAAGTCTGTGTTTAATGGTGTTGCCTTTAGAATCTCTGAACCCATTCTGGCGGCAGTAATGCAAGTATTCATTGAAGGACTGGACGCAATAGTATGAATCACAGACAATCAGTGTTAGCTGTGCAGGATCCGTATGTCCCAGTGCCATCACTAGAGCCTTTAGCTCTGCCAGTTGTGCTGTACAATCCCCTAGGGTTTGCGTGAATTTATGTTGGGGACAAAATATATAATCCTCCAAGTAGCCACTTACTTACCAGTATTGATGCTTTTTGCCTATTGCAGGTTGTGCTGAGCCATTAGTGTACATGACTCTTTGATATTGATCAATAGGCAATGTATTTGCGGTAACTGGGTATTCTAGTTCATATTGCAAAAATTCTTGAGTTCGTAATTTTGTGTAAAAAATGTAGTCAACATCAGTGGCTGTCAATGACGTTGCCCATTGAATCCAACGTGGATGCAATGCTTTAGCTTTTGAAACGCTGGCTTTGGTAACAGCCTCAAGGGCTGGAATTGGAGATACAACAATAATGCATTCCCCCTGGGTTAGTGGTCTTTCTTTAATGACAGCCATCTGAACAGCAGTGAGAATTTTCTCAGTGGGAGCAAAGCGTTGTTCTGCTGCTGAATACAAATGTGATTGTATGTAATCGTGACAACGTTAAAAATTGAGGATCAACAGGAGGAGAAGAGAGCAGAAAGGGAAGTGAGACAGGCTGAAGCTGAGGCTGAAGGGGCTTTGGCTGAAAAAAAAAGTTTGTTGGCTTATGAACTGAGTCTCAAGGAGCTGGATATCAAGGCTAGGCAGTCTGAGTCCAGCAGTGATGGTGGCAGCACATGTTCAGGACCTGCAGGAGAAGGGAAGGTTCGTATACCCAAAAATGTAGTGCCTAGTTATGTGGTGGGAGATGACATAGACCAGAGGTTGGCTGCTTATAAAGTTGTACCAAGGGCTCATGGGGTCTCTGAAGAGCAATGGGGGGGGGGCAGCCTTGTGGTGGTATGTACCAGTAGTGGAGAGGGACACACTCCTTGCATTGGATTCTAAGGATCAAAACAGATACACACCCTTGAAGGCTGCTTAGCTTACCAAGTTTGAGCTGACACCTGAGAAGTACCATCAGAGGTTCAGGGACAGCACCAATCTCTCCACACAGAACTAGGTAGACTTTTTTTATTTCTCTAGTAAAGCACTGAATGGATGGTTGTGGGGCAGTAAAGTAGATAACTATTTTGGATTATATAATTTTATTCTAAAAGAGCATATGTTCAGTGTTTGCTTTACAGAGTTACGCCAGCTCCTTGTTGACCGTAAGCAGACCGATCCTAGAAAACTTGCTAAGGAGGAAGACCTCTGGGTTAGCACCAGTGTCCAAGAAAGTACCTATGTGGGAAACCCACAAAGGTGATCAGGGTTCCCACCAGAAGAAAGAGGGGGTAGAAAAACTTAAAAATAAGGGGTTCTCAAAAGGCCCCCAAAAAACCCTGGGGGCTGGGGGGGTGGTAACCAGTCCCCACCTGAATCTGACAGGAAGCAAGGGTACTTTGACAAGAAGAAAGGGAAGTTTATCTCCAAATGCTTAGAGTGCTTCAAATTTGGACACTATAAGGGTGACTCCCAGTGCCCCAAGAGGGCACAGCTACCCACTGGAGGGCAGACACCTAGGTTGGCAAGTGTAGCGCTCAGGGGGGAGGTGGTCCCAGTCAGTTTTGGGAAGCAGATAGAGGTGGCACTAGTATCCCACTGGGAGATAAGGACATGGTGCCAAAAGCCCACATGCCTACCAATACTTCCAAGTATAGGCAGTGGGTCACCACTGATGGGCAAAGTGTGGAGGCTCTGTGTGACACGGGAGCCAGTATGACTACTGTCAGGGGTCAGCTGATGTCAGAAGAGCAGGTCATCCCTAATACATTCTACCAGGTCATAGTCGCTGACAATCGCGAGAGCCACCCACTGGTAGCTCTGGTTCCCTTTGAGTAGGGGGGATCTCTGGTACTCTAAAAGTAGCTGTGAGTCCTGCCATGCCTGTAGATTGTCTGTTAGGCACTGACCTTGAGCACATTGCCTGGAAAGAGGTAGAGCTCACATCCCACCTGGAGATGTTAGGTTTGTTTGAATGGGTCTGCATTACCACACGGTCCATGGCTGCCCGGGAAGGGAGTCAAGGGCGTCTGGAACCTGGAACAATGGCCCAGAAAGCTGCACAAAAGAAGGGCAAGGGGCGTGGGAAACCTGCCCCAGATATTCCTGCGGTGGTTGACGGGGTCCCAGAGGAGGAGGCCCCTGAGCCAACTGGGGAGGATATTGCCGACCTGGGTAACCTGCCTGAGCTTGCTGGCTAGCAAGTGGAGGGCGGGCAAACCAGGGAGGAGTTCTGCAAAGCTCAGAAGGAGTGCCCCACTCTTGAGGGTCGGAGGCAACAGGCCTCAGCCCAAGCAGCAGGTGAAGCTTCTGGCGATCACCACCTCTATTGGGAGAATGATCTCCTCTACAGCAAGCCTAAGGTACCGGCTGCTGGGGCAGCACATGTTGTGGTGGCCCCCCAATGTTACCAGGCCTTCCTACTGGGCATGGCTCACAACATCCCCCTGGGAGGACATTTGGGGCAAGACAAGATGTTTGCCAGGCTTTTCACCCACTTCTATTGGTCTAGAATGTGGGTGGCCTCTGATAATTTCTGTAGTGCCTGCCAGGCTAGTGGGAAGACAGGGAAAATGCTTAAGGCCCCCCTGATCCCACTCCCCATCGTTGGCACCCACTTTGAAAGGGTGGGCATTAACGTCATTGGTCCCTTGGACCACAAAACTGCTCTAGGCAACCGGTTTATCCTGGTTTTGGTGGACCTTGCCACCCGCTACCCAGGGGCAATCCCTCTGAGGTCAGTGACTGCACCAGTGGTGACCAGACCTCTGATGGGGATATTTACCCATGTGGGGTTCCCAAAAGAGGTTGGGTCTGACAGAGGCACAAACTTCATGTCAGCATACGTGAAGTCCATGTTTACCACCCCTTACCATGCTCAAACCAATGGCCTTGTTGAAAGATTCAACAAGATCCTGAAAGGCATGATCACTGGCCTGCCTGAGGCCAGAAGGCATAAGTGGGATGTCCTCTTGCCATGCCTTATTTTTGCTTACAGGGAGGTGCCCCAGAAAGGGGTGGGGTTCAGCCCCTTTGAACTTCTCTACGGTCACCCTGTCAGGGGATCACTAAGCATAGTAAAGGAGGGATGGGAGAAAGCTCCTAAGAAACCTCCCCAGGGTGTGGTCAGTTACATGCTGGCCCTCCGCAACCACACACTGCGTTTCTGGAAACAGGCCAAGAGCATCCTCGAGGCCAGTCAAGAGATGATGAAGGAATGGTATGACCAGAAGACTACTCTGGTAGAATTCTCACCTGGAGAAAAGGTGTGGGTGATGGAGCCAGTAGAGCCTAAAGCTCTCCAGGACCGATGGACTGGCCCATTTGAAATCAAGGAGCGGAATGGGGGGGCACTTACCTAGTGGACATCAAGACCTCTAGAAACCCCCTGAGGGTTCTCCACCACAACAGACTGAAGCCTCATTTTGAGAGGACTGACGTCGGTATGCTCCTTGTGACAAATGAGGGCATGGATGAGGAAAGTGAGCCTCTCCCCAACCTCCTCTCTGCCAAAGAAGGTGATGGGTCAGTGGAAGGTGTTAATCTCTCTGACTCCCTGACTCTAGATCAGAGGGGAGACTGCTATGAATTGTTGGAGCAGTTCTCTACCCTGTTTTCCTTCACTCCTGGACTCACACACTTGTGTCCATGACATTGATACAGGAGACAATCCACCTGTAAAGAATACAATTTACAGGGTGTATGACAAAGTGAGGTCCAGCATCAAGGATCAGGTTTCCAAGATGGTGGCTCTTGGGGTGATAGAGAAGTCCAGTAATCCCTGGTCCAGCCCAGTGGTGTCGATTCCGAGGCTGCTGCCAAGCCAGAACTTAGGTTCTGCATGGACTACCAGGGTCTGAACTCTGTCACGAAGACAGATGCTCACCCCATCCCCAGAGCTGATGAGCTTGTAGATAGGCTTGGCACTGCCAAGTTCCTTAGTATCTTTGACCTCACAAGAGCTCAAGAGAGATCTGCTTTCTCTACTCCATAGGGCCTTTACCAATTCAGAGTAATGCCCTTTGGATTGAAAAATGCCCCAGCTATCTTCCAATGGTTGGTTAACGGGGTCCGAGCTGGCAAGGATGCCTTCTGCGCAGCCTTCCTAGGCGACATTGTCACCTATAGTTCCAGCTGGGAGGAACACCTGCTCCACCCCAAGGAAGTGCTTCAGGCCCTGCAGCACGCAAGCTTGAGCATCAAGGCCAGTAAGTGCCAGTTTGGGCTGGGTTCCTTGGTGTACTTGGGACACCTAGTAGGTGGTGGCAAGGTGCAGACCCTCCAGGCCAAGATTGAAACTATCAAGGCCTGGCAACCACCTAGAACCCAAACCGAAGTGAGTGCCTTGTCGGGCCTCACTGGTTATTACCGTAGGTTCGTCAGGGGCTATGGAACCATGGTGTCACCCTTAACAGAATAAGCAGCCTAGGTTGGTGAATTGGACAGAGGCTTGTCAGAAAGCCTTTGATCCCCTGAAGGAAGCCAGGTGCACCGCCCTGTGCTCAAGGAACCTGACTACTCCCAGGAATCTATTGTGCAGACGGATGCTTCAGAGCATGGCATAGGGGCAGTTCTAGCACAGCTAAATGAGGATGGCCTAGACCAACCCGTAGTCTTTATCAGCAGGAGGCTATTACCACGGGAACAGAGGTGGAGTGCTATTGAGAGAGAAGCATTTGCTGTGGTCTGGGCACTGAAGAAGCTGAGACCATACCTGTTTGGGACTCACTTCTGGGGTACGACAGACCACAGGCCCCTCAGATGGCTCATGCAGATGAGGGGCGAGAATCCTAAACTCTTGAGGTGGTCCATTTCCCTGCAGGGGCTGGACTTTACGGTGGAGCATCGCTAGGGGTTTGACCACGCCAACGCTGGTGGTCTCTCCAGATACTTCTGTCTTAGCGATGAGAGCTCCCAGGAGGTTGGGTAGCTCTCTCCACTTTAAGCTGTGGGGGACACATGTTAAACCTGACAGCCTTAGGATGGTCACCCCTAACTTTTTGCATGCCTCTCTCCACTTTTTGGACACTGTTTTTGCTGGTTTTAGGACTCTGCGCACTTTACCACTGCTAACCAGTGCTAAAGTGCATATGCTCTCTCCCTTAAAACATGGTGACATTGGTTCACACCCAATGGGCTTATTTATTCTGCTTGCAAGACCCCAGTAAAGTGCACTGCATGTGCCAAGGGTCTGTATATTAAATGCTTCTAGTGGGCCTGCAGCACTGATTGTGCCACCCACATAGGTAGCTTCTTAACCATGCCTCAGTACCTTTCAGTACTTTTCACTGCCACTTCAACTCGGCATTTAAAAGTACTTGCCAAGTCTTAAACTCCCCTTTTTCTTCATTTAAGTCACCCCTAAGGTAGGCCCTAGGTAACCCATGGGGCGGGGTGCTATGTAGATAAAAGGCAGGACATGTACCTGTGCAGTTTATATGTCCTGTTAGTGTAAAACTTCTAAATGTGTTTTTTCACTGCTGTGAAAACTGCTCCTTTCTTTGGCTAACATTAGGGCTACCCTCATATACTGTTTGAGTGGTAGATTCTGATCTGAAAGGAGTAACACGGTCATATTTAGTATGGCCAGAATGGTAATACAAAGTCCTTCTGACTGGTGAAGCTGGATTTAAAAAGTGAGCATTTCTCTGCACTTAAAACCTTGTGTGCCTTACAATCCATGTCTGGCTGGATTAGTTGACAGCTCTCTTATGCATTCCACTCAGACAAACCCCAATCACAGGATACTCAGTCACACCTGCACACATCTGCATACTGAATGTGTCTTCCTGGGCAGGGAGGGTGGAGGGCCTGACACTTGCATGTCAAAGGACAGTAGCCTGCCCTCACACAATGGACTGCCACACCCCCTACTGGCACCCTCACAGACAGGATGGAACTGAAAGGGGACGTTGTGCACTCGTAAGCCACTCTTTGAAGTCTCCCCCACTTCAAAGGCACATTTGGGTATTTAAACAGGGTCCCTGACCCCACCAACCCAGACACTTCTGGACAAGATACCACTGGAGAAGGATTCCTGAACCAGAACCTGCAACCTGCCAAGAAGAACTGCCTGGCTGGCCAAAGGACCCACCTGACTACTTTTCTGCAAAGGACTGCTGCCCTCTGGCTCTGCTGAGAAGTGCTCTCCAAGGGCTTGGATAGAGCTTGCCTCCTGTTCCTTGAAGTCTCAGGGCCAAAAAGACTTCATCCTGCAAAAGAACTCCTTGTGCTGTGAAAATTCGATGCACAGGCTGCAAGAAACAATGCAAAGCCTGCATCGCGGTGAAAAAATCACTGCACCCCAAATCGGAATGACACAGCCCAGCTCCCCAAAGTGGAGATCAACGCAGCGCCAGCGTTGCGACCGGAACTTTGACACACAGACCACGGAATACACGCAAAGCCGAGCTAGAATTACGCAGCCCGACTTCCTGAGAGGAATCGACGCAAGCACCAGCAATCCAGCAGAAATTTCCACTCATCGCCCACCAGATTGGACCAGCTCCTGTGACTTCACCCTGCACGCAAAGGATTTCAATGCATCGTCTCTGGGGCATCCGAAAGCCCCGCAACCCGAAGAGGATTCAGGTCAGTGCAAAACCTTCCCTGCGTGAAAAGTCAACTACGCATCGTCTGTGTGCGCTGGAAAAATTGTCACACACCTCCCCGTTTTCCATACATCTCCTCCTCTGCGGCCCCTTGCTGAGAATTTGAACGCAAACCAGGTACTTTGTGCTTGCAAAATCCATTTGTTGCTTTTTTAAAGACTAAAGACTTCTTTTATCATTTCCTACAGTGATAACTCAAAGTGTACTTATCAAATCTTGATTGTTTTTGGCCCTTCATTTAACCAGATACATATTATATATTTTTCTAAACACTGTGTGGTGTATTTTTGTGGTGTTGTACTGTGTCATTGCATGATTTATTGCACAAATACTTTACACATTGCCTTCTAAGTTAAGCATGACTGCTCAGTGCCAATCTACCAGAGGGTGGGCACAAGATAGTTTGGATTGTGTATGACTTACCCTGCCTAGAGTGAGGGTCCTTGCTTGGACAGGGGGTAACCTGACTGCCAACCAAAGACCCCATTTCTAACAGTAAACTCTGCCAAAATTTAGGAAACCTAATAGGGATTGGAGTTTTTTAATGGTATTTGGAGGTTGTAATTGTGCATTTTTTTCTAGGAATTGAGGCGCTAGGCTCTTTCCTTCACTTGATAATTCTTACCCCAGAAACAGTACACTAGGGAAGGCTATTTTTGTTTTCGTGAAATTGAATTTATAGCCGAATTCGGCAAATCCTACAACAATGGGGGCTACCTTTCTTAGATGTTGCAGTAATTAATAATCCGTGAGATAGATTTCATTTACATAGGACAGTGCTTCAGGGTCAATGTCATGCAATATTGAAGTCACATGAGCCGCGAACAGTCCAGGACTGTTCTTGTATCCCTGGGGTAAACTACTGAATTTTTTATGGGAGCCTAGTGTGCTGAAACTTGTTAGGTCTCTACTCTCAGACGCTATTTTTTGGCAGAAGAACCCATTGGAAACATCCAGTGTTGTTTTGTAATTTTTTGCACACTATGTTGTTCATGAGTGCTGTGGTATGAGAGTTTTGTATAGCCTATGTGCATGTATGACTGTTTAGATGTCTATAGTCTAAGACTATTCTGTCTGAAGGGTCCGGTTTAACTATTGCGAATAAAGGATTATTCATTGGTGAGACTCATGGTTCAATTGCGCCCTGGTACTCCAGCTGTGTGAAGATTTCCCTCACGGGTGCTTTTGCATCATGTTTTATTGGATACTGTGGTTGAGGTTGGGGTTCTTTATTAATAAAAATGACATGATATGTGGAATCTTTATTCCACCCTACGTGGTTGCGATATAACACGGGTGCCTGCGCCAGTGTCCAATCGATGGTGTAGGATTCTACGAGCTCATCAGGAACAAGGGGTGAGAAAGAAGGTTTGATGACGTCTTCCCCAATGGGCTAGTCCGGACAAATTCAGGTGGCCAATCCCTTTCAGCCAGTAGAATATCGTATATATTTATGACGCAGTCCCAAAAGATTGCATTGATTGTGCGTTCAATGTCTCCTTCTAACTAATGTTACTTTGTACACCCTATCAGGCGTGGAGACACGCATGTCCGCAGTTTCAACTTGTAAGAAGTCATCAGTTGTTTTCACCACCAGATGCTCTTGAAGATTCTGGCGAACTATTGTGACCTCTGCCGTGCTGTCTAATAGCGCTAATACCCACTTCTTGTTCTTCAATACAGCCCTCTTCTTGAGTGGCATGACAAACGGCAACTGCTGACACTTTTTTCTTTTTAAATTGGAGTTTTCGTTGGGGAAGTTTCTCTTCTTTTTTAACAAAATCTTCTGTTGAACGTTGTGATTCCTGTCTTGGTTTCACCTACCCAGTTTTTCGCTCTGACCACCTACCTCTCCCACTGCATTTTTCCAGTGAGTCCTGGAAGGAACGAGATTGGCGTGTATAGGTATATTGATGTATGTCAGGTGTTTTTATGTTATCTCTATTTCTGAGATTATATCTATTCTGTGGGGTCTCCATGTGCAGAGATTCTCCCCTTTCTTTTTTAGGTGTTTGTTGTTTTTTATCCCAGCGTTTCTTAGTACCCTCAGGAGCTTACTTGGTAGAATCTTTATTAGATTTACCCCTATCTCGACCAATACTTGAGTAGGTCTCCATGATAATCTTTAGAAACTCATGTTTCTTGATCCTGTGGAGGAACATCCCAAAGCTGCAAGCAACTGCTTCCCCTTTAAGGTTACTTAATATTATTGAAGATACAGTGGCAAAATTGCCCATACGTTGCATCCCCAAGTCCAGGGCTGGGACAGCCCCGTATTCATCTTGAATTTGTTTCAACACTTCTGATAAATTGGCAAGTGTTGGTGTACCGTGTGTGGTAGTATAGAGCGTGGCAAATACCATGCCGCAAGTATTGCAACCATCCCAAATGGCAAGCACATAGTTAATGTTCTATGCTTTTCCTGAGGTCCCGTATGGGGAAATCCTGCTTCCAGTGCATTTATTTTTTGAGGTAACCAAAACTGAATCTCTTCTCGTTTGGGGAGTACTTTACCTGTAATCGAATGTACAGTCGCAGGATTAATGCCTGGCTTTACTGCATGTGGTTGCACAAGAGCAGCACGTGCTGGGTTTGTGTTCAATGTTTGCATTGCAAACTGTACTAATCATCTGTGTATTGCAGTAAGCTCTGCATATAAGTGACAGACTTCAGCTACCGTTAGGTTCGCTGCAGCAGGGTAAGGTGTATATGTGGCCAATAACGGCTAGGTCAGACCATCATTACTTAGAGGACCTAACCTAACATGTAGAATTGTATGGGGTAGGTCACCATCAAGCCAATTATTATGTTCTTGATAAGATAGAAGTATTTCTAGACATGCATATGCTCTGTATTGTGCAGGTGCCTTTGCAAGTGTAAAGTGATGAAATGTATTTGTGTTCCAATCAGCAGCTGGTAATGTGACCCAAGAATAAAACATTTCTGTTCTATCTGCTGGATGAGCCTCAACAACAAATGTAACAGGACCCCTTTGGGCCGTTAGGCCATGTGCCAATAATTGTGCAGTAAGGGGTGGTCACATATTGACTGCAATTGCTACCTGTTGAGGGTTTGCCATAATGAATGATGAGTTTTGTTCAGAGATAAGCACACCAAATGGGGATTATCCTTTCAGAGTTCAAGCTTGAACAACCTACAGTGTTAGTTAGGAATTCCCTACTTAGCAGAGGAGGAAAATCCTCAATACCAAGGACGTCTCCACATATAGTACTGAGGTGTCTTTGTATGTAGTGAGACAGAGATACTCAGGAGGACCCAAAAATTAGAGCCTGACCAAACATTGGCGGAGCCATGTCACGTAGGCTCTCATTATCTTAATGAGACTACTGGATTTGGATGGCAGAATCACTTGCGCTATGGGGGACTGAGTCTGAACCCACTACAGGTGACACCTGTCAGCCTAATCCGGGTTTTGCTCCGGCTAACTAGCAATGCCCCACCTCCACCCAAGAGCAGGGATGATTGGGCAGCCGAGAGCATGACACAATTGATTCCTCAGGGAAATCGTGGTCACTCAGATCACATCCGTTTCTCTTGGTTACATCAGTCTCACATATACAAGGACAATCAGAGGCAGAATATATTTCAATAAGGTTTTATCAAAGCAACTGCATCTTAGATAATAAAGCGTGTACTGCAATAACTAGGACAATAAAGCATGACAGGATTAAAATTGTGACAAAAAGAGTAAAGCATAAAAATAACGGTATCATATTGTCACTAGATTTATTAAAATAGCTCCTACCCAGGCTATGTTAGAGCACGGCATGTTAAGCTCTAATTCTGCCCTTCAGGTTCCCCTGGGAAGACATCATCCCTCATACCTGAGCAAGGGGCCTGTAGTCTACATAAGCAGCTGCAGTGAAGCATTCAGCAATCAGTATACAGTGGTGGTCATCTGGCTGGAACCTCCCTCTAACATACAGGGTCAAAGTAGTGTTTCATAATAAAACAGCTGATGTTCCAAGAAAGGATCCCTACCTAAGAGTGTGTACATTTCTATGAACACTAGAGACAAAGCGTTGCCACGTTTGCCGGCAACCTATCTTACTGTAGCCTTGAGAAAAGCACAAAGTGAAAGAAATGTCTTGCTTAAGAACGCAGTGCTGGCCGAATAACAAATTCTTGCTGGCATTGTCAATTGCCTTATTTTAATGATCATCATTTTCTTCCAAAAACTATTTTGGATAGGCTAAGCAGCAGACTTGGCTTAAGATCTATTTATGGCTTCTTTTATTATTTTGACTATCAGTTGTTGGGTTTAAGGACACTATGAAAATTTGTTCACATCGTTCATGACCTTTAGCTAATGTTTGAGCAATTTATTCATATTGTTGTGGATTCTTACTTTAAGGGTTTAGACATCTGAAAGTCTTTGTGGAGATTAGGACTTTAGTAGTACCACAAATGTTAACCTTGTTGTAGCAAATACAGTGTATTTGATGGGATTATTTAGTACATATTTTCTGAAAATGGATCAATGCATTGCACATTTCTATTATGTGTGGAATTTCTTCTCACCTTTCATGAAGGTCATCATCCATACATGCCTGATAAGGAACAATATTTAATTTCTCCTGGCTTTCAACTAAGTTAAATTATGTGTCCTCTATTTAAATTGCTGATTTCCAAAGTGAAAGTCAGGATCTACTATTTGTTTTCATCTCTAAGACATGTTGGGTAGCCGTGGACTAAGTCAAGTGCAGTGTGGATCTTTGATCCCTGGATTTGGGTCAAGACCCTGGTCAAAGAATAGGAACAACAATCTTGATACATGTGTTTCTTGGTGAACTGCTTTGAATAATTCACAACTAAATTATATCACTGCCCTCAAGATATATAGTATGGGCCATATGTAGGAACACATTTTCCCTATGACACAGAATGGGAAAAACCCTTTGCTTCATCTGGCACTATGTTACTAAATGAAGAGATTGCTAAAAGTGAAACAAAGTGTTAACAAGTGTGAAAACTCTATTGAGCTAGTGCTGGGTGTCTCTTAGTCTAAGAATGCTTTTTGAAATGTCATGATTGGTTTTTAAAAGAGTCCACTACCTAGAGCTAGCATATCATAGAGACCATGCAAGGATCATTCTAATATGGTTAGGCACAGCAGAGAACATGAAGACCTGTCATCACTGGCTGTATTTGGGTGAGGAGGATACCAAATTAACTTTAAACATTGACCATGAGTCAATTACATTTCCAGATTTGATCATTAAAGAAACAGGAGGGGAGCTTACAACCTCATATTTCACCATAGAGACAGACAAGAAAAGCCTACTGCAAAACAACAGATTTTCTATGAGAGATCTAAAAGATTTTCTCCACCATGCTTTTACATATCCATGGAAATTGAACCCAAGAGAAGATTTTAGCATCAATGTTAATTGCTTAGTTGCCTAATTTCTTTATAGGAGCTATCCTAAAATATTTTGGAAAGATTGCTCAAATTAGCTAGAAATACAACGAGGCAAATGTTACCGGGTTAAGGAGTTTGGAAAGGAAACACCTCATGTGTCTATGGCCCTCATTACAAGTCTGGCAGTCTTAAGAATTACAGGCAGTGGAAAACGTGATGGTGCTGCTGCACCCACCGCACCGCCACATTGCCGACAGCTTGATTATGAGCCAGCGTCAATTTTAAGGCCCTGTTCACCGCAGAGGCAGTAGTGGAAACGCTAGTTCCTATGTTCTTGCCACACAGGCGGTCAGGGGGCGGTACGAGTTTGGCGGGCGGCCTCCTCCGCCCGCAAATCTCGTACTGAGGGCCTATGTTTCCACATTTAGCAGGATTAGAAATCATATGAAAAACATGAAAGAAAAAGCTGTCATTGATAGGGTCATTACCAGGGCTAAAGTAAAAAATCATCTTCACAAAGTGAATAAATAAAGGAAATGAATGAATGGAAACAGTACTTGTTAAGCCCACTATCACACAAACAAAGCATCCTGTTGCTAACTCAAACACCAATCCTCAGTCATCCGTCACAAGATAAATCAATCAAAAAACACCTGCAGTAAAACAGAAAAACAACCCTGACCATGAACAAGTTAAATTAGGTGACAACACAATACATTACTGGCAGAGAACAACCAAGATTTCAAGAGCTTCTTTAAAGTGGCTTCTTAAACATAAGTCAAAGAGAACAGGAAGTTGGTTCCAGGCCTCGGATCCCAAATCAACAAAAGCTTGGCCTCCTATGAATTTCAGCATACAATTGGGAGGCTTTAATAGATTAGAATTTGAAGATCTAAGGGTTATCTGTATCCTATAATGAAGAAAGGATCCAATAGAAATTTGGGCCAGTAGCATGGAAGGACCTGAAAAAGAAAACCAAAGATTTTTTTAAAATCCTCTTATGAGTATACAACCAGTGCAATTCTTTTAGCCCCTTGGAGTAAGTAAAACCATTCACACTTCTCTTCAAAACAGGGGCTTTCCCATACATTGTCAATGAAAAAGTATTTGTATCCTGTCTAGCATTGTCCTCGGTTCATCCTTAAAATGCCCTTTGTCCTGGTGTAGTTATTTTCTAACATCTCATTTTATAGTTATGTGGTTAATTGCATTTCTTGATTTATTAATTAGGTTGCCTATGTAAACCAAGGTGCATGGACAATATGTCATATACATTGGATTCCTTGTGTTGCAGCTGGTAAATGCATTATGTGTTATTTTCATTCTATTATATGTGAATTCAGCTCATGTTATGCACTGGTTTTAAACCACCCATATCCCACTTCTTTAATGTCCTTCGAATGGTGGCGAGGTCTCTCATATGTATATCACCTGTTTTTTCAATCTCTAGCATCCGATCTTACTGATTTCAAGATCTGATTTAAGTTTTGTTCTGTTACCATTTTTTGGAGGCCTTCTCATTAGCTGCCATTTTCTGCTAGTGGTCTCTAAATTTGTGGGAGGTGGGACTCAAGACAAGGGATGGGTTATAAGATCAGGCTTGTGGCTCGGACACGCCCTTGATCGCTGAAGGCACGTCAAAAGCAAGTCCATCTGCGCTCTTATCCGTTTCCATTCTGCAGCCAGCGCCAGCCCCCCATTCGCTTTGAAACCACATAATTTCTCAATGGTGTAGCTGTACAGAGCTCTTAGGTAAGATGCCTCATTGTGGCAATGCAGTCGGTCTGCAACAAATTGAGGAGCCCTTTTCCTGTGTTCATTGCAATAGGTCTTTGACTGGTAAATGAGCAGCCCAAAAGTATTGGCTTTGGTTTCTAAGGTCTCTGGCAAAGTCTCTCTTTCTGATGGTCTCATAAATGTGCATCTTCTCTCCAAACATTCTGAAGACGTTTGGGTTATTCCATTAGTAGACATGACAGATCGGAGGGCTGAGGTGGGTGACTGGCCCTCACCTTTAGTTAGATTTTTAAGTATTGTTCATTTGAAGTTGGGAATTTAAGAGGACTGGAAAGCCTTGGATTGTGTTTTACATAAGTCAATCCTGTTTCTTTGTAGTTATTTTAGTGTATTCACCTTACTAGGAGAGAAATGTACATTGTCATGTTTTTACACAGACAAGATATGAGGGTATTAGCAGCCATGTAAACACCAACATCCTCCAAGAGCTTGGAGCATGTTGTATGCAATTGCAATTCTCTGTGTCCTAGATTGCACTGATCCAGATTAAGTAGCAGCTGTTATTGTCATTTGAGGGGATCATGTATAGGCAGTGTGTGCATCTCACATATAATGTCTATTTGTCTAATTTATACATCACTTGTTGCATCATTTACACCAACTATGTTTTCCACTTCTCCTACATGTAGCCTTGCCATTCCCAATATGGAGAGGACACCAAAGGCTAACACTTCACCTCTGGATGAAGGACCCAGTGAAGAAAATACCCCTTGATGTCTGGACACTGAGGACAAAACTGGCCTATCAGGGACACCAGGTCAGTCAACAACTGTCAGCCTCATCGTGCCCACTACAACTGCAAATACATCACAGGCTACCATTCACCCCCAAACCTCTGTCCCAAGGGCAGTCTCTTCCATTGTGTGCACCCCAGTATGAGAAAGTAGCCTCTTCCTAGCATGGTTGCCCCCATTTTGTTCTGTTTGTCAGTGTTTGTCAGTGAGTTTTTACTATCTCACTAGGATCCTGCTAGCCAGGAAACCAGTGCTCATAGTTTGAAACCTATTTGTCATTATGTTTATTCTGTCTCACTGGCATCCTGCTAGTCAGGCCCAAGTGCTCATAGTTTGTGGCCTATATGTGTTGTCAGTATGCTTGACTGTGTCAGTGGAGTTCTGCTAACCAGAACTCCAGTGCTTATGCTCTCTCTGTGTACCAAATGTGTCACTATAGTTTAGTGACTCCATATTCCAATTCGGATTGGTGCACTGGTCCCCCTTTATAAGTCCCTAGTATATGGTACCTAAGTACCTAGGGCATTGGGGTTTCAGGAGATCCTTATGGGCTGCAGCATTTCTTTTGCCACCCATATCGAGCTCATACAAACCTTTCTTCAGGATTGCCACTGCAGCCTGAGTGAAATAGTGCACACACTATTTCACAGCCATTTTTCACTGCACCAGGTAACTTATAAATCACCTATATGTCTAACCTTCATTTGCTGAAGGCTGGGTGCAAAGTTACTGTGTGTGAGGGCACCCTTGCACTAGCAAAGTTGCCCCCATGAGGACCAGGGCCAATTCCCGGGACTTCGTGAGTGCATGGACACCATTATAAGCCTGCACTACATATATGTAAATACATATATGTAGCTTCACAATGGTAACTCCGAATTTGGCCATGTGAGGTGTCTAAGATTGTGGAATTTAACCCCCAATCCAAATCTGGTATTGGGTGGCCAATTCCATGCACCCTTGGGGCTCCACCATGGACCCCGAGAACTGCCAAACCAGCTCTCTGAGGTTTCCACTGCAGCCCCAGCTGATGCCACCTCACAGACAGATTTCTGCTCTCCTGGGGATTGAGCAGCTTAATCCCAGGAAGGCAGAACAATGCATTTCATTTAGGAGAGGGGTGTTACGCCCTCTCCCATTGGAAATAGGTGTTACAGGTATGGGACGGGTATCCTCCCAGAGCCTTTATAGATGCTTTGAAGGGCACAAATGGTGCCTTCCTTGCATAATCCAGTCTACACCGGTTCAGGGTCCCCCAGTCCCTGCTCTGGCACGAAACTGGATAAAGAAAATGGGAGTGACCCTCCCTTGTCCATCACCACCCCAGGGGTGGTGCCCAGAGCTCCTCCAGAATGTCCCTGGCATTAGCCATCTTGGATTCCAAGGTGTGGGGACCTTCTGGAGACCTCTGAGTGGCCCGTTCCAGCAGGTGACGTCAGAGACCCCTCCTGTAGGTGCATACCTGGGTAGGTAGCCAATCCCCTTCTCAGTGTCATTTATGGTCTCTCCTCTGGGTGTTTCCTCAGATTCGGTTTGCAAAATTCCTCTAGGACTCCTGCATCCTCTTCTTCCGCTTATGACCATCAGATCAACTGCAGGCTGCTCCAGGAACCACTGTGACTGCAACAAAGTATCCAGGAAGACTCATGTGGCCTGCAAGTGCAACTCCAGCAAGCAACTGCAACAGTTTCCAAGGTGTGCATGCTCTGAGGACTGCCTGTCTTCACCCTGCACCAGAAGACCCAAAGGAATCTCCTGTGGAGTGACGGAGTCACTCCCCTGCTTCAGCAGGCACCTCTCTGCGACGACAACTGGTACTCTGGGACTCCTCTCCTGTCGACGAGCATAATACCTGGAACACAGGCGGTGGACAGAAGCTGTCCAAATTTGGTGGAGGTGACAGCTGCCTCCCTGTGCAGTGACAGAACCCTGTGCACCGCGTCTGCGGCAGCTCCTTGGGCTTCTGTGCACTTCTTCCAAAATTACTTCATGCGCAGCGTAGGCCAGGTCCCCAGCACTCCATCCTGTGATGCACAGCTCGCTGAGTTGTCCTCCAGCGGCGTGGGATCCTCCAGTGTAGTGCTGTGATGACTGCACTTTGCAACTCCTTTGTCCCCATGTTATGGGACTCCTGTAGGCACTGCCTGATCTGCTAAGGGCTCTCTTCTGGGTCCAGGCAGCTCCTCTTTGATGCAAGCTGTGTACTTGCGTGAACCAAGGCTTGTTGGCGGAATCCAGCAACGCAAACAGCCTGCATCCAACAACTCGATGTGAGACATCTCTTGCACCAAGCAGGAACCCGCAGCTATCTTCTCTGGTACATTTCTGTGCTTTTCTTCCAACCAGAGAATCCAGTTTTGCACCTTCTTCCAGGTGGGCAGGGGCTCCTGTTCTTCTGGACTCTTCTTCGACTTCTGGACGTGGTCTCCTCTCTCCACAGGTCTTCAGATCCAGGAATTCATCAATGGTAGCTTGCAGTCTTGCTTGGTTCTTGCACAATTCTTCATCACGACTTGTAGTGTGTTCTGAGGAAACTTGCTATGCTTTACTCCTGCTTTCCTGGGCTCTGGTGTGGGGTGCTATTCTTACCTTTGTTTGTTTCCCACAATCCCAGTGCCCCTCTACACACTACACTTACCTAGGGGGGAATTCGACATTCACATTCCACTATTTTATTATATGGTTTGTATTGCCCCTAGGCCGATTGCAATCTATTGTATTTTCTACTGTTTTCACTATTCTATGACTGTTTACCTACCTGATTTTGGTTACTAGTTTATATATTGTGTATAATACTTACCTCCAGTTGGAGTATTGCCTCTAAGATATTTTTGTCTCTGTGTCAGAGTACTGTCTTTTATTGTATATAAGTACTGTATGATTATAGTGGTATTGCAAGAGCTTTGCATGTCTCCTAGTTCAGCCTTGGCTGCTCTGCTACAGCTACCCCTAGACAGCCTAAGCCAGTGGTTCCCAACCTTTTGACTCCTAAGGACCCCCAATGAATCACTACTGGAAGCTGGGGACCCCCAGCAATTGGTACGATTTAATTTTCAAACATTAAAACAGTAATTTGCAAAAAATATAACAAGTACACACCAAACAAATACTCAAATTACTAAAGATAAAATTATTTTATATTTCAAAAATCAAAACATTTTACTGGAAAGGTTGACACTGCATCTCGGCAACTACCTTTTCAATGTTTGTTTTTTATTTAGAAAAGGTGAATCCTCAGGTCAGATTCTACATTTCCTGAGCGATTTCTGTTTTTATTTTTTAGGTATGCAAGATATGAGAACGCTTTTTCACATAAACAAGTGAAGGGGCAAGAAAGTAAACCTTAAGGGCCTCTCATCTCTCCCTAGCCTCTCTGTCACATGTACTTCATTTGTTTTATAGCACCTCTCATACCACTGTAGGGTGTCAGGGCACTTTACAGGGGACTTCCAACGTGTAGGATTGATGACATGTCATCCACACTGGTAGGCATTTTTCTAAGAGTGCTTGGTCCGGATAAGTACAAACCTAGGATTCGGACAACAGCACAGTGATTAGCAATGACATTGGCAAGAAGAATGTATTTCTACACAAGCAAACCTTTTTTAGCAGCATAGGGAAAATGTAAGACTATGAAAAAAGCAGCTCTTTAATGGCAGTTCACAGCTCACTGTGCTAGATTACGATTATGAACTGCACAGTAACAAAAGAATCTCTGTGACAAAAGCAGTAACCCACTGTACCATGCACATAAAATACTGCTCTTTGCATGATACATGTTCTTTGCAGCAGGCATATTAACCACCTGGTCTATCTTTGAGTCAAAACTGCCACTAGACAAAGCTCCCATCTCTCTTCAGCAGATACATTAATCACTTGAGTTAGCTTGACGTTTTAATTGTTGCTGTACAAGGAGCTTTGTGCGTTTAAAACTGCTCAACAAAGGAAGTAATAAATATGAAAACACCCACACAGAGAAGTGCCTTTCTCCCAGCCCGGCCTGCGGACCCCTTGGGAATGTGTCACGGACCCCTGGGGGTCCGCGGACCACAAGTTGGGAACCACTGGCCTAAGCTGCTAGACACTGCCTACATTTCACTAATAAAGGATAACTGAACCTGGTATAAAGTGTAAGTACCTTAAGTACTCACTACAAACCAGGCCAGCCTCCTACATTGGTGGTCAGCGGTGGGATAAGTACTTACCATTGCTTTACCACTTTGTTACTAGTGCTTTTCAACGGAAAAGTGTACTCTAATACTTAGAACTATATACAATTATACCTACCAGTCATTTTTCACTTCCAAAAAGTTTTTCCAAACTTTTTAAAAGTTTTACAAAGTTCTGAAACATTTTTTTTTCTATAAAAAGTTAAGTGAAATAGTTTGCTAACTTTTTACTCGTCTCCAACTTTTTCAATCACTATGGCCCTCATTACGACCTTGGCGGGAGGCTGAAGCCGCCGCCAAGATCGGACTGCCGGACGGCCGCCAATGCAGCCGCACACCCGCCACGGCCATTTGGAGATCCCCGCTGGGCCGGCGGGTGGAAACCTAGTTTCTGCCCACCGGCCCAGCGGGGATCTCGGCCGCAACACAGGGGCAGGCTCCAAATGGAGCCGGCGGTGTTGCGGCCGTGCGACGGGTGCAGTTGCACCCGTCGCGCTTTTCACTGTCTGCTAAGCAGACAGTGAAAAGCTGCAAGCGGCCCTGTCAGGGGGCCCCGCGACTCCCCGTACCGCCAGCCTTTTCCTGCTGGTTCAAACCGCCAGGAAAAGGCTGGCGGTAGGGGAACTCGTAATCCCCTGGGCAGCGCTGCTAGCAGTTCTGCCCTGGCGGATTACAACCGACAGGGCCATTGTGGCGGGAAACGACCGCGGCGCTTCCGCCACGGTCGTAATGACCTGTGAAGCACCGCCAGCCTGTTGGCGGTGCTTCCGTCATAACAGCCCTGGCTGTCTTGTACCGCCAGGGTTGTAATGACCCCCAATGTCTTTCATAGAGGCTACCCTTAGGGTTATCAAGACCACTTATGAAAATCTTAATTTCAAAAGTCTGCGGGATCTCTGTTTAGAATGAAGTTTAGGGATTGGGAAGAACCCTAACAAGGATTTCCTCTTGATTCTCCTCTTACAAGATGACCAGGAGGATCCTGATGGTCATGTACACAAGAAGGGGAGGTAGAGGGGTATTCTGGCCATTTAGATTCAGGTGAGGGTCCTGAAGATCCAGGGGAGGGTCCTTCCACAGATTTTCCCTTAACAAACCTCTTAGTGTAGCTGGTATTTGGAAGGGGTCACACACAGGTAAGGTACCCTTCACACCTAGAGGCGAGGTCATTAGAGTAACACAAGTTAGGGAAAGTCAAATTCTGCTCATTCCAATGTCACTAATGTGTCAGAAGTGTCCCACACATCCAACCCTAAGGACCACTCCTTAGATAGGGAACTCAAAAATCTGAGGTTGGTGGAGGCCAGACTGAGGCTACAACAGCAACAGTTGGCCTTCGATATGGAATGTCTAACTGTGGAAAAGGAAAGACAGGGGTTGGGTTAGTTCCCCATGGTGGCAGCAGCATTGAACGTTTCAGGACTTATGAGGTCAGGGTGGACAACATTAGATCCAGAAACTTACACAAAATTGTTCCTCCATACAAAGTGGGGATACAATTCAAAAGTGGTTTGCTGCACTTGAGAGGGCCTGTAAGGTTCAAAGGGTAGCTCAAAAGCAGTGGGCTGCTATACTTTGGTTGTCCTTCTCTGACAAAGGAAGGGACAGACTCCTCACTGTTAGGGAGGAGGATGCAGACAACTACAATATTTTAAAGAATGCACTCAGTGGTGGTTTTGGGCTCACCACGGAGCAATACAGAATTAAGTTCAGGGAAACCAAGCAAGAATCTTCACAAGATTGGGTTGACTTTGTGGACTGTTATTACCAGGGCCTGTATAATCTGATTTTGAGGGAGCATATATTGAATAGTTGTGTGCCTAACTAGCTACACCAGTATCTTGTGGACTCAGATCTGACCTCTCCACAAGAATTGGGAAAGAAGCAGACAAATGAGTCAGAACAAAGGTGAGCAGAAAAGCTCATACAGGGGGTGACAAAGAAAAGAAGAAACACAGTGAAAAGTCTCAGGATAAGCATGGGGATAAAAGTAATTGCAAAGATCCTTCTTCAGGTCCACAACACTCCTCTGGGGTTCGGGATAAATCATCTTCCTCACCGTCTCACTCTACACACAATAAAAAGCCCTGGTGCTATGTGTGTAGAGGCAAAGGCCATAGGCCAGGGGATAGGCCCTGCCCAGGTAAAGCCCCTGAGCCTACCACCACTAATACATCAAACTCTAGTGCCCTTAGCAGTAGTGGTAATAATGGTGGGACTACTGGCAATAGGCAAATAAAGGGTGTAGTTGGGTTCACTTTTGGGTCCATCATAGCAACTGGGGTAGGTGTAGCAACCCCGAAGACAGTTTGTGTCACACCTGTTGGTATTGACATTGCCAGCTTGGCTGCTTGTCCCCTTATCATGGGCAAGTACAAGCATTACATTTTAATAAATGGTGTTGAGGCCCAGGCCTACAGGGACACAGGTGCCAGTATCACTTTGGTAACTGAAAACGTGGTGTCAGCTGCACAACATCTCCTTGGACAGAAGTACAAATTTACTGATGTCAATAACTCCACTCAGTCTCTCCCCTTAACTGTACTGCAACTTAGTTGTTGTGGAGTAACTGGCCCAAAGCAGGTGGTGATATCACCTAGCTTACCAGTAGACTGTGTCTTAGGTAATGGCCTAGAGGCCTCAGGTTGTGCTAAGGAAGAGTTTATGACCCATGCATCCATGCTGGGTGTCCCTGAGGAATTGCTTCCTCTCATTTCAGGTAAAATAAAAAAAACAAAGAAGAGAAAGAGGCCTGAAGTCTCAGGATCTTTCTCAACCAACAGGTAAAAAGGGTATCAAAGTATCCCTTCCCCACCCTACCACTAAGGATACCATGTCCTTCTTATGATATAGTACCTATATGATATAAGTGGTATTGCATGAGCTTTGCATGTCTCCTAGTTCAGTCTTGGCTGCTCTGCTATAGCTACCTCTATCAGCCGAAGCTGCTAGAACACTACGACTCTACTAACATGGGTAAACTGAACCTGGCACAAGGTGTAAGTACCATTGGTACCCACTATAAGCCAGGCCATCCTCCTACATTGGTGGTGCAGCGGTGGGAGAAGTACTTGTAACTGCTTTACCACTTTGTAATTGATGCTTTTCATAAGAAAACCGTATTCTAAATTCTTAGAAATATACACAAGTAACCTTAACAGTCTTACTTTCCCTCTAAAAACTTTCTGAAAAGTTTGAAAAAGATTTTCTCTTTTCTTTAAAAGATTTTAAAACTTTTTCTCTCTTCCCTAACCTTTCCTTCCACTATGTCTGTGGTAGAGGCCACTCCCAAAGTTGTGAAGACAACTTATGAGAATCTAAACTTTAAAAGTTTGAGGTGTCTCTGTATAAAAAGGAGTTTAGGGATTCGAAGGAACCCTACTAAGGATCTCCTTCTTAGCCTTCTCCTTGAAAGTGACTAGAGTCAGACTGGTCAAACCCAGGATCAGGAGGTAGAGGGGGGCACGAGGTAGAATCAGGGGAGGGCTCTGAGGACTCTGGGGAGGGTACTTCCAAAGACCTTTCAGTTATCAGGCCACCTAGTGAAGCCGGTAGTGGGAGGGGGTCACACATCAGTATGGCACCTTTCACTCCAAAAGGCCAGGTCACTAGGGTTCAGGTAGTTAGAGAAAGGTCCACTTCTGCTCATTCTCACATTACCTCTGTGTCAGAGAATTCCCAAATGTCCCACCCTGAAAATAACACCCTAGACAGGGAACTCAGAAAGCTGAGGTTGGAAGAGGCCAGACTGAAGCTAAGACAGCAGCAGTTGGCCTTAAATAGGGAATCCCTAGATGTAGAGATGGAAAGACAGAAGTTGGGGTTAGTTCCCCTTGGAGGCAGCAGCAGCAATCTTGACAGTCATTCTGTTAGAGAAACAGATTCAAGAAACCTGCATAAGATTATCCCCCCTTAAAAGGAGGGGGATGACATAAACAAGTGGTTTTCTGCACTTCAGAGGGCCTGTATGGTACAGTTGGTCCCTCAAAGGCAATAGCCTGCTATATTGTGGCTATCTTTCACTGGAAAAGGTAGGTACAGACTCCCTACTGTCAGAGAGAGTGATGCCAACAACTACAAAGTTTTAAAGGATGCACTCTTAGATGGAGTTGGCTTAACCACTGAACAATACAGGATAATGTTCAGAGATGCAAGAAAAGGGTCCTCTCAAGACTGGACAGACTTTGTAGACTGTTCAGTGAAGACCTTGGAGGGATGGTTACATGGCAGTAGGGTGACTGACTATTTTGAGAGAGCATATTTTGAATAATTGTGTGTCTGACTTTGTGCATCAGTACTGGTTAGACTTAGATCTGACCTCTCCCCAAGAATTGGGAAAGGAGGCAGACAAATGGGTCAGAACAAGAGTGAGCAGAAAGGCTCATACAGGTGGTGACAAGGATGGCAAGAAGAAGGATGGTAGGTCTTCTGAAAAGGGTGGGGACAAAGACAAAAATAATTCTGAGTCATCATCAGGCCCACAAAAATCCTCTGGGGGAGGTGGGTCCAAATCCTCTTCACACAATCAAAAGAAGCCATGTTGTTATTTATGTAAAAATAAAGGCCATTGGCAAGTGATTCCAGTTGTCCAAAGAAAAATACCAAGGCTCCCACCGCCACAACCCCAACTGCGTCAGCTAGTGACCCTAGTAATGGCAGTGGTGGTGGGACAAACACTACAAATAGCCAGTCAAAGGGTATAGCTGGGCTCACCGTTGGTAATGTAGTGGGGGTTGGTCTTGCTAGGGAGACCACATAGGCTGTTTTAGTCTCTGATGGTGGTATTGATTTGGCCACCTTGGTTGCTTGTCCCCTTAATATGGGTAAGTACATGCAACTACCCCTAATAAATGGAGTTGAGGTTGAGCCCTACAGGGACACAAGACCAGTATCACCATGGTGATAGAGAAACTGGTTGCCCCTGAACAACACCTACTTGGTCAGCAGTACCAAGTGACTGATGCACATAACAACACTCTTCGACACCCCATGGCTGTTGTGAATCTCAACTGTGGGAGGGGGTTACTGGCCCAAAGAAAGTTGTGGTAGCCACTGATTTACCTGTAGACCGCTTACTAGGAAATGATTTGGAGACATCAGCCTGGCATCCAGTGAAGGGTGAAGGCAGGTAGCCCCCAGAGCATGCACCACCAGGAAAAAGTCAAGAAAGCCAGCATGAGTAGGCACTACAATGTCACTGGTAGTCTTCTGGCTACTTTGTTGCAGTTTTGCATTCGTCATGCAGCAGTCAGCGGTTGATCCTTGGCAGAAGTCGAAGAGAGAGGTGCAGAGGAACTCCGGTGAATTCTTGCAAGTCGTTATCTGAGGAAAAGCCGACTGGAGAGACCCTAAATAGCCCTCAGAGGAGGATTGGCCACCTAGTCTGGTAAGCACCTATCAGGAGGGGTCTCTGACATCACCTGCTGGCACTGGCCACTCAGAGGCCTCCAGAGTGCCCTCACACCTGACCTACTGTACAGGACATCAGGACGTGACCTGACTCCTCACTGTTAGGGAGGAGGATGCAGACAACTACAATATTTTAAAGAATGCACTCATTGATGGGTGTGGGATCACCACAGAGCAATACAGACTTAAGTTAAGGGAAACCAAGAAAACAATCTTCACAAGATTGCGTTGACTTAGTGGACTGTTCTGTGAAAGTTTTAGAGGGTTGTTTACATGGCAGTAAAGTGTCTGATTACCAGGGCCTTGTATAATCTGATTTTGAGAGAGCTTATATTGAATAGTTGTGTGTCTGACTTGTTACACTGTGGTTCTGGACTCAGATCCGACCTCTGCCCAAAAATTGGGAAAGAAGGCAGACAAATGTGATGTACTGCAACTTAGTTGGGGTGGAGTTACTAGCCCAAAGCAGGTGGTGGTATCACCTAGCTTACCAGTAGACTGTCTCTTAGGTAATGACCTACAGGCCTCAGGTTGGGCTGAGGTAGAGCTTAGGACCCATGCATCCATGCTGTTTATACCTGAGGAATAGCTTCCTCCCATTTCAGGTGAAATTAAAAAGCAAAGAAGAGAAAGAGGCCTGAAGTCTCAGGGTCCTTCTCAATCAACAGGTAAAATGGGTATCAAAGTATCCCTTCCCCACCCTACCACTAAGGATACCATTCCTGCGGTGGGAGAAACCTCTTCCGGGGTGGAACCTGTACCAAGGGAGCCCACAGGTGCCACGGCTCAACTCCCAGAGGTAAAAGTACCTCTGTGGAACCACTAAAGCAGATGTGCAAAATTACACTGTTTTACTAAATTAGGAGCAACCCTCCAGCCCTTCCTCAGAAACCTTAGTGCAGCAGCCCTGCACTATCTCTGAACACATAGGACAGCAGCCCTGTCCTAGTGTGGAGCTTAAAGGATAGCAGCCATGCCCTGCTCCAACCCAAGAGAAAGAGCAACCCTGTTCTCTCTTTCAGCCATATGGACAAACGTTTTGCGTAGCTATGGCCTTACTGAGACAGCATCCCGGTCTAGCATCCTCATCCTTTGGACAGCAGCCCTGTCTTGACATAGGCTCAGTGGAACACTCCACTGCCACACTTTAAAACCTACAAATAGAGAATCTGAAAATATACACTTGCACTGTTTTCTAGGTAGAAATCTCCTAACAGGGTGGTTTACATCCCCACAGGGAAGAAACCATACGGTGGATGATAAAGGGAGTAACCACGCTATTGCAGATCTACTCTCCACTTATCACCACTTAGAAAATAAAGTCTCAGCTGGCCAAGATTAGCCTGTTTGTCCTTTGTTTGGGGGGGTGGGATTTATCTGAGAAATTAGCCTCTTTCTAGTATTGTTACCCCCATTTTTGGCCTATTTGTCAGTGGTTGTCAGTGTGTTTTTACTGTCTCACTGGGATCCTGCTAGCCAGGACCCCGGTGCTCATAGTTTGTGGCCTATATGTGTTGTCAGTATGCTTGACTGTGTCACTGGAGCTCTGCTAATCAGAACTCCAGCGCTTATGCTCTCTCTGTGTACCACATTTGTCACTATAGTTTAGTGACTCCACATTGCAATTCTGATTGATGCACTGGTCCCCCCCATAAGTCCCTAGTATATGGTACGTAGGCATCCAGGGCACTGGGGTTCCAGGTGATCCTTATAGGCTACAGCATTTCTTTTGTCACCCATAGGGAGCTCAAACAAACCTTTCTTCAGGACTGCCACTGCAGCCTGGGTGAAATAGTGCACACACTATTTCACAGCCATTTTTCACTGTTCCAGCTAATTTATAGGTAACTTATATGTCCAACCTTCATTTACTGAAGGCTAGGTGCAAAGTTTCTGTGTGTGAGGGCACCCTTGCACTAGCAAAGGTGCCCCCAAGTTGTCCAGGGCCAATTCTCCAGAATTTGTGAGTGCAGGGACACCATTAAAAGCATGCACTACAAATATGTCAATACACATATGTATATTCACAAAGGTAACTCTGAATATGGCCATGTTAGGTGTCTAAGATTGTGGAATTGAACCCCCAATACAAGTCTGGTATCAGGGGGCCAATTCCATGCACCCTGGGGGTTCCACCATGGACCCCAAGTACTGCCAAACCAGCTCTTTGAGGTTTCCACTGCAGCCCCAGTTGCTTCTACCTCAGAGACAAGTTTCTGCCCTCCTAGGGATTGGGCAGCTCAATCCCAGGAAAGCAGAACAATGCATTTCCTTTAGGAGAGGGGTGGTCCCCCAGTCCCTGCTCTGGTGTGAAACTGGACAAAGGAAAGGGGAGTGACCACTCCCCTGTCCAGCACCACCCCAGGGGTGGTGCCCAGAGCTCCCTGGCATTAGCCATCTTGGATTCCAAGGTGTGGGGACCCTCTGGGGACCTCTGAGTGGAGTGGCCAGTGCCAGCAGGTGACATCAGAGACCCCTCCTGATAGGTACATACCTGGGTAGGTAGCCAATCCCCCTCTCCGGGCTATTTAGGGTCTCTTCTCTGGGTGTTTCCTCAGATTCCGTTTGCAAGATTCCTCCAGGACTCCTCTGCATCCTCTGCTTCAGCTTCTGACCGTCGAATCAACCACAGACTACTCTAGGAACCGCCGTAACTGCAACGAACTATCCAGGAAGACTCCTGTGATCTGCAACTTCAGCACCATCCAGCAATTGCAAAGGTTTCCAAGGTGTGCACGCTCTGAGGACTGCCTGTCTTCACTCTACACCAGAAGAACCAAAGGCATCTCCCGTGGAGTGACAGAGTCACTTCCCTGCTTCAGCAGGCACCTCTCTGCGATGACAACCGGTACTCTGGGACTCCTCTCCTGTCAACGAGCATGATCCCTGGAACTCAGGTGGTGGACAGAAGTGCCCCAGATTGTCCAAAGGTCCAGCTGTCCAAATTTGGTGGAGGTAAGCGCTTGCCTCCCCGTACAGCAACAGTACCCCTGAGCACTGCATCTTCTGCAGCTCCTTGGGCTTCTGTGCACTTCTTCCAAAAGTTCTTTGTGCACAACGTAGCCCATGTCCCCAACACTCCATCCTGCCACACACAGCTCTCTGATTTGTTTGAGTTTTTGTGGAAAAGGACACTTTCAAACACTGTCCTGACAGTCTAGGCATAGAAATCATACACCACAAATCTCATGCCAAACAGTATCTGGTTTAATCCATGTCCACTTTCCATGTCAGTCTGCAAATCCCATCTGCTTGTGACACTCTCTGAGACTGCCAAATAAGGATCCGTCAAACAGCTAATCTGGAAATGTGTGACTGACAAAGATAAGGTGTAGGCCAGAGTGGAACACATACATCACGTTGTCTATTCATAACTACAAATCTGACATTGATTTTGCATTATCTAAACAATAGACTATGTACATAACAGCTCTGCACACAACTCCAAGTAACATTCTGCATCCATATCTGAGTCATGGGCTTTGGAGCTACTCAAGACACTACTGATTGCGGTAAAAAGAACATTACATGACATGCATAACCTCAACAACACCCCATGGAATCTCTATTGTAACATCACATCGCATATTTTAAGTCAGTTGAAGTTCTGATTGATGACATTTGTCCTGATGTCTCCAGCTTCATCCTAATCATGCTCATCCTCACTTGGCAAATCTGCATTTCCACCCACAGGATCTGCTGGCTCCCCTCATCTGGTATGAATGGTGTTTTACGTCTCAGGTCAAGGTTGTGGAGCGTGTAGCAGACAATTATTTCACATACCTTGTAGGGTGCGTAGAGGAGGGCTCTTCTGATTTGTGTATGCTGCAAAATGTTGCCTTCAGGAGCCTAAAGGTCTGCTCCACCACACAGCTTGTCCTTTCGTGGGCCTCACTGAAGCAGACTACCCCTGGTGTGGTTGGGTATCTCACTGGTGTCAATAACCAAGAACGGTTTGGTTAGCCAGAGTGCCCTGTAAGGTATAGTTATAGCAATCCACATTTTAATCTTGGACATCCACATATATGATAGCTGGAAAAAAGGTACAGACACACACGATATATATGACTTACTAGCCAAGCACTCTCTGTGTATAGTTGTGTCATCAGCAGTGGGATTTTGCTGTTCCGCATTATGAAGGAATCATAGACTGATCCTGGATATCTTGCACAAACTTGTGAAATATATAGGTCATCCAAACAGATCTCTTGGATGTTTATGGAGAGGAAGTTTTTCCTGTCCTATATACCTGCTTGTTAACACTTGGAGGAACCAAGGCTACATGGGTGCCATATATGGCTCCAACCACATGAGTGATATGTCCCAAAGCATAGAAATCTGCTTTCACATAGACCAAAGACTCAACGTTGGGGAAATCTGATGTAGCAGTCCAGGTCTTGTAACAATACAGACAGTACAGCCTTCAAAACCAGACTGAACATGGGCTGAAACAACCCTGTAGTTAGGGCCTCTGTATTCTGAAACGACACAGTGGGCAGGAAGTGCAGCACTGACATGACTTGAACAATGAGAGGTATGCTATTGGGATTGCGAACGGCAGGCATCAGATCTGGCTTCAACTGATGACATAGATCCATAATTGTCTGCTTATACAGGTGATATATTTGTATTACATGTCGCGCCTCCATTGTCTGCAGGTCTGCTAATGAACGGTACACTGGAGGTTGTCTTGCTCTTCTCAGGACAGGGTACCTATGTGGGATAAAACCAGAATGTAATGACTCAATCTATACATCATGAGTATGATCTCAACAACGTCACATGAAACAGTAAATATGTGGTATTCAGCTCATAGCGAGGCAAAATATGAAAGTGTACCGGATTGAAATTCCCTGAACCCTCTCATGTTCTCTAAATGGAGCTATATCACTGACAGTGAAAGATACATCAACCTAGTTGACACGTAACACATATTTGTTGCACCTATACCATCTTCTGATCTTCATTTGTATGGTGACAACACTGTTTCATGTACATAACCCAAAATTCCTTTTTTCACTTCCTTTCTTAATGACATGCACATTGATACTTGTAAACAGTATGCCAGCATGTAACACATTGTCATAGTTATAAGTTTACAGTAAATGACGCAGCATTCATAACTTCTTCATACATACATTTATGAGCCCTAAAATGTTAGCTGCCTGACCTACTGTACAGGACACCAGGATGTGACCTGACTCCATCAGCCGGTGTCGTCATGGCGGTAGGCGGTTACAATCAATCAATCACGTCATTTATAAAGCAGGCTACTCACCAGTCAGGGTCTCAAGGTGATGGGGGAGGAGCTACTGGTCCAATAGCCATGTTTTGAGGTGTTTCCTGAAAGTCAGGAGGTCCTGGGTCTGGCGTAGGTGGAGCGGTAGGGAGTTCCAGGTCTTGGCGGCAAGGTGAGAGAAGGATTTTCCTCCGGCGGTGGTGCGGCAAATGCGGGGGACGGAGGCGAGGGCGAGGCTGGCGGAGCGGTGCTGGCGGACTGGAATGTGGAAGGTGAGTCTGTCGTTGAGGTAGGCCGGGCCTGTGTTGTGGAGGGCTTTGTGTGCGTGGGTGAGTAGTTTGATACGGGTAGCCAGTGTAGGTCTCTGAGGTGGGCAAAGATGTGGTCATGGCGTGGGACTTCGAGGATGAGTCGAGCGGAGGCGTTTTGGATATGTTTCATTTTCGTTTGTAGTTTGGCCGTGGTTCCTGCATAGAGTGTGTTGCCGTAGTCCAGTCGGCTGCTGACCAGGGTGTGGGTGACAGTCTTTCTGGTTTCGATGGGAATCCACTTGAAAAACTTGCGGAGCATGCGAAGGGTGTTGTAGCAGGAAGAGGAGACTGCGTTGACCTGCTGAGTCATGCTGAGTGCTGAGTCCAAGATGATTCCCAGGTTTCGTACTTGGGTGGTGGGTGTGGGTGTGGCTCCTAGGGAGGTAGGCCACCAGGAATCGTTCCAAGCAGAGGGGTTGCTGCCGAAGATGAGGATCTCTGTTTTGTCTGCGTTTAACTTGAGGCGGCTTGATTCCATCCAGTTGGCGATGGCGTGAAGTCCATTGTGGAGGTTGTTTCTTGCTGTTGTATGGTCTTTCGTGAGGGAGATGATCAGCTGGGTGTCGTCTGTGTAGGATACTATGTTGATGTGGTGGGATCTTGCGATGCTGGCGAGAGGAGCCATGTAAACGTTGAAAAGTGTTGGGCTGAGGGAGGATCCCTGGGGAAGGCCACAGATGGTTTGGGAGGATTCAGACAGGTAAGGCGGAAGGTGGACTCTCTGGGTTCTGCCGGAGAGGAATGAAGAGATCCATTCGAGGGCATTGCCGCGGATCCCGGCGTTGTGGGGGCGTGTTCGAAGGGTGTGGTGACAAACGGTGCTGAAGGCTGTGGAGAGGTCCAGGAGGATGAGCGCTGCGGTTTCGCCTCTGTCGAGCCTGGTCTTGATGTCATTTGTAGCAGCAATGAGTGCGGTCTCAGTGCTGTGATCCTTGCGAAATCCGGATTGGGAGGTATGGAGCGCTTTGCTGTCTTCCAGGAAGTGGGATAGTTGGCTGTTCATGATTTTCTCAATGACCTTCGCTGGGAAGGGGAGGAGGAAGATGGGCCGGTAGTTTTTGGGGTCACCTGGGTCCGCCTTGGGTCAACAGGGCATCGCCGTCGGCGTGTTTCCAGCTCTCCGGGAAGATGGCTGTCTTGACGGAGCTGTTGATGATGGCACGGAGACAGGGGGCAATGATGTCTCTGGCTTTGTTGAAGATCTGGTGTGGGCAGGGATATGAGGGGAAGCTGTAGTGGGTGGAGCCCATGGTGTTGATGGTGTCTTCATTGTTGACATGGGTCCAGGAGCATAGAGGGTTAACGTTGCTTGGTGCGTTGGGTTCGTGGCTGTCTGTGGTTCGCTGGTGGGTCTGGGGTTTGAAGCTGTTGTGGATGTCTTCGATCTTTCGACTGAAGTAAGTGGTGAGGGAGTTGCAGAGCTCCTGTGAAGGCGGGGGTTCGTAGGAGCAGGGCCTGGGGTTGGAGAGTTCTTTGATGATGCCGAAGAGCTCTCTGTTGTTGTGAGCTTTGGTGTCTATGCAGCTTTTCTGGAAGGTTCTTTTGGTGGTGCGGATCAGCTGGTGATGTCTGCGGATGGCAGTCTTGAGGGGGATGTGGTTGGATTCGGTAGGTACAAGGCGCCAGGTCTTCTCCATTCTTCGGCATTCCCGTTTGGAGGCCTGTAGGTCGGGGGTGAACCAGGTGGCCTTGGATCTGTGGTGGATGTCCGAGGGTTGTTTGAGTGGCACGAGGGTGTTGGCACAGTCGCCTATCCATTGATGCAGGTTGGTGGCGGCTGAGTTGGGGTCCCAGGTCCTAGGAGGAGGTGCCTGGGCGAGGGTGGAGATCAGCTGTTCTGTCGAGATTATGTTCCAAAAGCGGCAGGGGGGTTGAGTGGCGAGGTGGTGAGTGACCGGCTTCTGGAAGGATAAATGGATGCAGTGATGGTCGGTCCAGTGGAGTTAGGTGGTGTGGCTGAAGGAGACGTGGTTGCTGGCTGAGAAGATGGAGTCGAGTGTGTGTCCTGTGGTGTGGGTGGGCGACGTGACGAGTTGCTTAAGGCAGAGGTTGGTGAGGTTGTCGATTAGGTTGGTGGTGTTGATATTGTTGTTGTTTTCTAGGTGGAAGTTCAGGTCGCCGAGGAGGATGCAGTCAGTTGAGGCGAGGGCTTGGGCGCAGATGATGTCGCCGATGTTGTCGCAGAAGTGAGGTCGAGGGCCCGGCGGTCTGTAGACCAGTGTTCCTCTGAGGGTGGTGTTGGCGTTGATGTGAATTTTGAAATGGAGGTGCTCGGCGGAGTTGATGGTGTCGTGGGAGCTGGTGGAGACTCTGATGGTGGACTATAGCGATTCCTCCTCCTGGTTTGTTGGTGCGGTCTCTTCTAGTGATCTTGTAGCCTTCAGGTATGGCTATGGCTATGTCTGGTTCCGAGGCCGAACATTGCCATTGGAACACATTGCTGCCTTTGGTGGACTTTTGCCTGTGGACATTGCCATTGGAACACATTGCTGCCTTTGGTGGACTTTTGCCTGTGGTGACGTCCTCCGGCAGTGATAGTCCTGTACGTGGCAGACGTGACCACCATCTTCTGCACAATCCCTCACTTGACTCCTGACACTGCTGCCAGCAAGACCTCCATGATCTGAGCTTCTGTGTACTGCCTCTGGGAGCAATCACTCAGGTGAACGGGCCCCTGCCTTCTCTCCGGAAGAGCTGGACAAGCTTGTGGAGGAGGTCAACTCCTGTACAGACAGCTCTATGGTGCAGCAGAGGAGCAGGTGAGTCCAAGCAATGCCAGTGGGTGAAAGGTAGAGTGTATAATGATGCAGATGAAATGTGCAGGAATGAAGGATTGAGCTACCATGTGTGGCAGATGGTTATGTGCACATGTGCATAGAAAGAGTGTTTCCCCTGATACACAGTAGGTAGTGTGTGATGTATGTGCCATGATAAACATATGTAGATTACAAAATTTACATCAATGTTGGTAATACAAATAGTTGGGGAGATGCACCATTTTAGTAGTTACATACTTCTGGTCTGGTCATATGTTTCTAGGCAAAACCTGGTACTGGGTTTGCATGTTGTATGCTTGACTCCACTTCACACATAGCCTGACCGCAGAGTGTGACTTGAAAAATAGTCTGAAGTGTAAGGAAGGGTATGTTTGGCTACTTACACTCACTTGATTGTTCACCATACTTGTTTTGGGATGGAGCATAGGTACATTACTTTTTCCTCTTGTCTGTGTCAACCATGCAGGTCAATGGCCATCAGAAAAAGGGGATCAGGTGTGCCAGCACCAAGAAAGTGCGGACCCTGGGGGTCCACAGTCGGTGGAGCACCCACTGTAGAAAGTGGTGGGAGGACTTGGGACACTGGGCCCGTAAGACCACTGAGGCCGAGCAGGGGATGTCCTCCCAATGAAGAAGGGGTGCCTGTCATACTTTGACCACTCTAATGGCACGCATATTGGCGGTGGCCTACCCTGAGTTGGATGGGTGTTTGAGGGCAACACAGCAGCCATGGGGGGGTGAGTACTAACTACACTCATTTACATTCCTCTGCAAGGTCAATGTATGATGTGAAAGACTCTAAGCTGTGAAAATGTGGTAAGTACAAAAGGTTAATTGTCTCCTATGAACACGTAGATGTAGAGACTTCAACACTGGTACATAGGTGTGAACATTGTATTGTGTAAAGGGACATTTATACTCACCTATGTCATCCCTTCTATACAGTAGCATATGATGATGAACATGTGACTGTGTCATATGTGTACCACTGTATTGCTTTTAATACCATGCTGGGTGTTCCTTTCCACTTACAGATCCATTCTCCCAATATCCTGATGGTAAGTTGTCCTGAGCTTGCCCTCCCTTTCAAATGGCCCTTGATCCATGTCTATGTGCAACATACAGTCTGACAAGTTGAGAACATGCCTACCATTCCTGAGGTTTCCAATGAGTGCCAACTTATTGTGAGGCTGTGATCTCAATCTGACATTTCACATGCCACACTTGCTACACTTACTCAGACCTGTGAGGAGGTGTCCACATTGGTAAGTGAGGACTAAACATTGGCACCTGTGATGTTTCATTAGACTGGCATCGTGCATGTACTAAACCATGGTAGTATAACTAGACTCCCAGTGCGACGCATATCATTGCTATGAGAGATCAGGATATTAGTACCATGTACATGTTCCCTGGATGATAAGTGCTACACATCAATTTCCTATTCCAGTGTGTTGTGGGCATGCTAAATAGGCCACAACATCCTAAGAATAGGTACAATCTACACTGGGATTTTACCAACATCAAGTGTACATTGTTAGGTTCAGCCATCTATCAACAATGTGATGCAACTTAAACATACTTACTTTTGCTATTCTAGATATGGTTTGAAGGCTTTCGGTATGGAATCCTATTGTTTGTACTGACTTGTCTGTGTTGCAGGTGTTGTAGTTCACACTCACATGTTGTTGGAATGGTAAGTCATTTGGCTTGCTTCAAGGTGTATGTCTCTATCATGTTAAGCTCAGAAATGTGTTGTGGCATTGCAATGTTTAAATACAGATTTTAGATTCCTCATGTCAGATGTGTGGATAGTGATGTTGCCACTTGTATGATGGGTTATTGATGTTGCCACTAATCATGATTAGTTGTACTGTATGTGGCCTTCATGCACATGGCAGGTGTACATTGTATTTATGGTGTTGGTATGGTTCCTGGGGTTGTATGTGGGTAAATCCTGTGAGCTAAGTTGGCCCCTATAAGTACACATGACTTTGCTTACAGGTAGAGAATGACTGAGATGAGTAGCTCCACAAAGTATGTATCATCCTTCCCTACATGACTATTGGGACATGTGTCGGTGACTTGTTTAGACTCTATCATATTCAAACTTATGAAAAGGCAAATATAGTTGTGACATGTTTCCAAATGTCAATTGTGAAGGTTGTAGACTCTGTGACATGAAATGGTTTTGGCTTATATGCAACATGCTGTCTTGTGTTTGGCATTTTCAAAGAAAGGGGGCACACTGCCTACACTCCAGCAACAAAGTATGACCCCAAAGCATCATGGTAAATGCAGTTGAATTCGTAGTCAATTCAAAAAGTAATAAAGTATTTCACGCCCGTAGGTGGAGCATGTGCTGTATATCCCTGTACACGTGTTTCTGGGTATAGCCCGTCATCAGCAGGGAGCAGCATGGTATAGGGGCTTGCTTGAAATGCCACCAAATGTCTTCTTGTGTTTAAGTATCACTCATGGTGCACAGGTGCCTCCCAAGGCTCGTCAGCCATGGCTGAGGGGAGACGTCAATAAGGCAGTTTCAAAGAAAGGGAGCACACTGCCTACACTCCAGCAACAAATTATGACCCTAAAGCATCATGGTAAATGCAGTCTAATTTGTAGTCCATTCAAAAAGTAATACAATCTTTCACCTCCGTAGGTGCAGCAAGTGCTGTACATCCCTGTACAGGTGTTTCTGGGTTTTAGCCCGTCATCAGCAGGGAGCAGCATAGCATAGGGGCTTGCTTGAAATGCCGCCAACTGTCTTCTCAGGTTTAAGTACCACACATGGCGCACAAGTGCCTCCCAAGGCTTGTCAGCCGTTGCTCAGGGGAGCCGTCAATAAGACAGTTTCAAAGAAAGGGAGCACACTACTTACACTCCAGCAACAAAGTATGACCCTAAAGCATCATGGTAAATGCAGTCGAATTTGTAGTCCATTCAAAAAGTAATAAAGTCTTTCACCTCCGCACGTGCAGCAAGTGCTGTAGATTCCTGTACACGTGTTTCTGGGATTAGCCTGTCAGCAGCAGGGAGCAGCAAGGTATAGGGGCTTGCTTGAAATGCTGCCAAATGTCTTCTCGGGTTCAAGTACTACTCATGGCACACTGTTGCCTCCCAAGGCTGGTCAGCTGTGGCTCAAGGGAGCAGTCAATGAGACAGATTCAAAGAAACGGGGGCACACTGCCTACACTCCAGCAACAAAGTATGACCCCAAAGCATCATGGTAAATGCAGTCGAATTTGTAGTTCATTCAAAAAGTAATAAAGTATTTCACCTCAATCGGTGGAGCAAGTGCTGTATATACCTGTACACGTGTTTCTATGTTTAGCCCGACATCAGCAGGGTGCAGCATGGTATAGGGGCTTGCTTGAATGCCGCCAAATGTCTTCTCGGGTTTAAGTACCACTCGTGGCGCACAGGTGCCTCCCAAGGCTTGTCGGCCATGACTCTAGGGAGCCATCAATAAGAAAGTTTCAAAGAAAGGGAGCAAACTGCATGCACTCCAGCAACAAAGTATGACCACAAAGCACCATGGTAAATGTAGTCGAATTCATAGTCCATTCAAAAAGTAATAAAGTCTTTCACATCCGTAGGTGCAGCAAGTACTCTATATCCCTGTACACATGTTTCTGTGTTTCTGGGTTTAGCCTGTCATCAGCAGGGAGCAGCATGGTATAGGGCAGAGGTCTTCAAACTGGGGCGTGGGCCCCCCTAAGGGGGCCTCAAGTGATCCCAGGGGGGGCGCCAGACACTGGCAAAGAAAAGCATTATGCAGATAACATGCCTTTGTTTTCGGCAGAAGCTTGTACATTTTTATTTTTAGTGTGCTTATTGCATTTTTAAAAAGGTCACAGTACTCAACTGCAATGTTTAAATAGGTTTAGACATATTTAAACATTGCGATTTTTATAAAACAATTGTAAAAAATTCTGAGGGGGGCCCAATGATTTTGTTTTTTCAACTGGGGGGGCACGGCATTAAAAGGTTTGGAGACCCCTGGTATAGGGGCTTGCTTGAAATGCCGCCAAATTTCTTCTCGGGTTCAAGTACCACTCATGGCACACAGGTGCCTCCCAAGGCTGGTCAGCCGTGGCTCAAGGGAGCCGCCAATGAGAGAGTTTCAAAGAAAGGGAGCACACTGCCTACACTCCAGCAACAAAGAATGACCCCAAAGGATCATGGTGAATGCAGTCTAAATAATTGTGCTTGGCACATGATGAGGCTCCTTTCCTGGTACATTACATCAGCTAGACATGTTGCTATGTGTAGATTTTGTGTATGTGATATGTTGAAATGAATGTTACCACTATATCCCACTGCTTGATTGTTGGTGTTGGCAAGTTAGGTTTCATGGTATGGTTATTGTGATGGCTCCACTGGTATGATAGTAGAGTAGGTGTGCAATAGGTGGCTTAGCTGGTGTGTGACATTGTTGTAATAAGGCGTGTAGATGGTATCTAGTTGTGACACAATGTTCCCACTAACCTAGTTCTACTTGGGAGTTTGGTGCAAGTGGTTGTAATGTGATTGATGTGTATAGTGTGATGTTAGTGTCTGAAAAGAATGTGATGACCCTATCTCTCTATTTTCCAGCATCAGCAATGACAGGCAAAGGAGACAGGGCACAGTCGAGCGGGAAAGCTGCTGGTCACGGGACCTCAAGTCATGATACCGCTAACACAGAGGGACCCAGTGGCCCAGAGGGTGTGGGGAGTGCCATGGGGGAGACAGAATCCAGTTCATCTTCTTCAGAATCCTTTTCCAGTGGACACTCCCTGGCGGTGGCAGACCCATCTGGGACAACCCCCGCACTATCTCTGTCTGCCACCCCCTTTCTACCACAGCCCTCCCTGTAGCTCCCCAACCAGTTGGTTGTGCCTGTCCACTCAAGAGGGTGGGCGTCTCCTTTGCCGCAGGCACCTCTGCACCAGCCCTGCTTCCCTCAGTGAGGAAGCTATTGACCTCCTGAGATTCATCTCTGTGGGTCATTCAACCATCGTGAATGCCATCCAGGGACTGGCAACTCAAAACTAAGTAATGCCTTCCTGAAGGGCATGCAAGGTGCACTGGCAGGCCTACAGAGATATTTTCAGGCTCTGGTCTCCACACTGACAGCAGCCAGTCACCCTTTGTCAACAGTCCACCTTCCTCTTCTCAATCCCAAACCTCTCTTTCCAGACTCAGCCACAGCACATAAACAGACAGGCAAGCATCCACCTCAACATCCAAGGGTAGCTCAGACAGATGTAAACACCGCAAGACACTCCACCGGCATGCGCACAAGCAACATTCAGATGCACACACAGCAACAGTCACTACCTGCCCTCACACTCCCCGTCACAGACAGCACACCTGACATACCTGCAGACACCAAACCAACATATACAGATCCAGCCACTGCACCTGTCTTCCCACAGACAGCACCACAGCAGAACCTCAGACATCCGCCTCAGTCACCACACCCGCAGATACCGCAACCACTGACACTCCTACATGCAGCACATCTACCATACCTGCAGTCACCACCCCAACAGAGAGTCAACGGCATCCCCAACACCTCTTACCCCTTTCTTCTCAAGACACATAAACACCCTCACTCACCCACCCAACAGACACCCATCTGTCACAGGCATACCTCCCAGAAACATGCACCCAAGACATTCACACCAACACCTCAGACAACTGCTCCCTCTCCCTCCATAACCAAACCCTTTTGCTCTGACCGTCCCCATGTGTGTACGAATGCTTTCCTTTCAGAGTTTGCCCTTTTCCCTACTATTCTCCCCCTGTGAGACCCGTAAATGTTCAGCTTCCCTCCCCAAGTCTGTCCCTTCCATCTCCAAGGCCTCCCTTACCCACCTGCAAGTACCCATGCCCCTCCCCCAGCCAAGAAGTGTACCCCTCCCAAAAAAAGCCAACCCTCCCCTAAGCCTAAACCTAACCCCCCAATCTATATCCCAAAGGCCCCCATCCCAAACCTAAGCCCAAACCCCCCCTCCACCACTTCATCCCTGACAATCCCTTAGATGCCTGCCTGCCCCCTTGAAGCCCGTACCTGTGGAGGTTACATGGCAGTCAGGAGTCAAGTTCGGGGCACACATATGGGCACTGTGTGCATACAGACGTTGGGTTCATACAGACAGATTGGGTTAAGAAAATCAGCAATCAAGTGTCAATCAAGATACCTACTCTCAAGCACATGCCATATGCATTATAAGTATCTCCTATCCCTTAGTGCAGGGGCATCAATCGCTATGTAGTAGTTTCTTATAACAGAAAGATAGCTTTATTGGTGTATTTGATCATTCAAGTGGATTAAAATATCCAACATTCTATATAATTTACCCATTTAATATTGGCAACAGGTGCTTTAATTCTTAACATCTTACTGTAGCCTTATAGCCCACTGACTAGGGCTATATTGTTTGCTAAAGGCAGTGAATCTGAGCTAAAGACCAGAGATGCAGGCAAGGGCCTATAAGGAGGAAGAGCACCTATAATAACTAGGCTAGCCCGAGACAGACAATGGAATGCTCTGGGCTTCTAATGGCCGGTAGAAGCCAGGGCTCCAAGATTTGAATGATGTGGTTCACAGTTGTTGCTGTGAACAAAGGCCTCACGGAGCATGAGGTCTTTGTTTTAATAACTAGAACATTCTGCACTCTAGGTGCAGATTGTTCTAATAACCTTATAGCCCCCCCACAGCAGACTATACTAGCCAGTAAAGGCCCACTCCCTTGATTAAGGCCCTCCCCTTCGGTTTGGGCATTTAACACTGGAGCAGGCTTTTGATGGCCGTGTTTGGCCTAGAAGGGTGTATTCTTAACCCTGAGCTACTGCATTGTCTTCAAAAGATCTACTAACACTCCAATCTTCTAATTTTAGATAGACACAGCATAGGACAAGTGTAGCTCTGTTTTGAAAACATAATTTTAATTTATCAACTTTTGGAGCGTCATTCATTCCTAAACCAGATGCTGTTGGTTATGCCACCATGGGCATCTGTCATATATGAGAGGTCATAACCGAAATGTAGTACACATGGCTGTTACATATGAATTTACTCTTGTTGCACCTCAAACTTTTGTCAACAATGGTGGCATGCAACATGCCTTCAGGACCCACTTGGCTATGTTACCGTTGGTAAGTTCAGCCAGCTACCAATTTCTCCATCAGAAGAGATTTTTCAATACATCAAACCACTTATTTGCCTTAAATAATTTTTTACTAAACCATGCCCTTTATTTACATATCAACCGTTCTTCCTTTCCAGTTTTGTCCAGTATTGAATATGGTCCATGTGTTTTTGTTTAATGCCATTTGCCAGCTATTTTTGGCTCTTATTGTAGGACCCATTTCAAAACATTCCCTTTCACATTATTTCACAAATGTTATATTATGAGATTTGTAGAGCGCATGGCTACCATAAGGCTTCCCAGCGCTAAAATGCCCTTGTTCTTGGAATTCCAACTTGGGTGCAAATATTTGCGAAATTGTGAATTGACACAGAAAATTTTACTTTAACGTTTGAACTAAATTTTCAGTTTGTTATCGAACTTGCAAAATACTTCAACTGTACTCCTGGGAAGTTACACAGCTCAGAGTTTAACATAAGTATTCAAATGTGCAGACCTATACGCATGGGTAAAAGTAGAAGGTGTTCATTCATTTCTATAAAAATTATCATTAAAAGTGAATTTGCCCACTGCTTGTTTTTTCACCTCTATAGGAAATATATTTTCTCTGTGGAGAAGTACCTTCCATTACACCCCACCAACCTGTGGGTGTTCCATCCCAACACCCATTATAGCTAGAAACATGCTCCAGCCCTTAACATGAGAACATTCCTGGCCGCATCCAGAATGAGTTTGCTTCTTACCAGAGTTCATGAATATCTAGAAACTTTTGCAATCCATTTTTATTTCAGGTTTCATTTTGTAAAACTTAATAGGAGCAAGCCGCAGAAGGTGTGCCTTTCAGTGAACTTGAACTGTCTGTACTTTTGCTGTAACTGCAAGACCTTAAGAAATGACCAAGCCACAGGTGTGCATGAGAAGCTGTTGCTATGTTTCTCTTGATGATTTCATAGATCAATGCTCATATGTAGGTAACAATCTTATTCTGTTTAGTAATTGGATAAATGAGTGAATCTCATATTGTTTTGCTGAGAAATTGACTCTCCTTGATGGTGTATCATTTATGCAATATGTACTGCAATCTATAAAAACCCATTTGAACTCTTGCAAAATGAGCGGGTTCATGAGGAACCTGGCTCAATGCCTCATGTCATGTATTAATTTAAGACTTCTACAAACTAACACATTTTGGTGTTCATCTACTTTTTAAGTGGTCCTCACCCGGAAAGTCCTATTTCCACTCCTGGAAGGAATGTACTCACACATACAAAGACACACTTATTTGTGTTCACTGATATATTAATAATTCCAGTTGTGAAATTAAAATCGCAGCTTGTAGCATTAAACATGCTTGCTGCCACAGGCCCTGCTGGTTTGATTGCTACAACCCTCTTGCTTGGTGGACTACTATGGTAACCTTATGCTGGGGAGTGTCAAGAAAGTCAGTCACTTGCATGTTTTGTTTCTCCTCATCTTAAGCAGGTTTTCTTGGGCATAACGAGGTATTGTTATATTTTCATTTACATGCATACCACAGATAAAACAAACAATTTGTGCATCTAGGGTCAATGGAGGTGGACGAAAGTCTTTGAGAATCTGGTTTTATGTGATTTGTCAATGAGGTGTCTTAGTGTCGTAGGTGTCTTAGTTATTGTCATCATATGTTTAAATCTTGTTGATTTGATCATTACCCTATGTAACAGATACCAGGCCAAATGATATGTTTATGGGTACAAAACAAATCTCTTGCTTGTTACCCATAAAACAGTGTGACTCTAATCAAAAAGGGGAAAGGAGCATTTTAGCAAGTTGCTCACCGGGTCAGACTGGCCTAAATGGCAATCTGGCAGTGCCAGTATGGCTGGTCTGGCAGACCAGCGTATGTGCCCTTTGTTGGCTGTTTGTGGGCCTGTTTTATGGTCTGATGGGCAGGTTTGTATTTTTGATTTCCCTTATATTACCACATTGCCTGCAGCAAGCATAATTGCATGCAATTCTCTTTGCAGTATACTTTTACAAGTTCACAATTGCCTCAATTTGCAAATGTGGGTCACTTTTTTAGCTTTCTGGTTCACTAATGGGGGGACACTTTAATTGGTGCCCAGGCCTATTCCCTATCCCAGCCCAGCCATACACTTACAGCTAGATAAAGTGTCCCGAAGAAGATAACTGTCAACTAATAGGGTTACTTGGTGCTTCCATGTATACACAATTAGCAATGCATGTGGCTGAAGTGGGGTCTGGGGGTCTAGTGCTTGCTGAGGGGGTGGGGGGGGGGGGGTATAATGCTTGCAGAGGGGGGTTGGGAAGCCGTTTACCTGTGACAGGGAAGAAATTCCCTGTCACTGGTAGCCTTTCCGCCATGGTTTTCACGGCGATGCTACTGTGAAACTGCAGTGGCAGTATGAGAGGAGATGTGGCAGGTTGTCAGAGGCCAACCCACCACACTCATAATGTGGCGGTCTGCACAGCTAGCCTGTTGGTGGTGGGACCTCCACATTTACCCTGGCGGTCAAAAGACAGCCAGAGTCAAAATTACCACCTATGTGTTAGGTATTTGTACCAACACACACAGTAATACAGTGAATCGCTACAAAATGACAAAGGTTTAGAAAAATAGTAAATATTTTATCTTAATAAACAAGACCAAATACAACACAAATCCACAATATACCATTACAAATATGATCTTAGCATTTAAAAACACAAAAATAGTGCCTAGAGGCACAAATGCTGCAATTTGGTATTACGCGGAGACGTGACGGAGTCATTTCCCACAATGCAACCGCACTGGCACTGTTTACAGAGTCGTTCGGACCCCCAGGTACAGTACCTTTGTAAATCAATTAGAAAGCAGGCCGGTGCACGGAGTTGCAGAGCGAGGCTTCGCTGGATCCGATGCGGCATCAGTTTCGGTGCTACCGGGCAGAGGCATTGCACAGTGGTATTGGGTCCTTGCTGCAGAGCGGTGGAGGTGAAGCGCGTTTTCCGTGCAGCGGCATCCTAAGCGAAGTCACATGGAGGCGTCTGGCATCAATAGAGAGGGTTTCTCTAGAAATTCACTTCCAGGGGCCCAGGAACTGGAATGGCATCCTCTGGTAAGCTAGAGTCCACTGCATGCTGACTCAGAACTGGATGGTGAACCCTTTGTTGTCCTTTGATACCTCTCAAGCAGGAATTCACAACAAAGTCCGGTCTCAGTCCCCTTGCACAGGCAGAAGCACCAACTGCAGGATAGCCCAACAAAACACAGTCACAGGCCAGGGCGGCAGTTTTCCTCAGCTCTTCTCCAGGCAGAGGTCCCTCTTGAATCCTTGAAGTAATCTAAAGTCTGGGTTTTGGGTCCACTACTTATACCCCTTACTACCTTTGAAGTTTCCCAACTTCAAAGAGAAGTCTTTGTTGTTTACCAGGTCCTGCCTTGCTCAGGCCAGGCCCCAGACACACACCAGGGAGTTGGAGACTACATTGTATGAGGGCAGGCACAGCCCTTTCAGCTGTAAGTGACCACTCCTGTCACGTGGGCTCTCATTATCCTAAATGAGACTACTGGATTTCTAGGCAGCAGGATCGATCACAGTGTGGGGGACTGAGTCGGACCCACGTGTAAGGAACTCTGTCACCCTAAATCCGGTTTTTGCTCCGGCTAACTAGCAGTGCCTCATTTCTCCCACGGGGAAGAGATGATTGGGCAGCCGAGCGCATGACATCTTTGGAACTTCTCAGGGAAGTCGTGGTCACTCAGATCCAAACCAACTCTCTCATTTACAGTATGATCTCATATACAAATGACAAAGACAGTACAGGTTTTATATAATGTTTTAATTAAATGACTGTATTTTAGATAATAAGGCATGAGTCGCAATAACCAGAACCATACAACACAGTAGGATTGAAATAGTCACTAGGAGAGTAAAACATAAGAACAAAGCTATCATCGTGTCTATTAGTTTCTACTCTCCCTCTGCTTGATCTATTTCGAGCACAGCATGTTAAGCTTCTAACTTGCCTTTCTGAATCTCTGGGGAGACATCAGCCCTCATACCTGAGCAAAGGCCTGTGATCTTGGGTTCAGCATCTGCAACGAGGCAGCCAGCGTCTAGTTGTGGTTCCCTGGTTGGAATCTCCCTCTTGCGTGTATTGGGACAAGGAAGTGATTTTATAACTAACATGTCAGCGTGATCACAAAATGTCCCTACGCAGGAATGCCAAGCCGAAACTCCTACCACGTCTATCGGCAATGTACCAGACTGTATCCTTGACTGAAGCACAGAGTGAATGTGTTATGGAGAACTCCAGTGCTGAAGTAGGCTAAACAGTGTGATATGAATAAAAAACAAAACTGTAGAACTGGCTATTTGAAAAATAACAGTACGAAGCCTAATAAAAAGCATTTAGAGCAAAGTGCACAGAGGCTCTAAGCTGCCAGCAAATGAATAAAATACATCCAGGGCAAAGTGCACAAAGGCCTAAAGCCTGAAGCTAATGCGCAAAGGATACGTAAAACTAACCACACTACACCCTCCCCTTGTCGGTAGCAAGTGGTTCCAATAATATAAAAATATGCCCCAGATATAAACAATTCCTAAAATTATATACATATTTCGACAAGGTCAGAAGACAACAAAGTCATAAATTTAGGAAACATGTGACAATAAAGCCAAATTCAATATAATGTCAATTTCGCAGGAGAGGAAAAAAATCCAATTGTTAAACAGAAGCAATAGAAAGTAGGAGCTCCTCCACTTCGATATATGTCAATATCGGAAGATCCACGCCACAAAGTACCATGGAGCAGGTGTGTTCCAAAGCCCCAAAACCATTCAGGGCGGCACCCCGTGCAGGGCCTATGAATGAGACAAAACCATCTTCCTCCAGGAAGGGAATCTCATAAACTGCCTCATGAAGCAAACGCAACCGTAGTGCACAAGACTGGGAATGAGCCCTAATCGGGAACATTAACAGATCAGGATCAACCACCGGAGGGCACTGCAGTGAGAGACAGAGAGCCAGTGCATGTTCAAACGAGCACCAAAGGCACCGAAACACGGGTTGCACACAATCCAAAACCGGTCGGAATGACAGAGACCAGTCACACTCCAAATGGCCCAGGAGTGTTGCTCCAAAATGCTGCATCATGCGTTCATGACACAGCTGCGCTGACGGGAGCAGCAATATAGGATCTCGTCGTGGTGGGACAGCCATTGCGACAACAGCAAGACTCCAGCCAATAAAGCCAAAGTAATCTGGAAACCCCCAAAAATGCTTCAGAAAATAGAGTGTATAGCCGAAGGTATCAAACCGAATAATTTTTCAATATTTAAGATAACATACGTTGCTTCCTTTTTAGTCATCAGCTGTTGTTGACGAGTCAAATTAAAGGAGACAAAGATCTCTCTGGCACGAAATTGCTGCCATGGAACGCGACCTGCCTTGAAGGTCTGAAGAGTCCAACCCAGCTGCATGATGGACCGCGTCTGACTCTGCCCATGATATAAAGAAGACATGTCCGATTTAATAATGTCAATAGCAGAGGAAACAATGCTGTCAATCGTGTAAACACGGTCAGAAAGGGTATGCATGCCATTATCAACAACAGACAAAGTCTGCATCAGGTTTTCCTGATCAATCTGCCTCAACCGGGCTGCAGCCTCCTGTTGTGAAAGCTTCCAAATCTCATTATATACTTCGTATAAAAATCTTTTCTTCCGTGGTACCTTGGGACCTGACAAAAAATCTTGCAAATCAGTATCATTAGACAGTAACGTGAGATGTGACTTAACTGCATCCAGCGTGGAGGACTTCAACCATTACTGACAAAGCTTCCCCACGCTGTATGTAGTTATAATATCAGCATGTTCTGGTGAAATGTAACGAGGGTCTGCCCTACTAGTCCTGAACCCCCCTGAAGAGGTGACAAAACGTTGATGACACTTATTAGTGTCTACAGGCCATAATAACCACCGCCCGGATGTATCGATGAAGTGTTAAGCGTACCATTCTGGACCCAATGTGTAAATTCACTAAAAGTAGTATTCACATAGTGCTGCCAGTCGTTTAATTTGGAAGGGACAGGTATACTAGGCAAATTTAACTCGCTAATTGTTGCTAAGCCCAAACAGCTAGTCTGTTGTACTGTGTCATTGAGGAAAATCATCTGCACAGGGATAATACATGCTCTAAATAATGTGTCCTTGCCTTGCATCTGCCAAATTTTCGTACCCCAAACACTTTTCAAGTCAACAGTCTTAAACCAGTATTCATACCCCTCGACCGAAAGTTTAGATACAAACAAATTTGAATACAGTAATTTAGTATCGGTCAATAACATTTGCTTATTAGAATACGGAGTAACTTTAAAATAGTAAGACTTAGCATTTCATTGATTATGCCCAGAAAAATATGCAAATTTATCATAATACGTTTTCGAACTCCCTTGTGGAGGAGTCGAGCAATGTTCCCATTGCACATAATTAAATATGGACTTAGGGCTACTAGCTTTATGAATAAAGTGGTGTCCATAATAGTTGTAGCAAAACATGTCACCATGATTATCTCTAAATTGGTAAGCATCTTCATCGTCATAGACAGTATAATATTGCAAATCTGTCAGCATAGAATCTACTGTCTTCACATCCCAATCATCAGAAACAATGCCTGGTATAACAATATCATTCACTGATAACTTGAGGACACACAGTATTTGAATCAATTAAGTGGGACCATATATATCAAACATTACTTTATCCCACACAATCCCATCCGGAATCGGTATAGCAGAAATGTTTACATTGGACAAGTCTCTTCGAACCATATGAGACGAAAAATGTGGTTTTAACACAGTCTCCACGTGCTCAATGTCAGATCGTTCAGGAAGAAAATGACCATGTATTACTAGAAAAAAAGTAACCACAAATCCCAACCACAAAAAAAAAGTCATTACAGCCATAAAAAGCCACAAATAGTTCCAAGGAAAAACAAAATATGTGCGTTTAAGCCAACACAGCAGCTTACGTGGACCTCGGATTGAAGATAGTGAGGACGAGGAGTCTGACACGGCATCATCAGTGTCGTTGAAGCAGCCAGAGGCAGTTCTTGCAAAAGGTGCAACTGTGAACAAAGAGGCAGATGGAGGCTCTCGCCTAGGCACGCTATAAACCACATGTTCAGAAACATCAGTAGAACGTACAGCAACATGATCAAAAGATTCCAAATTAATCGTCGTCTGTGGAACAATCGCAAGATCAGCTTCCACTCTCCCCAAGCTCGGAGAGGAAACAGCGTCGGTGTAAATCACCTGCAGCGGGACTTCTTCCCCAGTAGTGAGAGGGATTCCGGAACTACTGGGTGTCCCTCTTGGTCTGCTGTGCAGAATCGGCCACATGTTGTAACTTGACATTATCAATGGAAACAAAGCGATTTCCTTTGGCCCCTTGCAGCGGCGGTAAAATCACAGTTCTCGTGCCGCTAACCCCTAACACAGGGACAGGTGCTCGAAAAGAAGGACCAAATTCTTTCTTAACTGCGACCTTTTCACGCACTAGATCCCCAATCTTGGGTATCCAACCAGTAGGTGTTACTGGCTCGTCCTTAATTCCTGAGGAGGCAGCACTTGCAGAAGAGTTATCTTCACGGAATTGTTGTAAATCCTGCAAAACAGTGACACGATCATTTATGTCAAAGGGCATATCTGCCGCCTCCACACCACGACCATCTAGATCAGGAACATACATTTGTGTTCCAAACAGGCACTCATATGAAGTACGACCCCCCAGTGACCGTCTAGGCAAGTTATTAAGTGCTCTCTGTACTCCATACAGGTGGGCTAGCCAACTATGACCCGTACCTATAACCCTGGCCGTTAAGGATTGCTTTAAATCACGATTTAAACGCTCCACGACAGAATTTCCCTCGGGATGAAATGGAGACGAGAATTGGAGCTGGACCCCCAACAAAGCCATGGTGTCCCTGAATGCCTTAAAGGCAAAAGCAGGGCCCTGGTCCGAATGAAAAGCCGCAACTGCAAATGTATCGACAAAGATGTGCAAATCTTTAATAACAGTCCTAGCGTCAGCCGAGCGTTGTGGCCAGACCCACACAAATCTGGAGCACGAATCTACAGCAACCAAAATATATTTGTATGCACTATCTGGTGTCAGCGGACCACAATGATCCAAGTACACACACTGTAAAGGTTTATTCGAAATCAGAAGGGGTGTCTGCTGCGGGCGTCTAGCCGACGAAGCTTTAATCTGTTGACAAACGTCACAACAAAGGACATATTGCTTTGTCTCTTTATAGAGACCAGGCCACCAGTAACGAGCCTGTAAAAGTGAAATCGTGGCAGCCACACCAGCATGTGCAGACGCCACCCCCTCATGTGCTGCAGATATTAATCGAGGTCTCTCAATTTTATTGGGTAGTTCACGTACACCAATGCCTGGAATATTAACAACAGCATTTAGAGCACTACTCAAGCAGTAACCATATTTAGAAGGAAATCCTTTAGGAAAGGGTGTGCCATCAGCTGTAGCTTTTATGGCAGCCAAAATTTCTGTGTCTGGTTTGGAACTCGAACGAGTCACTGCGGCCACAGTGGCGACAGCCACTGCCGATTTCGCGGCTTCATCAGCCAAAGTATTCCCAGCAACGTGTATCCCAACGCGCTGGTGTCCAAGTGTATGTACAACATGGACCTTAGGAAGCATCTGTTTCAGATCCGCAACCTTACCCCACAACAATTTGTGTTTAATGGTGTTGCCTTTAGAATCACTGAACCCATTCAATTTCCAATAGTGTAGATATTCATTGAAAGACTGTACACAGTAGTAGGAGTCACAGACCAGCAAGGTTAAAATCACCGGATCCAAGTGCTCCAACGTTAACAATAGAGCTTTGAGCTCAGCCAGCTGTGCCGTGCAATCTCCCAAGGTTTTAGTATAAGTATGTCGGGGGCAGAACAGTTCCCCCTCCATAGTGCCGCTCACCACCGCACATGCAGCAGAATACTGTTGTTTAGTCCCAACCGCTGGTCGCGCAGAGCCATCGGTATACATGACCACCTGATATTGGTCAATAGGCAATGTGCCAGCAGGAACTGGGTACTCCATTTCATATTGAAGAAATTCTTGACTCTGCAGTTTAGGGTCAAATATGTAATCTACATCGTGGCTGTCAAAGACGTAGCCCATTGTATCCATCAAGGGTGTAAAGCTTTCGAATTAGGAACACTCGCTTTTGTAACAGCCTCTAAGGCCGGTATCGGGGAAACGACAATGATGCGTTGGTCCTGGGTAAGCGGTCTTTCTTTAATCACAGCCATCTGTACTGCAGTGAGTATTTTCTCAGTCTGTGCAAATCGTTGTTCTGCAGCAGAATACAAGTGGGACTTGTATGCTATCGGGACTGTCTCACCCTCATTAAAGGTGACATACGTAAACCCAACAGCCCCAGGTATCACCCTGATGACTAAATGTGTCTTATTGTCCCGTGTGTGTAAGTGTTTAACTGCCAAGAGATCAGTCTGCAAATCTCGTAGTATATGTGTATGCTCAATCGTCCAAAATCTACTCGAAAAATTCGGACGAATCAACTCGTATCAGGGTTTTATACGCGTAGCATAATCAGGAATGTAAGTTCTGCCAAAATTCAGAAACCCCAACAATGACGGGAGCTTCTGAACCGTATTAGGAGGCTGCAAATGCACATTTCTCTAAAAAATGTGGCGCTAAGCTCTTGCCCTCACTCGACAACTCATATCCCAGGAAAATGACGCTGAGGAAGGCAATCTTTGATTTCTTAAAATTCAACTTATAGCCTATATCAGCAAACCCCACAACAATGCGCGATACACCCCTTAGATGTTGCAGAATCTCATCAGCTGTCAGATATATGTCATCAACATATGATAACGCTTCAGGGTACAACTCGTGCAGCATTTCAGTCACACGAGCCAAAAACAGTCCTGGGCTATTCTTTTACCCCTGAGGCAAACGACAAAACTTTTCTGAGAGCCAAACGCACTGAAACTGGTATAGTCCCCACTTTCAGGCGCTATATTTTGGCAGAAAAATCCATTTGAGATATCTACCGTTGTTTTGTATTTCTTACGCACTATATTATTCATAAGCGCTGCGCTATGTGAATTCTGTATTGCATATGTGCGTGTACGACCATTCAAATGTCTGTAATCCACCACTATCCTATATGAATGGTCCGGTTTAGCAACCGGAAATAAGGGATTATTCATCGGCGAGACACAGGGCTCAATTACACCCTGGTACTCCAATTGTGTAAGAATTTTCCTAACCGATGCCCTTGCCTCAAATTTGATAGGATACTGCAGCTGTGGCTGAGGTTCGCCCTTTATTGGAATTACATGATAAGGTGATTGTCTATCCCACCCCACGTTATTTCTATATAGGGCGGGAGCCTGTGCTAGAGCCCATGTTTTACTATAGGACTCCGCTAGTTCTCTCGGAACAAGTGGTGGGAAGGAAGGTGTAATAACCTCCTCCCCAACCGGATAGTCGCGAACAAAGTCAGGTGGCCAATCCTGTTCGGCCAACAGAACATCATACAGTATGATTTTACCACATGGTCCCAAAAGATGGCGTGTACAATGCGGTCAATGTCCCCTTCTAATCGCAGAGTCACTTTATATACTCTATCAGGAGCAGAGACTCGCATATCCGCCGTTTCGACTTGTATGAAGTCATCAGTTGCTTTCACCTCCAGATGCTCTAGAAGACTCCGGCGAACTATTGTGACCTCTGCCACGCTGACTAACAGTGCCAACGCCCATGCCTTGTTCGTCAAGAGAACTCTCTTCTTGAGCGGCATGTCTAACTGAGACTGCTGCCACCTTCTTCTTTTTAAATTGCTGTTTTTGTAGCAGCGGTTTCTCTTCTTGCTTAATAGAAACCTCCGTTGAGCGTTGTGAATCCTGTCTTGGTTTCACATACTATGTTCTCCGCTCTGACCGCCCACCTCTCTCACTTCTCTTCTCTGAGGAGTCCTGAAAGGAACAAGAGTGGCGTGTATCAGTATATTGATATCTATCAGGCGTCTTCAAATTATCCCTATTCCTGAGATTATACCTATTCTGCGGGCTCTCCGGTTGCGGAGACTGTCCCCCATCTTTCTTAGGTGATTGCTGTTTCTTTTCCCAGCGCTTTTTAGTACCCTCAGGTTGCTGTTGTTTAGCATTATCTTTATTATTTTTACCCTGTAACTGGGGGTTTTGTGGTCTAGCCCCTAGGCTATCGCGACCAATACTGGAATATGTCTCAGCTATTATTCTCGGAAGTTCCCGCTCCTGATTAATCTGCGGGACGTCCCGAAGATGCATTCGCACTGCTAGTGCTACTGCCTCTCCCTTGAGATTACTCAAAATAATAGAAGAAACTGCGGCAAAATTGCCCATTAACTGCATGCCCAAATCTAAGGCAGGGGCAGCCCCATATTCATCTTGTATTTGTTTAAGCACTTCCGGTAAATTAGCTAACGTCGGTGTACCATGTGCCGTAGTGCAGAGCGCGGCAAACACCGTGCCCCAGGTATTACAAAGGTCCACCGGAGGAACCATCCCATACGTCAAACACATCGTCAATATTCTATGTTTATCCTGAGGTCCCGTATGGGGAAACACTGCTTCCAGCGTATTAATTTTTTGCGCCAGCCAAAATGGAGTCTCCTCACGTTTAGCTGGTACCTTACCCATAACTGAGTGTACAGTGGCCGGATTGATAGCCGGAACCACCACCTGTGGGTGCGCTGGAGCAGCTCGCGCTGCGTTTGTATTTAGTGTCTGCATGACAAACTGAACTAATCGTCTATATGTAGCCATTAAGGGGGTCATTCTGACCCTGGCGGCCGGTGGCCGCCAGGGCCACCGACCACGGGAGCACCACCAACAGGCTGGCGGTGCTCCCGAGGGCATTCTGACCGCGGCGGTTCAGCCGCGGTCAGAAAGGGTAAACCGGCGGTCTCCCGCCGGTTTACCACTGCCCTTCAGAATCCTCCAAGGCGGCGCAGCTTGCTGCACCGCCGAGGGGATTCTGACACCCCCTACCGCCATCCTGTTCCTGGCGGTTCGCCCGCCAGGAACAGGATGGCGGTAGGGGGTGTCGCGGGGCCCCTGGGGCATGTGCATGGGCACTGCAGGGGCCCCTGTAAGAGGGCCCCGCTTGTATTGCTTAGCAGACAGTGAAATATGCGACGGGTGCAGTAGCACCCGTCGCACCTTCCTACTCCGCCGACTCGATTACGAGCCGGCTTCATCGTGGGAAGGACGTTTGCCTTTTGGAGGCCGCCCGCCAGCCCAGGGGAAACCTCAAAATACCCACTGCGGTCTTCCGACCGCAGTACGGTATTTTGGCGGCAATATGACCCAAGAATAAAAAAGTTCTGTTCTATAGGCTGCATGGGCATCCAACACAAAAGTGACCTGACCCCCCTGGACCGTCAGTCCATGTGCTATCAGATATCCTGTGAGCCGTTGTCGCATATTGATTGCTATATTCACTACATTAGGATTCGCCATTTGTAAAAAATAGCACTAGGTCAGAGAAGGCACACCAATATCGGGGTTTTTCCTTTCAAAGTTCAAGCTTGAACAACCAACCACTAAGTAAAAGGATGTACCTATCCCGTGGTGGCGGAAACCCTCAGCCCCACGGACGTCTCCGCTTACGGAACCGAGGAGTCAAAATATATATGAGACCAAGAGAGTCAGCCGGACCGAAATATTAGAGCCAGACCAATCGTTGGCGGCGCCATGTCGCGTGGGCTCTCATTATCCTAAATGAGACTACTGGATTTCTAGGCAGCAGGATCGATCACGGTGTGGGGGACTCAGTCGGACCCACGTGTAAGGAACTCTGTCACCCTAAATCCGGTTTTTGCTCCGGCTAACTAGCAGTGCCTCATTTCTCCCACGGGGAAGAGATGATTGGGCAGCCGAGCGCATGACTTCTTTGGAACTTCTCAGGGAAGTCGTGGTCACTCAGATCCAAACCAACTCTCTCATTTACAGTATGATCTCATATACAAATGACAAAGACAGTATAGGTTTTATATAATGTTTTAATAAAACGACTGTATTTTAGATAATAAGGCGTGAGCCGCAATAACCAGAACCATACAACACAGTAGGATTGAAATAGTCACTAGGAGAGTAAAACATAAGAACAAAGCTATCATCGTGTCTATTAGTTTCTACTCTCCCTCTGCTTGATCTATTTCGAGCACAGCATGTTAAGCTTCTAACTTGCCTTTCTGAATCACCGGGGAGACATCAGCCCTCATACCTGAGCAAAGGCCTGTGATCTTAGGTTCAGCATCTGCAAAGAGGCAGCCAGCATCTAGTTGTGGTTCCCTGGTTGGAATCTCCTTCTTGCGTGTATTGGGACAAGGAAGTGATTTTATAACTAACATGTCAGCGTGATCACAAAATGTCCCTACGCAGGAATGCCAGGTCTAAACTCCTACCACGTCTATCGGCAATGTACCAGACTGTATCCTTGACTGAAGCACAGAGTGAATGTGTTATGGAGAACTCCAGTGCTGAAGTAGGCTAAACAGTGTGATATGAATAAAAAACAAAACTGTAGAACTGGCTATTTGAAAAATAACAGTACGAAGCCTAATAAAAAGCATTTAGAGCAAAGTGCACAGAGGCTCTAAGCTGCCAGCAAATGAATAAAATACATCCAGGGCAAAGTGCACAAAGGCCTAAAGCCTGAAGCTAATGCGCAAAGGATACGTAAAACTAACCACACTACACTCCTCTCTCCACTCTAGCATAGATGGCTCATCGGGATATACAGGCTACACCCCATCACCCTTTGTGTCACTGTCTAGAGGAGATGCACAAACAGCCCCACTGTCAAACTGACCCCGACAGGGAATCCACAAACAGGCAGAGTCGCAGAATGGCTCAAGCAAGAAATTGCCTACATTCTAAAAGTGCCATTTTCAAACCAACAATCTAAAAGCCAACAATCTAAAAGATGTATATTTAAATTGTGAGTCCAGAGACACCAAACTCCAAATTTGTATCTGCTTTCAAAGAGCATCTGCACTTTAATAATATTTAAAGGCAGCCCCCATGTTAATCTATGGGAGAGATAGGCTTTGCACAGTGAAAACCGAATTTGGCAGTATTTTACTGTTTGGACATATAAAACTCATCAGTACATGTCCCTCCTTTATCATATACTGCACCAAGTTTAACAGCCTTCATCTAATGTGGGTCAGTCATAAATATAAAGGTGGAGCCCCGAGATCCTCATAATTGAGCCCCGCTGCTTGCCATTTTGGTATGGAAGCTCATCTCAGTGCATCATAAAAATATACTACCATACTCTCCAAAAGTCCAAGGTGTGCAGTTAGTTTCAGCAAGGCTCCTTCTTTCTCCTACAATGAAGAAATACCATTTCTGTTGACCACACTCTAGAACTCAAGGGCAAATTAAATTAATGCTTTAAATGGCCTTCATTGGTTACAGGAAATAACATTTAGGGTTCGTGTGCTAACCATCTTTTTGTCTCCATCTCAAACCAAGTACTTGCGTCATCCTCAGACTCACTTTTTCCCATCTCTGGACTCCCGATAAATGGTAGCTACCAGGTATCTGTTCCGAGAAATGTTCAACACTGTCAGCACTAATATTTTATGAGGCACATCTATGAACAACCATTCCAGTGTGCTCTCACCTACTGAAATTATTAGGCTATTCCCAGAGGGACCAGTTTATCTGACAAGCTCCTGGAGATGCAACTGAGGTTGGAGAGGTGCTAAAAATGAGGAATTGAAAGCGGTAGGTTATACATCCAGAAAATGAATGAACTGAGCTCTCCTGATGAATCAGAACTACACTGAAACATGTGCAGAGATTCCATCACTGACCACATGAATATTTAATGGCTAACAGCTATAGTTGAGTACAGTGCACTGCTTATTTCACAAAACATTTGAGAGGAACGACTAACAAACCAACAGTGTGCTCCCACCGACTACACTCCTTTCAGCAAATACTTGGAATATTTTCTTTTACCTCATGGCATGCCCACCAAAGACCTTTCTTTCCTGGGTCTTGCAAAGAAAGCAGATAATTACATTTCCTCTCTTATGTCAATAGTCTGTCAAGTGTCTATCTTCTACCACAATGTATAGCTCAATGGCGGAGCCAATATCTGAATGAATCCTCTTGTATCCTACCCATGTCTCCTCACTACAGAAGACTCCACTTAATCACATTATGTAAGCCAGGTCTTAAGTATTTGAATATTCTGTCTTAGATCAGATCTGCATTTATTTACATTACAAGCACCCCCTGGAACTAATGTTTTTCCTTAATTTTAGCCCAGCAACTCCCCTATTCATCATCTTCAATTCAATTTTCAGTTGCTTCTCAGTGAATTGTGTGCACTCTCATTGATCTGATATTTCTCCCACTCATTCCTCATCTTCCCATCCATTTCTCTATTCAGTTGTTGATCTGCCCCCAACACTTCCTTCCACGTCACAGCCCTATTGACGTACTGCTGCTCCTCTTGCGCATATTTCTTTGTTTCTTACCTAGCAGTTGAGTGTACATCTCGACAAACAACTTTTGTACTCAGTGGGTGAGTCAATATTTACCTCCCATGGACTGACAATATACCTTTTATAAATGTGTTGGCCTCATCTTTCATTTTGAGACATCCTGACTGTGTCTGAATCCATTACACTATACTATAAGTATTTGTCACAATTTGTTTAAATACCGCTTTTGTGCATCAGTGCATATTCTGTGTTTCTAACATGGCAGCGTGTGGCTGTTAGCAGTAGTGATTGCAGAGTTGCAGGGGTGCGACGGGTGCAGTTGCACCCGTCGCGATTTTCACTGTCTGCAATGTAGACAGTGAAAATCCTTGTGGGGCCCTGTTAGGGGGCCCCACGACACCCGTTCCCGCCATCCTGTTTCTGGCGGTGAAAACCGCCAGAAACAGGCTGGCGGGAAGGGGGTCGGAATCCCCATGGCGGCGCTGCAAGCAGCGCCGCCATGAAGCACCGTCAGCCTGTTGGCGGTGCTTCAGCCGGCCTCCACCCTGGCGGTCATAGACCGCCAGGGTCAGAATGAGGCCCATAGTATCTTTCCTTCATTTGTTCATATCCAAGGAGTTCTATTTAATCTTCGATTTCAGAAATAAATAACCACGTCTTGTCATGGACATATTTCAGCATGACTCTGTGTACCCACATTTCACAATTTATTTTTTCTTCATCAATTCCAGCTTCAGCACAAGGCACTTAAACTACCTCCAAATTACCTTCAACAACAGAGAATATAGTGCAGTAATCACCACCTCAATTGTGGCACATATACGCATGAAATATTTTCACATAAATTACATTTGCACCATCAGTTCTATATTTTGTGCTTAGTTTACACATAAGGCAAAAAAACGGCAATAGAAAGGTGGTACTAACCATAGTAAAGTGCAATAAACTAAATCAACACTTTTAGGTATAGACTAATTTCACCAGTAAATAATATCTACAATCTGGTAAAGATGCACAGCCCAATTCCCAGAGCAGGGCATCGAACTGTGTGCATCATTCCATTGAGTTCTCTGCTACCACAAAGCCAGGCACAAAATATCCTCATTGGGTATCCTCCGTCTCATCTGCGTTATGTGTCACAGGTGCTCCAAAGCCATGTAGGTATACAGTCATCTGCTTACACTAGCCATCCAAGACATAGCTTTCTCATATGTGACTTTGTTAAATACAAACTTTGGCATTCCCATGAGTCACACACCAATGTGAAGTTACACATCTATGTTGTTGGCCATTCCCCCATTCTTTCTGAACATGATTTAGGGACAGGAATATAAAATTGTATCATTTAAGCACTCATTGCACCCATGTTATTCAGTTCCCTAATTTAAAACTCAAATCTCAGTCCTAACTCAACTCAACTCAATACAACTCAGTACAACAGCTGAATAATGTCTACCGTGCCCCCCTTGTTCACCTTGTGCAAAGATAGGGGCAAAACCAGGGGCACTAGGATGAGCCCAGGAAGGCTCTCACACCAACCAAAAGTGCCACACTTGCTGCTACGCACCTGGAAAATATCAAACCTGCTATCCTTCAGTCGACAAACAGAACTGAAAGCAAGGAACTTAATGGCAAGACAGATTCTCAACCTGGGGCCGAGCATGAAGTTTTTAAAAAAAACCCTAGGTAAGATCCGGGAAGCGCCCCCAGGGGTTCCATGCTCATCCAGCATACAGCTATGGAGGAGCAGGGCACCTGGGACTTAGCTGCCCACAAACCAGAACCTATGCAAAAACGAACTGCTTAGTTATCAAAGCAAAAAGGTGCAAAACCATCATTCAACAAAAGAAAACCGCCTAAACAGGAACAGCACCAAGGCAATAACAACAAAACAGTGCAGACTAGTTCAAAGATCAGTTTTAGATTTTTTCAACAGGGCTCCAAAAAGCTACACTTCAGCCGAAGGCCATCCTCTGTGCAAGACCAATTCCTGCATCAAGGCATGGGTCGAACATTGCATAGAAGAACCCCAAAGTTCACCAAACCATGGGTCAGTCCAGATGAAAGACGACACAATCATCAAAATATCACCCAACAGTATTATAGATAACACACCATGGGCAATAAAGGATTACACACGCTATGAGTATCAAATTGACCATGGCTGCAGCATTGCCACCTTGTCCAGGACTTCAAATGAGATAGCACTCCAGCCAGCTCAAAAAACACAGGAATACAATACTTGCACCCCAGTGTCCTGCACCGTCCAACTACCACAGACCCCACCGGAAGATACCTGCAGATTAGGAAAGCCAACTTGCTACCCCAGGTCAGGACAGACAGGACAATCTGACTCCGAGCACGAACTCTCCATAGAGCTAGAAGGCATGCTGAGGTCCAGCAATGAAAAGAGACAAATTGATTCTTTCGATAATCAACACTACTCGTCCTAAACCCTGAGCTAGATGGATTTACCAAGCACCCAGGAAAGAGCAAGCATCTTGGAACTTCAAAAGGATACAGATCAATCTGGTCTGCTGGCCTCAATCAATAACACTCTGACAACCGTGATAAACGTTCTCACCTGACAATCTGATAAGCTTGAAATGCAATTAGATCTAATATGCATTAGCCAAATCCATTAATAAACTGGAATCGAAATTCACAGCTTTGGAACAAAGAGGGTTAAACATCGACTCCCTAGCATTGGGTAATACTACATCTGTAAGTGCATGCGCCTGCATGTCGACTGTGGATAAATTATCATCCCTACCAGAAGTTCTGTCCTCCATGGTTATTGAATGGAAAACAGCCCTGCAAAGTTCCGGCATAGCCAGACCATTAGTACTAGACACAGCACAAGCTGACTCTACAGATCAGGCTCTAACGAAAGTACCAACTGAAGCATCAACTCAAAAGGTGCATACTTCCCAAACTACTATCTCACCCCTGGCACGATATCAGGACAATCCTCTTAACCAGCTCTACTTCCCAGTTGCAAGGGACAACTTACAAACAGATGAGACCCACACCCTACAAATCAAAAACCTCTTTCGCTTCCTCAAAGCGTCATTGAAGCTGAAATATGTAGAAATGCAGACATACCTAATGATCTGAACAGTAGAACACCATACTGGACGAGAGTGTTATCGAAGAGAGAAAAAAAAGAGATTAAAAAAGGCAAACCACAAAACAAATAAGGCCTCATTACAGGCACAGCAAAACATGGAAAGTAGGACAGCACTACCAGATGACCCTAGCATATACCCTATTTTCAAAGGCACGAAGACTGACCAGAAAAATCAGAAGCATGAAAATGACAGACAGGTGGCAGACAACCAGCCCATACTGCCACTGTACTGGAGCTGTAAGCACAACAACAGCAGGACAAGTACAACAATAATCGAGCACGATGGCCAGTTACCTTTGACTGGATTCACACTTTATTTAAAAAATGTTAACTCCCTTTTGCCTGACTCCTCGAGCATTATCACTTTACTACATAAACTCAAAGCACAAAGCTCTAATAACTCATCACAATACAATACAATAGGAAATACTCTGGTATAACCAAAAGCTAGCGAAGGCGGGACCCAAGGAATAAACGCTTCAAGTAATAGCGCACTCTCTGCTGAACTAGTTCTTACACCTCATTACTGCTCAGAAGGGAGCCATGACATCCTGAATCGGCCAAATCTACAGTGGCTATTCAAGGCATTATCAGAAGAGTTTACCATACACTCTCATAGTTTTTTATGGGTGGCGTTTTTCACACAACAGTTACCGGGAATCAACTATAGGAACTTCAAGCCCCCCGACACTGGCTGATCAAATACTGGCAAACAAGCAGGTCCTGGAGGAATGGGGCATAAATGTAGTGATGCCTGGTCAGACCAAATACCCCACCCCATTCAAAAAAGAATCCAGTGAACCACAGCAGCAAAAAAACAATATCAAGAGTATCCGAAAAGGGACAGGCTACTCCAAGGTAGCAGGGCAGCAACCCAATTTTTCCATAATATGCACCTATTTGACTCCAACTAGCAGCACTAGAAAAGTATTCCAAGCCTGAGGAACTGAAACCAGCACCAACAGAAACTCCTCGATCTCCCAGCATCTAAACTAGCAATACTAAAAACACTGTAGAGGCTCTGCATCGCCATCTAACACTTGTCTCGTAGCATGTGGCAGGCCTGACTAGACTTATGAAGTGGTACCGGGCACAACTGCCTCTTAACAAAGCTGACATAATATGCCTACAAGAAACATGGCTAATTTCGCCATTGACAATCTCGGTCTTTCAAGAAATACAAAAAGTTGCAATAAAACCAAATATATGCAGCAGGCCGTCTAGCAGCCTTTCAATATATCTGAATGTCAATCTTGACTTCACTGTCTGGGTGGTTCCCACACAAAATGAAATTCTAAAGACAATCAGGCTGGAAACCTCAACACCAAAACACCAAAAGTTAAAATTCCTAATAGCTAATCTTTATTTTACCAAGTTCGGTCATGACAGAGCAGAAAAATGGCCCATTTAATAGATACTCTGGACAGAATACTTTGTGAATACATTAGTTACGTTATAATCTGTGGAGACTTTAACCTCAGGTCCCTGGGAGAGAGGTCAACTGCTGACCAACCAGTATGTATGGCTACTCAATATTGCCATAATTTTCTTAGCAAACACAGGCCCTCATTTAGAGAATGCCGGTAAAAAACGCCTACTGCCGCAGCGACGGCCGCCAAAAGACCGTCGCCGCGGCTACAACCCATCTGCCAGATTATGACCACAGCTGGATTTCCACTACAAGAAGGGCAGAAATCCGGCTGTGGCCATACCGGCGGGTGGCGGTAAGGTGGCGCTGCTACCACCAGCAGCCCCACACCAGTAGACTGCCGGCAGCTATATTATGTAAAATAATACAGCCTGGCGGTGTTCTGCTGGCGGTTGCTGCTGGCGGTAGCAGTGCCCCGTCCCGTCCCCTGCCAGATGACCCCCTAGATTCAGGTAAGTCAGGTTTCCGACAGGGGAGGATGGTGGAGGGTGTTGTGTATATATGTGGGTGCATGTATGTGTGAGTGTGTGCGTGAATGCAAGTGAGTGTGTAGTGTTGTATGCGTGCATGTATAAATGTGCATGTCTGTAAGGAAATGTAAATACGTGTCTGCAAGAATGTTTTAATGTGTGTGTGGGTGTGTGCGTGAATAAATGAAGAATGACGAATGAAAGAAAAAGGAACAGCCCTCCAAATATCACATGACATATTCAACCAACTGAAAGAAAAAGAAAATGCTGAACGTGTAGGAAAATAATCTAAAATATGTTGGAAAAATGTTATTTTTAGTAACATACAATATACATAAAAATAAGTATTAATTCTGTGTATCAGGGTTAAACCTTTAGTGAAGAAAGTACTTCTAATGAAAGGATGCACTGAAGATGCACTAAATATCACTTCACTTCTTGATATGAAGGGCCTCCATCGTAACTGATGTTGTTGAAAGTATAAAGAACAACAATCATTCTCCAAAGATGACTGAAATTCAAGTTAGAAACACCATACAGGAATTAATAGAAGGAAACACACGCTCATGAAAGCCCATAGGAACTATACAAAAAAACATAATTCCCATGTTCCTGTGGAAGCGACCGGGAAAACTTCTTCTCATAGAATAACTAAAAAGACTAATAAGTAGAACAATAAGGACCACGAGGGAAACACAAAGAGCACTCAGAACATATAAAAAAATACAAATCCTCCAGTATTTATAAACACATGCTAACCGAGTGCATGACAAAACATAAAGAATCATTGTCTATGCACCTAACAACACTATAGTAATCCTAACAGAGTGCAACAAATGGATGATGTTAGGGTGTTAGGGACATTAAATCATGCCCACTACCAGTTATATAAATAGACAGTGTAAATCAGCATCCCATAACACAAATAGTCCTTTAATGTATGTACTACTGTCAAACAAAATATTGTGCAACATATCTTTAATTCTTAATACTAATCAAATACAAAATAAATCATAACAGCAGTATTTCAGAATAACATCATAATAACGAGTGATTATAAAAAATACTTTCTCTAACTAAACCAAATTAACATACCAATGAAAGCACACATAGAACAAAAATAGTAAATATTAACAGACACAATACAATAAAATATTCCAGCCCAAAAAGTAAATATTATAAAAAATTGAATTACTTGTGAGTTTGTAGTTACAGTCCTCTGTACAAAATATGAGATCAAAAAGAAAATATTAAGTCCATCAAAAATGTATTAAAAGATAATTAAAAAAAATGCAAAAGTACAAATAAAAATATAATCCATCCAGTACAACCAAATACGACCCATAGAAGCCAAGCCACACAAAACCTGAAAATCATTAAAAACACAAATAATGCTCACCAAAATGAAAAAAATAACATACATGTATGGATAAATAAATCTTAGTAAAAAACTAAATGAAACCCATCCTACGTCCACCCACAAATAGATGTTTGACTAAACTAAATACACCTGCAAATGAAAACAAAAAAACTCACTCTTGAAGCAAACATACCCAAGTTAGTGCCTGATTTTGAGTCTGGTGGTCAACAGACTGCCAGACTTGCAGTGGCAGTCCTGACCGCCACCAGAATGGCAGTACTGCTGTCAAATTAAGATTTTGGTGGTTGGACCGCCAAACCACTGCCGTCTCCGGTGGGAACAATGTTCCCGATGGGCTAGCAGCGGTCCAGGTTGGAATCAGCCAGGGTGGAGCTCAACTCAGCACCACCCCGCTGATTACAACCTGGTTCTCTGCCACCTTTTCATGGTGGTTTCACTGCCATGAAGAGGCTGGTGGAGAACAGGTGCAGGGGGCCACAGGGGGCCACCTACACTGCCTATACACTTGGTTCTCCATGCCTGAGCTCGCTCAGTCAGACCCTGGCCACGCCTGGCTTCTCGGTATGTCACCATCTCCTCCGCCTTTGCCAATCTTAACACCTCCCACCTTAAGGCCCCTCTCTCGGGACCCCTTACCACTTTCTAGTTCCTTGTTATCTCTTTCTTAGCCAGCAGAAGTGCTAAGTCCTGGAACCGTTGGTCATTTTATGCTGATCTGTGTGGGTATAACCACTGAGCAAACAATGTCTAGGATCATAGGGGACTTCACAGTTGATGACCTCTGTTAACGTGTTAACGAAGAAGTCCAGAATTCCCTCAAGGACGTACAGGCTTATAAGGTTAAACCTAGCATTTCTAGAGACTTAAGGTACCCAGGTAAGTATGGGCCAGATGTAGCAAGCCTTTTGCACCGAAAAACGCAGTTTGCGAGCCGCAAAAGGCCAAACGCGATGCACAACCGCAAATTGCGAGTCGGTACCGACTCGCAATTTGAGGCTACGACTCGCAAATAGGAAGGGGTGTTCCCTTCCTATTTGCGACCGCATCGCCATGCAGAGTTGCTTTGGGACCGCAAATGCGGTCGCAAACCAACTCGCAGTTACCATCCACTTGAAGTGGATGGTGACTCATTCGCAAAAGGGAAGGGGCCCCCTTGGGCCCCCTTCCCCTTTGTGAACGCCATTAAAAATATTTTTTCAGAGCAGGCAGTGGTCCTAGCATTGTGTGGTCAGCTATCCATTGAGTCAGCCACTGCAACTGCCCCCCCAAGTAATATGCCTCGACATCAGGGACGGCCAATCCCCTGTCCGCTGCAAGTCTCTGAAGCACTGCAAGTGCCAGCCTTCATCTACTGGACCCCATAGGAAACCATGGGGTTTAACTCTTTGAAGAATGCACCCGGAATCCAAAGTGGAAGAGTAACAAAAAAATAAAGTAATCGAAGTAGAGCGATCATTTTTAGTGGGGTGGCGTGCCTTGTCACAGAGAGGAGCAATGATCCCCAGAAGGCCTTATTTCTGTCGAGTCCACACATTTCCCTCCATGAGGTTTGCGTGACTATGCTATATGTGCACTCCCAAGAAAGCCAGGCAGCACGGCTCCCACTGCAAATCACCAAGGTCCAGAGGGTCTGCCTGGTCAGCTGTCATAGGGAAGAGACTGGACTTTCGCCTGTTGACTCGAAGCCCTGACAGTGAGACAAATGGTCCAGTAGATGCCTCGCTCCCCAGAGGGCACCCGCTGCATCTCCCCAAAATAGCAGGAGGTCATCTGTGTATAGCACGATGTACACCCTGCCGCCCACAGGCCTCTGTAGACGTTTCCCACTTGAGCCATGCATGCGAGCGGCTCAATGGTGAGAGCAAAAAGAAGAGGGGGAGAGTGGGCAGCCCTGCCTGGCTCCTCTCTCCACTCGATAATCTTCCGAAATGGTTTTACTTGTGCAGACTCTTGCTCGCAGCATGGAATAGAATAATTGGGTCCAGGCTACAAAGTGCTCTCCAAGGCCAAACTTACGTATCACTTCATATAAATATCACCTTTCTAACTATCAAAAGCTTTCTTGAAGTACACAGCAAAAATTACTATTCTTATTATAAGTGCCATCATCGAGTAGTGAGAATAGTCAACGGATGTTGAGGGCCGTATGTTGTCCTGGGATGAATCCTGCCTGATCTCGATGGAACAGGTGGAGCAAGTGACGTAGTAGGCGTGTGGCTAGGGTTTTGCTAAGTATCTCGTAATCCACCGACAGCACTGACAAAAATCTTGAACATCTTTAACAGTCTGCAAAATTTTTGATTAATTGCAGCTTGGTGACAGACTGCGTGGCCCAAGGGTTTGCGCAGTTCAACTATGACAGACCCTCTTTTAGCTGGGCTCACTAACCATGCCAAGAGGGAGTTTGCTCGATCACCCTCAGCATGTGTACCCGCTACATAGGCTTTGCGATCATAGCAGCGCAACCTTTCAACCTCTCCTGCCACTTTCTCTCAGGCCTTGATGACCAATGTCTGGAGGTCCAGGTTATCTGGGTGACTTTGCTCTAGTATTCTTAGCTCTTTCTCCGCTTTCTCCATGTCATGGAGTAATGTGTGGCAGACTCCATTAGCCGCTGAGATGCATCATCCTCTAATCACTGCCTTAAAGGCATCCCACTGGAAAAGACACAAGCTTGTGGATCCCTCATTTTCCTCAAAATGAGTTGTTATGTCAGAGCCAATGGTGTCCTTAAAGACTTGGAGTTCCAGGAGGTCTGGCCTGATTCGCCATGTGGGTATCGGGGTCGGAGAAATGACTATCTAAGTCCCAATAGTAAGGGATTTTGGTCCAAGATTGTTCTAGTTAGGTATTCAGTCAGATGTATCAACTCAAGAATGTCTGGTGAGCTCAGTCAGGTGTCCAGTTGCACATGTAAGTCATGTAGTGGAGAGAAAAAGGAGTAATCTCTGTCCTCCAGGTGGCAAGTCCGCCAAGAATCGACTAGTCCCCATTCCTGTTGCCAGGCCCGGAATGCTCCAGCATTTCAGATAGTCGGTGTGTCCTGCAGTGTGGGGTGCGATCTATCTAGAGTTGTGTCTCAGAAAGAATTGTCAGGAACCCTGTTTAGTCAGTGTTAGGTCCATAAACACTCCAGATCAATATCTCTCACCCATCTAGCTTCACAATGATTATGACGTAGTGCCCCAGGGGATCTATGATGGAAGTGCTATGCTGAAAAGGAACCCCGGGTTTGATCGATATAAGGAGCTCACGCATAAGCCGAGTAAGTAGTGCAATAGACCTGACCTCTCCATCTGTGTTGTAGGGAGCTACCCTCTTTGGCATCCAGGTGGGTCTCCTGCAACAGAGCTATATGTATCCCTCTTCTAATGAGATGCGAGAATACTTTCTGGCACTTTGTCATCAAGTGCAACCCCCACTTATGTTCCATGTTAGAATCTTGCAGGGTAGCCGTCGGGAGTGTAATGTGTGGTGTATGGAGAGTTGCAGGGCTCCGGTCCCATCCTTAGGGGCACCCCCATCACAGCAACTCTTGTATGCAGCAGGCAAATGCAGAATAAAACAATCCCCTTTTTAACTTCGCCATGTACTCACCTATGGGGATATCAACTGTAGAGTGTGTGGGTAGGACGGATAAAGACAGCAATGCCAAACTCAGCAGCCACTGGCAATGTCACTCCAATCAGCCAATACTGTGTTCTCTCCCACCACGACCATTCTCCCTCTACTCAGCCTTTGCCATGTACTCACCTATGGGGATATCAACTGTAGAGTGTGTGTGGGTAGGACAGGCAAAGACAGCAATGCCAAGCTCAGAAGCCACTGTCTACTCAATGCAAAACACCTGCTCGCTGTGCATCTGTCCTAATATCCTTGTACAGCAACTTGCTATGAAAGTCCCCTCACCTACGATTTTGATTTATGTATGCTGTGTGTAGTTCTTGGTGTAACATGACTGTAAAACACAGGAGGAACAGTCCCTCTAACTTCACAAAATGCCCATAGCCCCTACTGTGAGTAATCTTTTGACATCAGAGGAGCCATCTCTGCCCTATCAGGTGAGTCTAATGTTTGCTCCTGGGATGCATTTCACACCTTAACTCGCAACTATTCAAGACTCTGCACAGGCCGAGGGCTGTCTGAGGCATATAGAGGTAAAGAGTAACTTTCTGAAAGTTATGTTTTTTTCATTTGTATTCAAAATCTGACTTCATTATTGAACTAGAGCATTAATAACCATTAAAAATAGTTAGCTGGTCCCATTTCCGAGATATCGTATTAGAATTTTTATCTGAACTCTGATTTTATACCAAGGAAAGTGAAAATGGCTTTTGGGCCTTGTTACGATAGGTACATAGCAACATTAATTTTCTACATGTCCCACTTTTAAATACCATACACAATAACATGTAGACTAAAAGACTTAGGGCCTCATTACCAGTCTGGCGGTCTTTAGACTGCCAGACTAGTGGTGGTGGTCGGACCGTTGCACTCCAGATAGTCCGATTGCCAAAATTACAACCCTGGCCGTGGACCACCAGTGGGGCTGCCACCACTGCTTGGAACATAGCTCCCAGCTGGGTGGCGAAAGTCGGAGTCGTGCTCAGCCATGCCCTGCTGATCACAAGTCCAGTTTCTGCCAGCCTTTTCATGGCAGGGACCCCGTCATAAAAAGGCTGGCAGAAAGCCAGTTCTGGAGATGACAGGGGGAGGGGACTGCACTGCCCACAACCATGACATGGGCAGTGCAGGGGCCCCCCTACCCAGCACCATCGTAATGCACACTGTCTGTTACAGCAGACAGTGTGTATTCCAAGGGGGAGCACCCTCTGTGCCATGACATTTGCTTCGGCTCCATGAGGAGCCGAGGCCAATGCCGCTGCACAGTTTCCACTGGGCTTGCTAGTGAAAACCTCTGATTTCAGAGGTTTCCGGCAGTCAGCCCAGTGGAAACCTGGTAATCGGCCCGGGGGTGGGGAGACCACCAGCTCACCGGTGATCTCCTCACCACGGGGCTGGAGGGCTGATACTTGGGCCTCCAACCTCATAATGAGGTCCTTATATAGGGTTGACTAACTAAAATTTTAAATGAAGCTTTTTACCTGTTAAAATGGGTTATTTAAACAGGACACATTGCAGGTTTTATACTGCAGCAGTTCAGTTACAGAGGCAGCCCTGATTCATGTTTTTCATTTTCACACTAGTTAATGGTACACTAAGGGCTTCAGGCTACAGGTGATAGTTGACTTTTCCTGCCATGAGTGTATTTCTGTAACTATGACTTTATGAAAAAGATAAATGTCAATCAGGAATTAGCCAATTTCTCCGTGTGCTAGGGCCCAGACTACATATACTAGGTACTAGACGTGAGTTCCCTAATGTGCAGCATCTAAAAAAACAGCAATAAGACTGGGTCCAGCAAAAGCAAAAATATTGGGCATGACTACGCAAAAAGGATGGATTTCCTACACCACCCAAATTCCATTCTAATCTTACAGTCTTCTCCTAAAATATTTACAATCAGATTAACATCCATAATAAAAATATATAATACAAATGCAATGAATAAGTATAAAATTAATTACCCAAAAGTTTAAAAATAGAATAAACAACATTATATACAACTAAATTTAAAAACTCGACATTGAATACAACATTACAAAATAATGAACAAATATATTCTTACGTGCGATAATCTTTACACAATATTACAACACAGATATTAAAGACTGACAATATTATGGGAGAACAACCTCTCAATTGATTGCTAATTTACTGTTTTCCTGCTTACTCAAATGAATATGTATTTAAGGCAGTCGGATCCCATTTTTCTTATCGTGCAATAAAAAAAGTCACATTTTATGAATAGACGAATACTATGAACTAAAACCGCTCTTTACCAGTTCTCTCCTTTCTTGAGGGCCTTGACGCCCAGTGGTAACTGTGCGCTTTATAAATGTATGTCATTTCATGTTATTTCATTATTATGCTTATGAATTAAAGTACATTTAAAGTTTCCATGATTGACGACAGCAAAGCTTTGAATATGATCTTTACTAACAAGACTTAGCAAAAATGTACATTTGATAATTAATACTAAAGCAGCTTCATTTCAATTATCGGGCAGTGGATATTGGGTTACGGGCAGTAACCTCAGCAAAAATAAATCTCGCGCCATGTTTCCTTTGCTCTCATGCTATTGCAAAACACAAGTGTTTCCATAAATAATTGGTGCTTTTCTCCTATTGGTTGCTGCATATTACATCATCACTTTACCAAGAATATATGTGAAATAGAAGACGACTACCAGTGAATCCCATCAATAGTTTAGATAAATACCCGTCATAAAATACTTATGAAACCTATTACCACTTGAATCTTACATCTTTTTTGTTAATCAGAATACAGATAGTCACTTAAATGGGTCTCATGATTTTGTAGTTAAATTGCCAGTGAACAAATTAAAAATTTTTACAACAGCATCACACTATATTGTGGACAGTTTTTAAGTTTGTAAATGTTATGTACCATTGTGTTTTTTATCTTCATACGCTTCATCTAATGTCCAGAAAGCATGTCAAATCGATTCAACATGTCAAGTCAGAGATACTAATTTTGTAACAGCTGTAATGGGCATGCAGAACTAAAAATCTCTGATATATTGTTTTACAGTGGGCCTGCAAGAGGATGGAAAGAGCCATCTGTGATCTTTTGACAGGTACTGGGGCCCAGCTAGCTATTCAATGTTTTTGTTTCCATTCCCTGCTCAGACAGTTTCAATATATTTAAAGCATTCTTTGAATGTTAAGGAACAGTCTTGGAGACTACAAATTTGTTTTAGATAAAAAGAAAATGTAGAAAGAGGCCCTGGGAACCAAGGGTGATGTAACCTGTTTACAGACTTTCAGAGATGGCTTGACAGAATAATAAAATCTGTCCGTTTAGCCAGTGTTGCCTGAGTTTCAACTCATAAAAAATCCACCCACGCTTTTTCTTTTGGAGCGTGCACAAGTATGTTTAATTTTGTCACTAATTCGAAGTCATGTTGTTCTTAAATTGTACAAATAACCAATATCATAAATAAAATTTAATTAAAACCCACAGACAAGTTAAGAAATCCTCATTAAAATCTTATATTTTCAAAATGTTTTTCAGAACGATAGTAAAAGACGTTTAATTTAGACTCATATGGCCTGAGATGATCTCATCAGCTTTACAAAGAGAGCAAATATTTTTCTCAGAAGTCCAACCATGCGTGCGATGGCTCTAACTGGACTACAATGGCGCTAGAATATTTTTTATCAATACTGCTTAATGTCACCTTGATGTGCCATTGTCAGGGGTGGGCAATATTGACATTTTTATAAATTAAATATTTTTTCTTGTGAATTATTTGTACTGGAAAAATTGTCTTGTCTGGTATCTTGCCCAAAAATGTAATGCAAAGCGAGACACCGCTTAGACACCAGAAGGAGACTGGTTCAAGCAGAAAATATCTCACTTCTGTGATTTCTCTGTCCCAGTGAGGCATTTTACCAATGGGTACAATTTTGTGCATTTGCACTACCATGTAAATTCTGGCCCACCCATACCTATTATTGGGACTGTTACATGAACTATGCCTATAATGAAGATGCAAACAAATATTCTCATCTTACTTTGAGACTTAAATTTGTATTCAAGCAGTTCATTAGATCAGAACATACACAAGTTTGATTCATATGAGTTAGCTTACACATCTTACAGTGGTTAGTCTTTCTATAGTGCCTAGTAGGCACTCAATATGCACCAACATGTCCCTCATCAAGCAGGACATAGCTTGGACTCTTCTCTTGTCCCTCTTTTGTGGTCTAGCCACTATCTGGTGCTATTTACTTGTGATATTGTCTGCAGGAAAAGCGATTCTGGCATGAAGACTCTGAGGAGATCCCAAGCTTAAAGTAAAGTCAACCCATCTGTCTTTTTTAAAACACCTAGAGGATACACAAAACACCATGTCAGGTAAATTGCCCAAGATATAGAGCCCATGGTTACACAAGGCAAGCAAAGTGGCCCCAATTTGTACCAAAGGCAGAGGTCCTTCTGCCCCTTTGTTTGCTCTTGCCCTTCAGAAACACAGTAAATATGGCACTGAAATTACAGACAGAGCAATAATGAATTTAAAAAAACTGCCCTGAAAGTCTTTCAGAAGGAAATTAAGATGGACCAACGTGCTTTTTATTCTGACCAAACGTGTATAGCTGAGAACTTCTCTGTGTTTTGAAAGTACAAACCTCTTTATGAAACCCAAAGCCAGTATTCCAATAATCCCTGCCACTACTGATATGAGCGAGAAGTTAGCTATTTTAAGATCCAGACTGGCCTGCTTGCGCCTTTGACTCTTAAATCCTCTCCAACAGCAGGGGTATTATCTGAACATGTTTCTAAGCTTATATGTGCCTTGGATAAATTTGGACCTATCTGTTATGTGGAAACTGAAAGGACCCTTCAGCAATGCAAATCAGATTCACCCAGTGATCTCTGCCCCCAGCCATCCTTGCCTCTTTGGCAGAAGTTATAGTGCCAATTTGTAACCACATCATCAACAACACATTAGAAGCTGTGATAGTACCTTCCAATTGGAAAAGGGACAGAATTCAGGTAGCCATCTTCTACTTTGTCTATTTTTCACCTCTTCTCTCTTATTCCTGCTTGTGAAAAAATGCTTGAAAACCTAACCATTAGGCAGCTATCTAGCTACGCAGAGATGAATAATCTACTCCACTACACACAATCGGGCTTTGACCAGCAGCACAGCATAGAAACAGTTCTACTTGAGGTAGTAAAGGTTATCAATCTAACAACAAAGAAGCTTTATTGGAGTATTTAAAAACAATCATAAAAATAATACAGACATATTGTGCACATTCGTTGGGATACAAACATAAGAAATAAATTGCAAAGGAATAAAAGGGAGCATCTGATCAGATGGCTAAAATGTTCCATCTAGCAAAAGCTGATGTGAAAAGCAACCAATATAAAAATGAATGTGAATATTGGGCAACATACATAAAAAAGTAGAGCAGGCTTCTACTGATGACTCCCATAGGTGTTTAAAATAGGTTTTAAAACAAATATCTAGTTAACAATGCATAGAATTTACAAAGAAAGACAAAGGGCCTGATTACAACTTTGGAGGACGGTGTTAAACCGTCCCAAAAGTGACGGATATACCACCTACCGTATTACGAGTTCCATAGGATATAATGGACTCGTAATACGGTAGGTGGTATATCCGCCACTTTTGGGACGGTTTAACACCGTTGTAATCAGGCCCAAAGTGCTTAAGGGATTGCACAGCTAACTCATCAGATGGTCAGACAAAGACAGAGCCATTGTCATACTGACTCTGGGGAAAGCAAAGCGACATTATAGACCATAAGTAGAATTTTATTAAAAGAGATATTTCCCAGGGGCTCAGAACCCAACTCACGTATTGCTCAAGATTAGGAGTAGTTTGTAAGATTGCATAATCATACAGGCTGGCTTTCCTCAACTGCTCCGGTCCCTAGAAGCCTGGTAAGTTTCAGGAACAGCTGTTTAACCTTTGGGATCAGCTTAAAATAGAGAGGTCAGGGATAAAAACATTCCCTCCCAACCAATAGCAATAGGCATGGTTCTCACATAGTGCAGCCAGGGGATTCCATGGCCCTTTTCACAAGGCAAACAATCTTTAATAAACACTCTGTTCCGTTAGGTAAACTTATTTGCCCAGATTGAAGTCCAAAGGACAAGCCGAGCCATCTTGATCAAATCTGACACCTAAGTGATACGCAGATCCTCATGAAGGAAAGCAGAGAAGTCAGAAACAGAAGCAACTCTCCTCTACCTGAATAGAAGTGACCTCTCTGTAAAAACATACCCACGCACCAAACATTAAAAACGGTAGGCATTTGTGCTGAAAGACCTACAAGAGAGGCTTGACTGGTTTATTGCCCAATTAACTGTTAACCCCTCGGGTGCCCTAGACATAACGGTTACGTCCTGGGCAGCACCGCTCGGGTGCCCATGACAGAACCGTTACGTCCAACTAAGGGCCCACGGGGGCCTGGCACCCCCCCCTCCTCTGGGCAGGGATGGAAGGGGAATCTCTTCCTCTTCCACCCCCACTCCCCTGACGCCCCTCCCTGTGGCGTCTGATGACGTCAGTGCACAATCGCGCGCTGACCTCATCAGAGACCAGCCCCTCCTGCTTCCAGCGTGGATCGGAGGGAAAATGCTTTTGCATATCTCCTCCGATCACTGGAGGGGCCGAGAAAGGCATCAAAGGAATAGAAAGGCCTTTCCTTTCCTTTGATGTCTTTCTCAGCATTTCTGGTGCCCAATCGCGATGCGATCGGACAGCAGAAATGCCCACTAGACACCAGGGATTGTTTTTTTGTGTGTGATTGAATAAGGGGAGTGGCCCCTTGGGCAAAGGCCGCTCCCCAAGGGGGGTAATTTATTTTTAGGCCATTTCTGCCCCCCTTGGGGCAGATCGGCCAATTATAATTAGGCCGATCTGCTCCGGGGGGGGGGGGGGGGGGCGGGCAGAAACCGCTAGACACCATGGATAACATTTTTTTTGTTTCTTTTTTTTATGTATGTGGGGAGCGACTCCTTAGGCAAGGGTCGCTCCCTTTGGAGTAGATTTACTTGTAGGCCCCGTTGGGGGCAGATTTACCTATTTTTATTAGGCCAATCTGCCCGAAGGGGGCCGAAACCACTAGACACCAGGGATTTTTTTTGTCAGTTTCACATGAGAGGAGCGACCCCTTAGGCAAGGGTCACTCCCCGAGGGGGGGGGCAAATTTGTTGTAGCCCATTTCTGCCCCCTTTGGGAGCAGATCGGCCTATTGTAATTAGGCTGATCTGCTCCCAGGGGAGAAGAAAACCCTAGACACCAGGGATTTTGTTTTTGTTTATTTAATTTTTTTAAATGTGATTAGTGACTACTTAGGCAAGAGTCGCTCCCCTGGGGGGCAAGTTGTCTTTAGGCCATTTCTGCCCACCTTGGGGGTAGATCAGCCTATTTTTGTTAGGCCAATCTGCCTAGACACCAGGGATTTTAATTTTTTTTGCGTCAATTTCATGCGATGGGAGCAACCCCTTAGGCAAGAGTCCTTCCCCTGGGGGATACATTTATTTTAGGCCATTTCTGCCCCCCTTGCGGGCAGATCAGCCTATTTTTATTAGGCCGATCTGCAACCAGGGGTGGCAGAAACCACTAGACATTCAGGATTTGTTTTTGCGCCAATTTCACACAAGGGGAGCGCCCCCTTAGGCAAGGGTCACTCCCCTGGGTGGGGGCAAATTTATTTTAGACCATTTCTGCTCCCCTTGGGGGCAGATCAGCCTATTTCTATTAGGCCGATCGTCCCCAGGGGGAACTACTTAGGCACCAGGGATTGGTGTGTGTTTATGTGTGTCTTTTGTTTGTGGGACAGCCCGGTGGGCAAAGGTCGCTCCCAATGGGGGCATGTTACTGTTGGCCATATCTGCCCCCCTTGGGGGCAGATCGGCCTATTTTTGGAAGGCCCAACTGCCCCCAAGGGGGGCAGAAAGCCCACCAGAGATCAGGGAAGATTTTTTTTCCAAAATAAGAGGGTGGGGGTATGGCCATACCCTCACCCCAATTAAATGTGGCTAAAGTTATTCTGCCCTTTAGTGGGCAGATGGGGCAATTACCCCCGATCCACACCCCGGGGGGACAGAAAGTCTATTAGATGCCAGGGAATTAAATAAAAAATAGTGGGGTGGTGGCTACCAACCAGTATGGGCCTGGTTATGCCCCCACCCCAACTGAAGGGGGTAACAGTTTTCCAGCTCTCCCCCCACACACTAAAACATCTTATCCCACGGCAAGCAAGAGGACATTTGATTATTTTGGGATTTGGTTTTACATTTGGGCTATGAGAGCTCAGATAACTCTCAAAATCATCCCACTTGGAATGGTGAGAGCTGCATTTTTTGGACTTTGGGGCACTGCCATGTAGAAAAATCCACAAGACCTAGACACATCTGAAAACTGAACGTCTGGGTGATTCAATGGTGGTGTACTTCACATGCACCCACACCATTTTCTTACCCACAATGCCCTGCAAACCTCCAACTTTGCCGGAAATCACACTTTTCCCACATTTTTGTGATGGAACCTTCCGGAATCTGCAGGAATCCACAAAATTCCTACCACCCAGCATTGTCTCATCTATTCCGATAAAAATTCTGCTGCACTTGTCAGCCTAAAAAATTCTTTTTTTCACTCTGCCCTTTTGGACCAGCTTTGGTTCCTCCTCCATTTCGACATGTTTTTGGCTCTTCCCTGTCACAGGCACTTGGCCCACCTACATAAGTGAGGTATCATTGTTACCGGGAGACTGAGGGGAACATTGGGTGGTAGGAAAGTTGTCCCGGTGCAGTGATCCCACACAGAAATGTGGGAAGAATATGATATTTTAGCTGAATTTGAGGTCTGCTGAGGATTCTGGGTAAGAAAACATTGGGGGATCCACGGAAGTCACACTTCCATGGACTCCCTCGGGTGACTAGTTTTCAGAAATGTCTGGGTTTGGTAAGTTTCCCTAGATGACTGCTGAGACCAGGACCAAAAATGCAGATGCCCCACCCCGCAAAAACAGGTAGTTTTGTATTTGATAATTTTTATGTGTCCAGATAGGGTTTGGGGGAATTTCCTTTTGTGGGCACTAAGCCTACCCACACAGGTGTGGTACCATTTTTATCGGGAGACTTTGGGGAACTCTGGGTGGCAGGAAATTTGTGGCTCCTCTGAGATTCCAGAACTTTTGTTCACCGAAATGTGAGGAAAAGTGTTTTTTTGGCCAAATTTTGAGGTTTGAAAAGGATTCTGGGTAAGAGAACCTGGTGAGAGCTGCACAAATCACCCTATCTTGGATTCTCCTAGGTGTCTAGGTTTCAAAAATGCACAGGTTTGGTAGGTTTCCCTATGTGCCAGCTGAGCTACAGGCCAAATTCCACAGCTAGGCACTTTGCAAGAAACATCTCTTTTTTGGGGGAAAATGTGATGTGTCCACGTTGTGCTTTGGGGCATTTCCTGTTGCGGGCGCTAGGCCTACCCACACATGTGAGATACCATTTTGTATCAGGAGACGTGGGGGAACGCTAGGCGGAAGGAAATTTGTGGCTCCTCTCAGATTCCAGAACTTTCTGCCACCAAAATTTGAGGAAAAAGTGTTTTTTTGGCCAAATTTTGAGGTTTGCAAAGGATTCTGGGTAACAGAACCTGGCGAGAGCCCCAAAAGTCACCCCATCTTGGATTTCCCTAGGTGTCTAGTTTCCAAAAATGCACAGGTTTGGTAGGTTTCCCTGGGTGCCGGCTGAGCTAGAGGACAAAATCCACAGCTAGGCACTTTGCAAAAAACAGCTCTGTTTTCTTTGGGAGAATGTGATGTGTCCACTTTGTATTTTGGGGCATTTCCTGTTGCGGGTGCGAGGCCTACCCACACAAGTGAGGTACCATTTTTATAGGGAGACTAGGGGGAACACTGGGTGGAAGGAAATTTGTGTCTCCTGTCAGATTCCAGAACTTTCTGTCACCAAAATTTGAGGAATGAGTGTTTTTTTGGGCAAACTTTGAGGTTTACAAAGGATCCTGGGTAACAGAACCTGGTGAGAGACCCCTAAGTCACCCCATCTTGGATTCCCCTAGGTGTTTAGTTTTAAAAAATGCGCAGGTTTGGTAGGTTTCCCTAGGTGCCGGCTGAGCTAGAGGCCAAAATCTACAGCTAGGCACTTTGCAAAAAACACGTCAGATTTCAATGTAAAAATGTGATGTGCCCATGTTGCGTTTCCTGAGGCAAGCATTAGGCCTACCCATGCAAGTGAGGTGCAATTTCTATCGGTAGACTTGGGGGAACACAGAATAGCAAAACAAATGTTATTGCCTCTTGTCTTTCTCTACATTTTTTCCTTCCAAATGTACGACAGTGTGTAAAAAAGACGTCTATTTGAGAAATGCCTTGTAATTCACATGCCAGTATGGGCACCCCGGAACTCGGAGATGTGCAAATAACCACTGCTTCTCAACACCTTATCTTGTGCCCATTTTGGAAATACAAAGGTTTCCTTGATACCTATTTTTCACTCTTTGTATTTCAGCAAATGAATTGCTGTATACCCGGTATAGAATGAAAACCCAGTGCAAGGTGTTGCTCATTTATTGGCTCTGGGTATCTAGGGTTCTTGATGAACCTACAAGCTCTATATATCCCCGCAACCAGAAGAGTCCAGCAGATGTAACTGTATACCACTTTCAAAAATCTGATATTGCAGGAAAAAGTTACAGAATAAAACGTGGAGAAAAATGGCAGTTTTTTTTACCTCAATTTCAATATTTTTTTATTTTAGCTGTTATTTTCTGTAGGAAACCCACGTAGGATCTACACAAATTACTCCTTTCTAAATTCAAGATGTTGTCTACTGTTCAGAAATGTTTAGATTTCTGGGATCCAGCATTGGTTTCATACCCATTTCTGTCACTAACTAGAAGGAGGCTGAAAGCACAAAAAATAGTAAAAATGTGGTATGTCCCAGTAAAACGCCGAATTTGTGTTGAAAAATGGGGTTTTCTGATTCAAGTCTGCCTGTTCCTGAAAGCTGGCAAGATGGTGATTTTAGCACAGCAAACCCTTTGTTGATGCCATTTTCAGGGGAAAAAACACAAGCCTTCTTCTGCAGCCCTTTTTCCCATTTTTGAAGAAAAACAACATTTTTGCTGCATTTTGGCTAATTTCTTGGTCTCCTTCAGGGGAACACAAAAAGTCCAGGTACCGCTAGAATTCCTAGGATGTTGGAGAAAAAGGACACAAATTTGGCGTGTGTAGCTTATGTGGACAAAAACTTATGAGGGCCTAAGCGCGAACTGCCCCAAATAGCAAAAAAGAGGCCTGGCACCTGAGCAGAAAAGGCCTGGCAGCCAAGGGGTTAAAAAGGAGGCACCTATTTACTATGCATGGCAGCCATGAGGATTTCTGGTAAAAAAACAATCCCCATGTTAGGAAAATCTGAAACTCTTTCAATATACCTGCCTTTGATCAGGAATGAGCCTTCCTTCTTTGATCTAACCTCACAGAGTATATATTTAGTTTTAGCTGGGTTAATGTGCAGGTCTAAGCCTTCCATAAAGGTAACAAAGGAATTGATAAGGGTCTTTAGACCTTTTGGAGTACAAGACATTACACAGCATTATCTACGTAAAGCAGAGCTGGAACAGGTATAGTGCTAATCAAAAGCATATCCTACCCTGCAGTTGCTAAACATGCATTCAGCCCATTAATGTACAATAATACCAAAATTGGGAACAGGACACAAACCTGCCAACACCTCGATGACGCTCAAAAGAATCTGTACATTACCCTCCTGGCCCAAAGTTGACAAAGTAGTTAATCCCACAGTGCAGGGCCTGGAGAAAAGTAATCAGTTCCACATTGAGACCATAGTCAGAAAGAATGTTGCAGAGCTTACTGCAGTTAACTCTATCAAAAGCGCTACTTAAGTCTATGAAGGAGAAAAACAGCGAACGGCCCTTAGCAAATGTATGTTTGCCAGTCACTAAATGGAGGTTGAGACTTTGCTTGAAGCCTTCCCTAAACAAGTATTGTACGGGGCAAATTACCTGATTGGCGCTAGACTACTCTTCAGTCCTTCTAAGGACTATGCACCAGATAACCTTGACCATTAACTCCAGTAGTGAGATAGGTCTATAACGCTGTAGATGATTTCTAGAACCCTTTTTTATATATTGGAATGATCAAAGCGCTATGCTAAGACTGGGGGAAGCCACTCAATGTTGCGTTATTAACTATGCCTGTAAACATCAGGGCCCAAAACTCCACATTCTCCTTATATGGGTCCATCGGAACACCATCCTGCCCTGGTGCCTTCCTGGACAGACTTTCCATAATCCCCTCCCGCACTTCAGACAACTTTAGTAGCAAGGGGAAAAGGCGATCCACTGGGTTGGTTTCCCTAGACCCCACAAAAAGAGTAAACAGTTTTAAAATGTGAAACCCAATTCTCTTGGCTTAGGTCTATTAATAGTTTTCCAGAAGCCTCTGGTATCTTTAAGTTGGATGGCTGCCATCAAGCCGTCCCAGGTCTCCTGCTTGATGGTTCGCTTTCTATTCTTAATGAACAATTTGTAAGCAGCTCGGCATGCCACTGCATCAGCCTTGTTCTTACGGTTGGATGTTAGGGCATCACTAACGCACTTGTTTGCTAGCCTACAGTCCTCATCAAACAAACTTGGTTCAGTATTTTCTCTACTCTTCCCTTGTCTCAGGAGGAATGTTTTAATTTGGGAATTAAGAGAACCAAAAGCTGAGAGTATGATATCAATGGATTGATTTTACACCAATAAATAAAGAAACATGAGATTTGATCAACTGGGTGGACAAATTTGGGGTAATCTAGCTGACGAGCTGTAAACCTTTGTCATGCTGACAAATTGCTGGGTGCTAACCTTAGCGAGGGGTCAGCACAACCAGGGAGGGCTAGGTTGGCCACAATGGGATGATGGTTGCTAAATGCTCTGACCGGGACAGTAACAGATTGAATGGTGTTGCGCATAAGAGGTGAAACAAAGACATAGTCAATGACAGATCCCAACACCGTGTCTCATTAAAGGTAGGGGCGGAAGAATCAATGGGACCCCAGGGCTCCATTGTACAACCCAAGCTCAAGTAGAAATTTTAACAGCTTTCAACCCATATGGTCCGAGGAACAAACCTCTCAAGTTCCCTGAAACAGCTGAAGCATAGTGGGATTTAAACCTATTTTAGCCTTAAAATCCACCCTATTAATATGTTAAAATTTCACAAAATATGAGGAAGCCTTCTTAAGAAGTGCATGGTAATAAAAAAATCCTCTAAATTACATGGAGAGTCATTAGGTCCCACTGAATTATAAAAAATATTAAGACACAAATGAAAAGAACTGGAGAGAACCACCCACAAAATCTGTATTCCTGGGTGAAAAGTATGGACTGGGTAGATCTTAAATTTGCATGTTGTGACGCAACGCTAGACTGCAAACACACATACAGCACTGCTGCACATAGACTACTCATATAAAAGCTCCTCTGCAAACAGACTATACACATGACAAGCATATATATAGACAACACATAGGCCCTCATTCTGACCTTGGCGGGCGGCGGAGGCCGCCCGCCAAAGTCCCGCCGTCTGGTTACCGTTCCGCGGTCGAAAGACCGCGGCGGTAATTCTGACTTTCCCGCTGGGCTGGCGGGCGGTCTCCTTCAGACCGCCAGCCAGCCCAGCGGGAAAGAGGCTTCCACGATGAAGCCGGCTCGGAATCGAGCCGGCGGAGTGGAAGCTGTGCGACGGGTGCAGTTGCACCCGTCGCGTATTTCACTGTCTGCACAGCAGACAGTGAAATACATGTAGGGGCCCTCTTACGGGGGCCCCTGCAATGCCCATGCCAGTGGCATGGGCACTGCAGGGGCCCCCAGGGGCCCCGCGACCCCCCCTACCGCCATCCGGATCTCGGCGGTCCGACCGCCGGGATCTGGATGGCGGTAGGGGGGGTCGGAATCCCTGCGGCGGTGCAGCAAGCTGCGCCGCCGCGGAGGATTCAATGGGGCCGCGGTACACTGGCGGGACCCCGCCAGTGGTGCCGGTCCGACCGCGGCTTTACCGCTGCGGTCGGAATCCCCATTGGAGCACCGCCAGCCTGTCGGTGGTGCTCCCGCGGTCCTCCGCCCTGGCGGTCAAAGACCGCCAGGGTCAGAATGACCACCATAGTTAGGCACTAACAAAGACACATAGGCCCTCATTACGAACATGGCGGTTGGAAGCTGCCAGCCGGCATGGTGGGCCAAACTGCCATATTCTGAACATGGTGAGGGCCGTTATCGGCAGCCCTCACCCACCGCCAGGCTCCCACTGTCAGGCACCCTGGCGCTGAGTTGAAACACTATCAGCCAGGGTAGCTGCGCTACCCTGCGGATAATGTTTCATTTTTTGCCAGCCTTTTCCTGGCGGGATATCCCGACAGGGAAAGGCTGGCAGAGGGGGTGCCTAGGGGCACCCCTGGGGGCCCCTGCACTGCCCATGCAGTTTGCATGGGCAGTGCAGGGGCCCCCGGTGCAGAGCCCCGTCGGGCAGGTCACTGCCCAATTTTCGGGCTGTGATCTGCGAGACGACTGCAACTGCACCTGCCGCACAGAGGCATTCACGGCGGCTTCATGTGGAGCCGCTGTCAATGTCCCGGCCGGGCCTTTCTGCGAGCCCTCACCCACCGCCAGGCTCCAACCATCAGGCAGCCTGGCGGTAAGTTGAAACACTATCCGCCAGGGTAGATGCGCTACCCTGCGGATAATGTTACATTTTTCGCCAGCCTTTTCCTGGTGGGATATCCCGACAGGGAAAGGCTGGCGGAGGGGGTGCCCAGGGGCACCCCTGGGGGCCTCTGCACTGCCCATGCACTTTGCATGGGCAGTGCAGGGGCCCCGGTGCAGAACCCCGTCAGGCAGGTCACTGATTTTCGGGCTGTGATCTGCGCGACGGGTGCAACTGCACCTGCCACACAGAGGCATTGACGGCGGCTTCATGTGGAGCCGCCGTCAATGTCCCGGCTGGGCCGTTCTGTGAGCCGGTTGGCGGCAACAATGTTTCCGCCTGCCGGCCCACAGAAATGTTCACAATGTGCTGGCGGGGTTCCGGGGTCGCTGGCGGTCACTGTTTTGACTGCCAGCATGAACATAGCAGTTGTTACCGCCATGTTCATATTGACCCCCATAATAAGGTCACATTTAGAGATACAGATAGCTCACATACAGATACCTGCATATTTGTTAAATGCCTTAATTTCAGGTGGCCTTTTTATGCCTGTAATTGACGTGAAAAAAAAAAAAAAACTACAAGTCTCAGAAGCCAAATTTAGGTTTTCTCAAAAGACAAAACTGGCGAAAAGTGTCACACACAAGATGGGGTGTACGGCACCAATCATTACAAGCAAATATACACAAAGAAGGACGTATTGAAAATAAAAAGAAACACATATATGTGTTTATTCATGACAACATTTGCTGATTTCATTCGAATGGGCGCCTGTCGCTTCATAGTAGAAGAAACCTTTCAATGGGTTCACTCTGCTGGGTACAATAGCTTTTCCTCTGCCAAAGTTTGTAAAGGTTTTGCAATGGACACTAGGGGGCATATTTATAAATACATACATTGAAATATAACTGGGTCACCTATATGGTCATGTTCAAATGTGTTGCAGTGAACATCAGAAATGATAACAATTGCTTTCTGTTATTCGCTCCTGCTATGTGATTGAAGTCACTTCTGCTGCGTGGACCATAATTATCAGAAAAGCGTGTGCTGTAGCAATAAGGTGTCACATGTACATAAAAGGAAGTGAATCCCGCTCTTTCCACTTGATACTGAATGTCTTTTAATGTAAGATATGACAGTTTTCTTGGGTTCCCTTTGCTCTATTTTTGATTTCTCATATTATGTTTGAATTCCTCATGGTCCTTGACTACACCTCCAGCTCCACCTTTTTTGTTACTTGATCTACATAGATTTTCAGCACAGGAGCACCACTGGGATTAACTTTTCGCTGACCAGGGCACCTGCTATCCTCTCACTTGTACTGTTTTGCAATGTGAACACGTTGGAAGATAAAGTGAACACTTACTGTTGTTTGAAGAGAGAGTTTTTCAGTTAGGAAATTAACTATAAGGTAGCCTTCAAGATGTTAGAGAATAGAAATGGTGGGTACTCAGCAAACCAAGTAAGGCCTTACAACATTCAATGGGTATATATTGTGGGTGCAGAGAAAATAATGATCATGCGTAATCAGGTTTAAACTCATATTATGTTTTTTCCTCCTAGAACATAGTGTGAAATTACCCCAGATCAGGTATTAGCAGCATGCCAATAGGCTGCAGCTAGACATAATGCATAGTAAGAGCGTTCAACACCACAGAGGACAAACCATAGATTGGTCTAAAGACCTGTCTAATTTTTTGTTACTTGACATTGCAGATATCTCTACAACCCGTCCTTTACCTATCACCGTTTCCCCAGTCTACCCACTCTGAACCTCTGCATGAAGGAGCAATGCAGCATCAGCAATGGTGGAAGATGTATGTCTGTGAAATTGCTGCTCTTTAGGAAATTGCCATTTTGACATAATACTGGACCGTAATTGTTTGTGTCTTGCAAGTAGCACATTCTCACCGTGGTAACACTGAGTGGCCTTGTGAACATTTTTGGTGCAGCTTTTGGATTCGAGAGGTAGGATCACGGCCTTATTCCCTGCTGTAGTAGGTCCCTTCTGAGTTCTCCTTCATGGTCACTTTGAAGTCGTTCTCATACTCGGTCATGATGATTCTTAAACCTCATTCACCCATATCCAGTGCCTTCACTAACTGTTTTGAATGTTGGAGCACCACTGACAGTGGATCTTTCACACTGGCAGGATTTTCATAAGGCATTTCAAGTTTCAGATCTCCCTAATCCAAGTCCAGTTACATGTTGTTTGCTTTTCAGAAGCTTTTCCTAATGCTCAAATGAGGATGGTGTTTAGGACCTCACATCCAGGAGTGAAACTTGCAGCCTGAGAAGTACCTTTAAGAGGTAAGAATCAAATTACATGATTGGTTGGCTTTCATAGCAGAACTAAAATACATTTTTGATTGAATGCATAACCATATCAGTGGATATGGATCTGTTGGAGCTGCAATAATCATTGAGATTGGGCCACCTATCTAATAATTATCAGGCTAATTTCAGAATCCCCAGGGTCAGAACAAATGGGAGTGGTACTGTGAACGCTGAATTCTTACTATTTGGAGCATGCGGAGTATGTAAATTGTATCGTGTGATTAATTTGAAGAAAATGAAATACGATCAGAGGAGGGAAGAAATTAAAATGGAAAAATTATTCAGGGAAAATTGGAAAAGGGAACAAAGAATTAAAAGACGTAGGGAGGATGAATTTTAACAGAGCAAAACTTTGTGTAGGAAGATGCAGGCGTGATGATATATTTAGTCATCAGAGGAGGGGTTGTGAACATTGAATTCTTACAAATAAATGTTCATGTATTCTGAATTATGAATCTGCATAGAATTTTAATTAATATAGAAAATAATGCATGACTTGGAAATTGTGCCTACTTGAGTGGCCGCTAGTATTCACAAAGTGTCCTTCTTAATTGCTTACTAATATGAAATGTTGTGCTCCTTTTTAGAGAAATGTAGTAGTATGTTATATTACTGATTACTTATTTTGGATTTGCTTTATTAATTAGAGGCCTTAAGTTAGTGAAGTCTTGAGCCTAGTTGCACAGCCCCATGTTAAGTTGCAAAGTTTAAATAATTCACATAAAATGGCTATTTAGAGAAACAAATTTGTATTTTCCCACTGCGTTGCCCAAACACTAGTAGATGATTTTATTTTGCCATGAGATCTGCTTGCTAGAATATGTATGCTGTATAAGTTGATGGTACAATGAAAAGTTTAGAGCGTGGGAAAGCGATGTTCCCAGGAGCTAACAATGGATGTACTGACCGGAGAACAAAATGATACAAAATTGATACCTGACAAACCTGACAACGGAAACAGGAGAAGTGAGTAAATCATTGACATGTGAAAGACAGTTTGGTTATATCTTAGATTTGAAGTTCAGTCTTCATTGGACTAAATGTAAACATATGGGGCCAGATGTAGGAACGCAAATAAAAGCGAGTCGGAAATAGCGACTCCATGCGAATCACTATTTCCGACTCGCAAAATGATATGAAAGGAAAAATCTGTATTCCAAATAGCGATTAGTTGTGGAGTCGCACCGCAATTTGCGACCTCGCAATTTGAGAGGTAGCAAATTGCACAAAAGGATCGCAAATTGCACGCAGGTGCAAATTAAACTTTAGAAAAACCACTTCCTGGTTCTGAGTGATAACATCAGAACCAGGAAGTAACCCCATGGAACAGGGAGGAGCCCATCCAGCCCAAACTGCAGAGCCACACCCAGGAGAGAGGAGCTGCAGCAACAATGGCTACACAGGAGAAGGAGACACCCAGTAGAGGCAGAAAACAAAAACTTAAGTTTTCTGAGAAGGAGTTGGAGGTGCTCACCGAGGAGTGTTGCCTACACCATGAGGAGTTATTTGGCAAGGCAGCAATGAGTGTCCCTGATAGCCACAAAAAGAAGATTTGGCAGGACATATTGAACAAAATAAATGCCATTGGTGTCAGCCACCGCACCCTGGATGAGGGCCGCAAAAGGTGGTATGACCTTCGCTCCAGGACCAAGGAAAGGGTGGCGGAGCACATGAGGGAGATGCATGGCACTGGAGGAGGGCCATTTACTGTACCACCCCCTACAGCCATCGAAACCATGGTGGAGACAACTCTGGAGCCAGAGGCTGTCCTGGGCATTGGAGACTTAGACAGTTCAGCAACAGGAACTTCAAAAAGTAAGTACCAAAATTAATGTATTTACAACAGCCCATGCACCATGCACACAATCACAGTGCACCTCCAGATTAGTTCCATTCCAAGTTTTACAACCTATAGAACAGTGCATTAAGGGCAATGTAGTACAGTAGTCCAACTATAAGGAAATGTTTATTCTGAGGCATCAAACATATGTGCAACACTGACAGTTTATCCCCTATGTCCCACAGGTCTCCCACAAGGCCCCCCCATCAGCGCCACTGTGCAGGGAGAGGACCAAGGCACTGACACACAGGAGGAGGCTGCCACAGACACCGCAGGGGAGTGCAGGACAACACCACCCGTCCAATTGGCACAGAAGAACATGGATGATCCTGCTCTGGGTATAGAGGCAGCCATTGTGACACCAGGCCAATCCCTAGGGAGGGTCAACCACAGTGATCATCTGGTTCGGTGCGTAGACGACGACGCACAATGCAGTCTGTGCGTAGGGACGATGTTGCCAATGAGGATTTGTTGGGACTGGAGGCATCCTTACTGCAGAGTCACCGGCTGCAAAATAGACAAATGCGGTTAATGAACTGTAACCTTTCAAGACTGCAGAACACAATCAAGCATGGGCTGGCAAATGTGGACAACCAGTTCACTACAATGAACGCTCACTTGGGTAACCTGACTACCTCCGTAAACAACTTGGTCAGGGAACTGGTGGCTGACAGGGCACAAGCACAGCGCAGGGAGCGCAACACTGCTGCCCGTTTAGACAGGCTAGGTGTGTCTATAGGGCGCCTGGCTACCACTACAACCTGCCTGTCAAGGCACACTGTCAGCCTGCAAGTGGAACTAGGCCATTTTGCAGGAGATATGGCTCGAAGACTTGGTTGCATCAGCCATGCGGTGGACCTGCTGGAGACCACACAGGCAGCAAGGGGTATTGGGGATACCCCGCAGGACAGTGAGGAGGTCTCCAGTGTGAGTAGTGTGTCTGCCACTGATGCACGTGTGTTGCGGAGTAGCAGTACATGGCAGGGCTCAGGGGACCAACCTGGAGTGAGCCATGGTGGCCGCGGTGGCAGGAGGCTGTGAGCTACTGATATGTGGTGTTACAGAGGCACATGCACGTAATGTGTCAGACTACACTTTTGTTTTGCATTCTGTAATATAGTTGACAATTGTTTCCACATTATAGTCCTGCAATAAAAGGATTAATTTGTTGAACTACACAACTGGGCAATGTGTGTCTTACATTAGTGAGTGTTGTCACGGTTGCTACGTGCCTGCCAAAGTAGTGGGTTGCTATGTGGTTCCGTCTCTGTCTGCCCTCCATTGCAATGCTTCTATCCCCATGCTGTCGTGTGTGGTAGCTTTTGCTCCTCATCCTCCGAATCTGTGTCGTCAGGGGTGAGATATAGTCCACATCTGGTGCCAATGTTGTGTAGGATGGCACAGGTGGCAACTATCTTGCATGCTTTTTCTGGTGCATACTGAAGTGCTCCTCCACTTTTCTGCCGGCATCCGAATCGTGACTTCAACAAGCCGAACGTCCTCTCAATTACAGCTCTGGTTCGCCGATGTCCAATGTTGCATCGCCTCTCATTCGGATTGACAGGTGTTAGGTATGGGGTGACTATCCATGGTCTCAGGGCATATGCACTGTCACCTGTTTGACAAAAGAGGCAAGTTTAGCAGGGCATCACAGGGTTACGCAGTAACATGTATGTATGGCTTCAGAGTGTACTCACCAGTACCAAATAAATATCCTTCTCCAAACTCCCAACGTTCTAGGCATTGGTGTATCCCACTGTGCCTGAATATGTAGGCATCATGTGTACTCCCTGGATATTTAGCCACAATGTCAGTAATGACATTATGGGTGTCACATACCACCTGGATGTTTAGTGAGTGGGTACATTTCCTATTGCGGAACACATTTTCCAGATTTGCTGGTGGGCAAATTGGTATATGTGTCCCGTCCACACACCCTATTACATGTGGGAAGTTGGCAATTCTGTAGAAGTCCAACTTGGTGCTGTTCATTTCTTCCTCATTTCTGGGAAGGTATATATGTATCTGGTCATGTGTGTGAGTATGTCATCTAGGAAACGTCTGAAGAGTCTTGAGAGGGCACTTTGGGATACCCCACCTGCCACTGCAATCACCCCCTGATAGCTACCCGAGGCCAAGAGGTGCAGTGATCATAGCACTTGCACATGTGTGGGGATGGCGCTGCTGTGCATTGTCTGGCGTTCTAGCTGAGGTTTCAGCAGTTCAATGATCTATAGGATAACTGCGCTGCTCAGTCTGTATTTATCATAAATCTCATCCTCAGTTTGTTGAAATAGTGTCTGCCTGGTTCGGTATATCCTCTCCTGTCTCTGCCTCCTCCTCCTCTGCTGGGCAGCCTGGACTCTCCTCCTCCATGCAATCACGTATAGTGCAGCCATTTTGAGTAACCCAGATGCCTTCTAGATCTCCTTTTATACAACCTGTTCTGAATAAGTGGTAATCTGGGTGTGCAAAACGGGCTTTTTGCGACTACTCGCAATTTGCGACTGGCTTTTGCATACTGTTTGCGACTCGCACTTTGTGACTTCCTAATTGCTAGTCGCAAAATCAGGTTGCAAATTTTGCGAGTTGGTAATGGGTTGCATCGCTATTTGGTACTCCGAAATGGGATTTGTACATCCCGTTTCGCATTTTGCGAGGTCGCAGATAGCACTGCGACCCATTTGCGACTCACAAATGTTTGCTACATCTGGCCCTGACTGCACAGGGAGAGGAGAGCTCATTTTCATTAATCCTTTGCTGAGAATTGCCATTTTGATTATCCCCATCCTAGACACTTTTCCATTTCCTTCTTCACCGATGAGGTGTACTCGCCTTGATCCTTTACTTGGAGAATTCTATCTTGAAGTTTATTGCTAAATTCCGATATTGATGCTGACCGAACCGGTGTCCAATTGACGAAGACAATCGCAGCTTGCTGATCCATGTTGAGGAAAGGTATAATGAAATGTTATTGTTTGATTTAATTTGTCTTTTGTTTCTAGGTACCAACCACTAATTTTGATAGAGCCATAGCTAGATGTTTTTCCAAATTTGTGTAGACTAAATTGTTTTGCATGAAGCCTAAACAAGATATTCTAATCAGAAGATTAGCTAGGAGACTCACAGAAGACGGTTGCTAATTATTAAACAGTAGATGAAGTTTCTTTGCTGAATCTTAATGTATGCTATTCCTATTGTGCAGTTATTCTTGTTATTGAGTTGTACTGTAATCCTAGAATGCGTAACCATACATACTTTGATAAAATTTTGATTCTTTAGAAGATTTGGTCAACCAGTGTTGTTCCTGTCTGTGTATCACTTGATAGTGAGATTACGGTACTTGATATTT